>NC_133621.1:28074154-28674154 GCF_048593235.1 Sminthopsis crassicaudata | reverse complement strand
TATTTCCACACCTGTATCATAAAGTTATATAGCTGGGGTCACATAAAAATTTCTCTGAGGAAAAGGAATTACAAATGGAAAAAGGTTAAGAAGCACTAGTTTAGCATAGATCAAATGAAGCTATAGTAATCTGAGAACTGGGAAGACCAAAATCTGGGAAGCTTAACAAAAGGGAAAAAAAAATAGACCTGGACCTTAGTAAAACAGTATTTCAGAGAGTTATAGGGTAGAAGCAATGACATAAGGAAAGTTCCTGAAGTAGAAATAAGTCTTCCATGCATGGGCAAGACCTCACTGGAGGGGAGAGTTCCTATTAAATAATAGTGAAGAATATAGATAAGCTCATAATAGTGTGGATTTGTTAATGATGACAAAATTCTTTGTTCATTTGATTCACAAGCCTTGGAAACAAAATGAAAGAAAGAAAAAAAACTGTTCTCCCTGTAGAAATTAAGCATCTCTGTGAATAATGAAAGGAGAAAGTTATACTATACTATCATACATAGAGAATAAATAATGCAGTGGGATTTTTTAAAATTATAAGTTATTTCAACATTAGTTTTCTGCACTAATATAGGAGCTTTCCACACCAGAAGTTCCCCATAACACTGGAATTAAAAATGTGTACCCCTCTTCTCTGCAACTACTATCCATTTTGATTTCTGAGACCAAGTAAAACATATGTACTTGTTCGCTCATATGTTGCTGTAATTATTGTTGTTCAATCATTTCAGTCACGTCCAACTCTCTGTGACCCCATTTGGGATTTTCCTAGCAAGGATACTGGAGTGGTTCATGATTACCTTGTCCAGATCATTTTACAGATGAGGAAACTGAAGCAGATAAGGTTAATTGACTTATACAAGGTCACACAGCTAGGGAATATCTGAGATCAGATTGGAATTCATGAAAATAAATCTTCCTGATTCCAGACCCAGGACTCTACCACACAAGTCACACCCTAACACACTACCTAGATGCTCAGTCTCCTTCAGAAACTTGAAGACAACTACCAGAGTCTCCCAAAGTCTACTCTTCTTGACACTGAACTTTAGAAAACCTGAGTTCAATTCCTAGGATTCTGAATAATGACTGTACCCAAAGAAACTTAAGATAAGCTTTGGCGTGATCATTCCAGGAAAGCTTCCCAGAAGAGGTAGTACTTCTGGACCAATTTTGAATGATGGTAGAGAAATCAATTCACAACGAGAACATAAATAATCAATAGACTGGAAGGACATTCCAAAACACAAGTAAGGGCTTAAAATGAAGGATTAGACACTATAATTACAGGAAGCAAAAAGATATTCATACCATTACTCCCTATAGCAGATTATTTAATATTTATTTTATCAGATGCCAACTGGTCAACTGGTTAAGATCACCACTACACAAAAAATCAGCACTTCTGGAATACTGCTTCATGATCTCTCAATATTCAATAAATATTGAATCCTATAGAGATTTCATCTTCAATTCAATATTCTATTTTTATAATTTCCTCAAATTAGGCATTTCAGATATTTCAACCCAGACTTAAAACAGATCTTAAATCTTTACTCAAGAATGCAGAAAAAAGCTAGTTTCATTCTAATTCATTGTTTTGCTTAAATATATACTAGTCTTTCTACCCCCATATTGCAGAGCTAGACTTCTGTTTACTGGGTCAGTTAGAATTTATGTAGATATTTTGCTCCTTCAGCTTTGTAAGAATAATTGAAATTATCTTAACACATTTGATATCCTAAGGTCATTTTTATTACTTAGGAAACAGTTTAATCTTTTAGCTTCAAAGAAATTTAGGCTGCCCAATAGCTGGCACTTAGGCCCCTTCCAATGCAAGTGCAATATCTGATTTTGATGCTGCTGCTGAGACCTTTTTTACAGAAATATTTTCTATTCATTTTTGTTCTCATTTAAAACAACTGCTCATCTTACAATCAATTATTCCACAAAGATCACACTTAAAATAAAACCAATACCCCTTCTGTATTCCTGTTACACATAGAGTGTTTTGGGATAGCTTTTTTGTGGGATTTTTTTTGTGTGTGTTTTTTGTTTGTTTGTTTGTTTGTTTTTCTAATTGAAAAGTTGACACAGCAAAGTTGAGTAGGTCTAGGATAAGACTAAAAGCATGTAACACCACCAGAAGTAATAGGCAGGATTTTAAAGATTTAGGTCTACTTTTATAGTTCTACTTAACTCCTGGTGGGTAAGAGAACAGAAGGCAATTCTAACCTTGTCTCTTTTTCCATTTCTTCTGGAGAATAAAACAACGGGAAGAACCACTGGATTTTCAACTTTGTAGACAATGATTAGAAGAATGGCTTCCTTCTTTATCTATGGAAAGAGAGTCTGTCTTTTCCCAATTTCACTTTCCTTCTTTCTCTGTATCTCTTTGCAACTCTGTCTCCCTGCATCTCTCTTTCTCTCGGTCTTTGTTGTTCTTTGTCTTTTTCTCTTCATCTGCATCTCTCTCTCTCTCTTTCTCTCTCTGTCTCTCTCTTTTACACACACATACACACACACAAACAGACACATTGGTAAATTGTATTTTTCTCCCTCTTGATGAAAGAAAAACACATTTTTGGAGAAACTAATTATGTCAACTATGGAAGGATCAACCTTCTTCTCACTGTTGTACTCATAACATAGAAGTCCCCCTACTCTGATTATTGACTAATATTACCAATCCTGAATTCCCAAGAATAGTAGTAGGATTTCAGCTATAGTGTCTAAGCTTCAAGGAAACAATGTCCAGATCTTCACTATATCCTATTTTCTCCAGTCATGATTTCAGTTGGACATTCAGCATATTGCCATGGATATCAGTTGGATTTGCCATCAGAAGAAGCACTGTTGCCTCTTTGACTTTGGGGCAGTCAGTCAACTTCTCACCCATTTCCTAAAGGATCCCATTAGGAGATCAAAGTAAATGATTATGAAGGTCACTAAAAGCGTAGGTTTCAATAATCAAGATGAGTTCAAAACAAAAAGCTTGCTTAATTACTTCTTCCTTATCCCTTTCTTGCATTTATAAAATAACTATTACTAAGATCATCGATTTAGGCACACAAGAAAATATCTTATTCAACAATTTTTTCCAGATGAGTAAACTGAGACTTGGGGAAGTTAAGTGACTTGAACAAATTCACAAGAGTGGAAAAGCCAGAATTTGAATCTCTTATTATAAATCCAGTATTCTTTCCATTGCAATGCACAAGTAATGGCAGTTCATAAAATGGAGATGCAATGTAAGGCAAATCCAGATGTCACTCAGCCTGTTTTCTCATGCTAAAATAAATCAAGGTATTAGGTACATGAATGGGGCTTGACCCCAGTCCAGTTGGCATGCTCAAAAGTCCCACCAGCCAGGTACTACTTAATTGCTAACACTGAAGCGGTGAACTCAAATTATTTTGGAGGAAGGGATATGGGGGAGATTGTTTTAAATTTTAATACCATGCTAAATGATAAATGTACATTTTAAAATTTCATTTGAAGGCAATTGTAGCAGCAGGGGATGTTTTAAATGAACACTCAAGTTTCCTTCAATCCTTAAAATTAATTTCAATTTAACAAACATTTGTTTATTGTCTCTTACATAAAAGGACTTTGGGGGTTGGAAAGATCCAATCCCCATACACAACATATGAATAAAACCCAATCACTGCCCACATAGAGATCAATAAGAATTCATAATTACACAGTCTTTTAAAGTTTGAAAATAATTTCTGCCATAGCAAGCCTATTGGGTAGAACATGCAATTGCTGTTATTTCCATTTGAATTATATGACTCATGCTATAATTTTCCCAAAGTCACACATTTAAATGCAGAAGTTTCCATTTTAATTTTCATATTCTTTCCACTATTTTATGGACAGCACTTTTTTTTTAAACACCAAAGGCTCACTATTTACTATACAGTCCTGAGTTTAAATCCTGTCTCTTGTCAGGAATGGTTGATTATCAGGGAGTCACTTAACTTCTTTCAGCATCAGTTTCCTCATCTGTAAAATGGAGATCATAATCACACCTATCTTCCCTAATTGTTGTGAGGATTAAATGAAATAATTGTTTTAAAGTGCTTTATAAACTGTTAAATGTTGTAAAAATGCTAATTCAGGGAATCTTGCTAATAGCCTCATCATAAGACCACCATAAGATGTAGATAATCTGAACTTCCCATACCATTTCACAAATTAGATTTATAAACTAATGACCACTGAACATTTTACTACATCATAATATCTACAAAAGGATCGAGAATATTCATGGTAGGAAATTTTGTGGATTGTATGTCTGGTTTCTGGAAGGAAAATGAAAGTTCAGAGTATAATATAGTTGGATACTTTTCAATAAACAAAATGATCTCAATGCAAATTTAATACAAAGGCATTTTACACACAGATTTTAAAAAAGAGCCCAAAGTATGGAAAAGGTGAAGAGGTGGGAAAATGGAGAGAAAATACAAGAAGAAAATGAAGGTATACATAATGCACAATCTATTTTTCCCAAGAAATGTTGAAATGACAGAGTAGTCATAGATGATTATGTGTTTGTTATAAAGATGTTGAGAATCTTGTGCATATTTCCAAAGGAAAAAAAGCATCACTGTCACTACTAGAGACAGTCCAAGCCCACCAAATCTCACAGCCTTTAGAAAGGCCTGGGGCAGAGGAAAGGAGGAAGAAGGCTGAACCTTGAATTTTTCTAGTATAATACCTTGCTTCTTTGCATAAAGCAAAGTTTACGTATGTATACACACACACACACACACACACACACACACACACACACACACACACAGATAGATATATAAGTATACAGAGTATATATGTACTCAGAAGTTCCAAGCAGTCAGATTACTTAGCCAGTGTTAAATAGCTAGTATAAGGATTATGATTTAAAATCAGATTTTCAAATTTATTTTGTTTTGTTTGTTTTATTTCAATATTTGGAATAAACCGTCCTTTTGATAAGGTCGAAAAAAGAGATAGTTCAAGATAAAAATAATTAACAGGAAATTCTTGTCTGAGGACAGGTTAAAGGACATAACTTGAGATACAAATGGTTAAGAGAAATTCCTGTCTTATTTACAAATATCTCAGGAACCTCTTGGATAACATCTCTGTGCAAGTGTTGTTTTTATGACCCTAGTTATGTATAAAAGGAAGGTCTAAAAAATGGAATCCTCGCACTCGGTTTATACTAGCCTTGTGCCCGCCAACTGGCGTCCCCTTGCCAGGCAGTTTGGCCTTCCTGGAGGCCAAATGCCTATCTATCCCTTTACTATTAATAAAGACTTTGTTTTGATGCAGAATTGAGTAGTGAATTCACTCACTACCAGACCTGCCCTTGGTTACTTTGGGGAAAGACAGAGGTTAATCAGACCCAAGAGGAGAAGAGCTGATCCATCTCATCTCAGCTTAGAGCCCCAATTTACTCCTCATGCCTTTTACTGTGGAAATCCGCTAATTGCCTGGTGTCTTCTCACTCTAGCACATCCCTCCTTCAAGACTGTCACTTTTTCCCCATGAGACTTATTTTGAGGGAAAGAGGGAAGCTCCATTTTAGGAACCTCCCCCTACTGAACATGCTTTGCTTCCCTCCCAATTGTACTTCTGATTTTGTTTTTGTTTTAATTCCTCCTACTGTGCATCACTTTGGCAATTCCCACACTGTGGGGTCTTGTACCACAATTTCTCTCTGCTTGCCTCCCTGCCCCACTTCTCAGCTTCCTCTTGAATTTAACAGAATGATTGGCACACAGTAACCTCTTAAACAGTGCTTGTAATCTGACTGCTTTCTTAAAATGAGATCCAGATTTAATTAATGGAAAAAACCAACAGAGATTCCAAGTGGTGCACTATCAAGAACAATTGCTCTGAAATTGGATGCTCCCAGTTCAAATTCCTTCTTTAATTTTCACTGCATGGCATAAATTGCTTCATCCCCAACTCTTTGTCCCTCAGTTTTCTAAGCTGTAGAGTTATAACATTGTGTTCATTGGTTCATAAATCCCTTTATAGTTTAGGATCTGTGACCACTATTATTAAATGTAGGATGTGCCTCAGGAAGAAGAAAGAAGGTGGTGGGAAAGGCATTAGGTCAATCCATTTCTTACATCTTGCTACCAGGTAATTGCTGCTTGCTTGTTTCAGCCATGTGTAACTTTTTGAACCATTCTCTTGGCAAAGATACTGAAGTGCTTTATCATTTCTTTCTTCACTACCTTTTAGAAATGAGGATCTCAGGTAAATGGGATTAAGTGCCTTGCATAGAGTGACATAGCTAGTAAGTGTCTGAAGCCAGATTTGAACTCAGAAAGATGAGTCTTGTTGATTTGGGGAATGTCTATCTATTGTGCCTCCTAGCTTCCAAGTGATGCCATTCGCCAATAATAATTTAGAAGCTTGCTAGGACTCAGAGGAGACAGGTGGGCATTATTATTAGAAAGAAGAAATAATAAGTTATATAATATATATTCACAAGTTTTCCCTAATATGATATTTTTAACTCCAAAAAAATGAATAATATTCTGCACTTTCCTGAAATGCCTAGCACCAGCTCATATCTTCCCTGGAATAATTCTTGCTTCTATATAATCCTAGGACAGAATATGGGAAGGAGACTATTTAGGGCCCAAAAAGAATTATTGCCAATGTCCTTCTTGGTGCCAAAAGGAGAATCAAAACATTGGAACTAACTCTACTTTGTAGAAAGGGAGAGAATTTCCATTATAATATAACCATGAACAAAATGAAAGAAACCCACAGTCCACCTAGAGGACAAACTAATGATTCAAGGAAAACCACTGGTCTGGAAATGATGATTAAGACTATAAGTTAAATAAAACTATTTGAAGAATATTATCATGCATAATGGTTCCCTATGGAAACATGGATGATTCAACTTTGTATAAATCTTTAATGATCTTTAATGGTTCACAGTCCTAAGATCATGCAAGTATGAATAGTGTTCACCATGGTTGGCAAATAATACAGTCACCACGAGATTATATTTTCTTTAGTCTTTCTTTTTCGAACTTCTAAGCTATTGGAAACTGAAATGAAATAGTTCTATTCAATAATAACAATCATATTCCCCTTTGTAAATCTGAAGAAAAATGAAATAGTGAAAATGGCATCCCAAGAGATCCATGAAATATAGAGTGCTTAGCAATAATTCTCTGTAGTCAACCTTAAAAGTGAAAACAGAAAGCACAGTCTTTCTAAAGTCAAAGCCCACCATGATTTCTTTCTGCATCTGGGCAGGAAGATAGCACAGTATTTAGAGTAGTGGGCCCATACTTTGTTCTAAAATATGTACTATTTGTATGATCTTGGACATTTCCTCATCCAGAAAACAGTGTATATATATACTACTTTCTAGAGTTTTTGAGAATAAAATATTTATACATTTTTTTCAAATTTAAAATTGGTATATAAATGCTGGTTGTTATTATTATTATTATCTCCCAGGATAAATTTTAAAATTATTTAATCAATAAATTAATGAGCATCTATTAATAACCAATGTGTCCCAGAGATTATGCTAGTCATGGAGGACAAAAAGGTAAAAATGAAACACTCCCTATAATCAATAATCTTGTGTTCTAGAAATGGATAGAATATGTACATACCTTAATACATGCAAGATAAGTCTAACTATCAGATGTGACTGAAGCTGGTCAGTGAAGCTTAATCCTTATGAGTACATGCCGTTATCCTAGATATCACTCCCTCTTGGACTTTCTCTAACCTGTTTTTATAGACTAATCATGTAGTGAAGAATTAGCCTTTTCATTGAAAGCTAAGCTAGAACTTGGATCCACTCAAAAGGCACATCCAAGTAAGGCAAACCTCTTTCTTGTTCTTGATGAGCTGAATTTTAGTGGTGTGTGTGTTGGGGGGGAGCTGCAAAAAGAAGTTGTTCTTTTTAGAATGAGTGGTAGCAGGCTCCCTCCTCATTTCTTCCCTCAAAGAGTACTAACCCTCCCCATGATATAGGCAGTTATCAATGGAGATTAATAGTGGTCCTATTTTAGTGAGAAATGCCTTGGGCATAGCCAGAGAGAAAGAATAGAGATAGAGACAGAGAGACAGAAAGAGAGACAGACAATAATGTCTTTTTTTTTTTTTTTTTTGGAAACTCTCATGTCAATCTGGTAGTAAACAGGAATCATCATCCTTAGCATCTGCTAGCCTCTGTAATAAGAGATGATAGACCAGTCAGTTAAAATTGATCAAGAAGCCACCCCCTTTTAGTGAAAATGTGGAGACTCAGTTCTGCCATCCAGTTCCCTGGTAGCCAGGAGATCTACTCTGCTATCTCTCACATCAACCAGAAAGAATGATAGAGAACTGGTCACTTTAAGTGTACCAAATTCAAGAATATTAAGGGTGTCCAATAGCCTCTCCTTTCTGCTTTTGTCATGCAAAAACCTGTAGATGCACTCTAGATTTTAGGATCTTTTAAGTCTTTTTCTTGTTGCTTTTTCTCCCATGTGTCAAGTCAGATTTTGGGTCTTCAGTCATGAAAGTTAAAACTTGGTGCCTTGGTGTTGTAAGCTCTTTCTCTGACTCTCCTCTAAATATATTCTCTTAGTTCCCTGACCTGTAGGTACAGCTTTTGGGGCAATAATCCTGGTGCATACAATTTAAAAGATGAATCACACCTGAATTGCGTCTGACAGTGAAAGGATATAGTCCACTGTAGAGAACAAGTGTACCATAGACCTTAATGAACTTTCTCTAAGGGGATAGGACATACTCGGTGAGATTCCAAAAGCATTGCTAGTCAACACACTTAGCCTTTCTGATTCCTATTTTTAAGGGTTCCCATAAACATTTCTCACTACCCTATAACCCTCTTCTACTGGCTTAAGGATATATAATATATGACTAATGATAACAGATGGTGATGACAGATAATTAAAGTCTTTTCAATTAGAGTGATACACTATTTCATTTTCTTAAGTGATTATTATGTCACTGATCAAATTGAAAAGTAATTAGCAAATCAGAGATCTGATTAGCTTTTTCCTGAAGAGAGAGAGAGACAGACAGAGACAGAGACAGACAGACAGAGAGAGACAGAGACAGAGAGAGAAAAGAGAAGAGAAAAAGAGAGAGAAGAGGAGAGATAGAGAGAGAGAGAAAAGAGGAGAGAAAAAGAGAGAGGAGAGAAAAAGAGAGAGGAGGAGAGAGAGAGAATAGAAAAAGAGAGGGAGGGAGGGAGGAAGGGAGAGAGAGAGGGAGGGAAGGAAGAAAGGAGGGAGGGAAGAAGGGAGGGAGGGAGGGAGGGAGGAAGGAAGGAAGGAAGGAAGGAAGGAAGGAAGGAAGGAAGGAAGGAAGGAAGGAAGGAAGGAAGGAAGGAAGGAAGGAAGGAAGGAAGGAAGGAAGGAAGGAAGGAAGGAAGGAAGGAAGAAAGGAAGGAAGGAAGGAAGGAAGGAAGGAAGGAAGGAAGGAAGGAAGGAAGGAAGGAAGGAAGGAAGGAAGGAAGGAAGGAAGGAAGGAAGGAAGGAAGGAAGGAAGGAAGGAAGGAAGGAAGGAAAGAAGGAAGGAAGGAAGGAAGGAAGGAAAGAAGGAAGGAAGGAAGGAAGGAAGGAAGGAAGAAAGGAAGGAAGGAAGGAAGGAAGGAAGGAAGGAAGGAAGGAAGGAAGGAAGGAAGGAAGGAAGAAAGCCATTATATCAATTTAAAATCATTATACATATGATGCCTCTTTGGAGGTTTACACTATATTTAACTAGGAAAGATATATTTTCAAGACTGTTCACTCACTGCTTAGGAAGCCAGATGATATGATAACACCTAGGAAAGGTGCTAATATAATTTATATTACAACAAAACAAAACAAAACAAACAAACAAAACCCTAATACAGTTGAATATGTGCTCTTAGGAAAAAAAATACTATATTTGAACAGTGACAGAGTAAACCCTGGGGATGATTAGGGAATGCTAGTTCACAATCTTCTCTTTAACTGAAAATCAGCAGTAGCAACAACAGTGACAAACCCCCCTACATACACATCTGGTAGTGTCAATATATTTTTATGGCAGAACATTGGAAGGGGCTGTTTTCCCAGGATTAACTCTGCCCTTGTAATTAAAAAGCCATTATAGTCAATGGAAGTTATTCTATTGACTACTGCTAGAAGGATTTAGACAGCGGTGCAAAAACTAAGAATGTGTGTTATCATGAATGAATTCAATTCAGTTCTGACATTGGGATTTCTATGGCTTCTGGGAACTTATCAGAAATAGCGGGACACAATTTTTGGTAATTTAAAGCTGAATCAAAAATGCTCATCTTCTATAATGTGTTCATTCAATGTTACTATGCACTCTAATTTGGTATTTTCCATTCCAATTATTTACACTCCTAGTAAAGAGGCATTAAAGACACAATTTATCATAGTGATTGAGCATAGAACATGATTCAAAATAGATGAGCTAGTAGACCTGAGTTCTTCCATACTGTTACTTACTATGTTAGTTTGCAATCTCTCTGAGCATCAGTTTTTTTATCTATGTAAAGGGGATAATTGTACCTCTTCTGTCTATTTCAATAAGTTTTCAGGAATATAAAATCACACAGAGTACTCAAGCATATGAAAACCTGTGTAAACACCTCAGTTCTTGAAAAGTTAAGGTTTTTGTTATTTTTACCTTCTGAATCCAATTCTTCCTGTGCAACAAAAAATTCGGTTCTACACACATATATTGTATCTAGAATATACTGTAATATATTTAACATATATAAGACTGCTTGCCATCTGGGGGAGGGGGTTGGGGGAGGAAGGGAAAAAATCTGAATAGAAGTAAGTGCAAGGGATAATGTTGTAAAAAATTACCCATGCATATGTACTGTCAAAAAATGTTATAATTATAAAATAAAATAAAAATTAAAAAAAAGTTAAGGTTTTATTGTGATTTTTATTTAATAGTATGATACAGCATCTATTAGGCTCCTACAATGTGTAAAAATCTATAGATTCAGGGGAATATAAAAAATAGTAATGAAATAAAATAATCTATTGTAGAATGAAATATACATACATACACATGTGGACATATACAAAGAGAAAGTAATTTTGAAATGTGATAGCATCATTCTTTTATTTAGGATTCTGTATGGAGTCTGGACTCTCCTTGACCAGCTTTGGGACCTTTCTCCACCTCCATTGCCCCACACACCAAAAAAAGCAAGCTAAATTAAGACTTACTAACCATTCCCCTACCTCCTTTAAATGAGAATAATATTTTTTGATCAAGTCAAAATTTACTAATACAGCCATACCCTCCCAAATTGTTCTTTCAGGTACAATAAATAAAAACAATCCTATTGGGAACATTTGATACTCTTGAGCTGCTTAGTACTTCCAGGATACACAGGGAGTAGGGAGGCAGACTAAGTAGAAAATGGTAGACCCCTTTCTATACTGTTTTGGAGATGATGCAATATGTCATTTTTAGTCCTTCTTCCAAAGCCCTGGAATTCTGCGTCTTTGATTTCTTGCCTAAAGCATCTCTAGGGTCAGTTTCTGGAATTTTTTTCTCTGGCTCTATAATCTATTCCAGCTTTAAATTTGCTGGAACAGTCAGATCTCATATTTGTGCTCACTCCTTCTTTCTTTCTCTCTTCCTTGCTTATTATTTGCATATGCATCTGCTAGAGCTGTACATAATCTATTCAAAGCTGCAGTGGATAGATTTGGAAGGTTCTGAAATCTTTCAAAAATTCTTCTTTTGAAAAAAAAAACTTTGATACTTTGATAAGTGATGTTATTAATACCCATACTTCCTCAGTTAATATAGATCTCACTTCCTCGGTGATTCAAAAGTGATAACAACAACAATAAGAATGATTAAAATAACTGATATTTCTATATATATTTGCAAAACACTTTGTATATATGTTAGTTTATTTGATTCTCATAATAACCCTGTGAGGTAGGGTTGCAATTATTGTCCCTATTTTATAGACAAGTAGATGGATGCAGAGAGAAGCTAAATGACATTCCCTGCGTCACATAGTTAGTCCAGTATCTGAAGCAGGATTCTCAGGGAAGAGAGGTTGTCCTACATGCCATACCCAACATTTGCAATGCAGCTGTGGGCTGGTCTTATTATCTTAAGCTTGCTAAGTCAATACTCAGAATCTTATAACTTATTGGTGTGCAATTGCTTTAACTTCTTCCCACAGACCAGTCCTCAGCACAGTCCCAAGACCTTCATGTCCTTGTTTCAAGTGCTATTCCTCCCACATTTGATTGATAATGATTATACTTTTACAGAACTGACTTACCTAGATTTATAAGCCAAAAGCCCAAGAGATATCAGTAGACAAGAATAAGAAGTCAAAAACTTCTTGATAAAAGCTATTATACCAATACCACCAGTACTATAGCAAACTTACTCTTAAGAAGCTTGTGTATTTTCAATAATTATAGACATTTTCAAAAGCCCTAAGCCAATTGAACCACATCTATCAATACTGAAGCCTATGGTAGACCACAAGAAACACTGGTACCTCAAATACCATTAGTTCTTGTGGTGATTCTAATTCTGAAGGCAACATTATAATTGAAAAATCTTTTCATTTTTGGAGGAGATAAAGGAAGGAATACAACCATAAATCACATTGCCCAAACAAAAATACTTCACCACTTCAGAGCATTGTCTTATGAATCACTTTTTTTTTTAATTGTGGAACGAATTCAATGAGAAAAACAAAAACAAAAATAAACAACAACAAAAATCTTGATTTTAAAATGTCAAAGAAGAAAATAAAGGCATGTTCTGGCTTTTTTAAAGACAAATGTCTTTATTGATAGAGCCTATTTTCCCTGACTGAAATAATTTTTATGCTTGTGCCTTAGCCAAACCCTGGTAGCATAAACAGCTTTTTATTCTTTTGTTGTTTATTTGCTTGTTCTTCTAGTCTTATATTCCAGATTGGAAATTTGTGTGCAATATGTATGTTTATTTCTAGTGGGATTGTTAGACCTTATATGAAGTTGTCTTCTCTGGGATCCTATTGCTATGTTCTTCAAATATTGAGTGCTTTCCCTTTCAAATATCACAGTAGCAGCATGAGCCAGGAAACCATAAACTGAACAAGTCCCATGTAATCAGATCATAGTCACAGCCTGATCACTATCTAGGCTTCAGAGTCTACTTTGGGTCTAGATGATAGAATTTCAGACTTGCCCTATAGATGGTACTTCAGAAGACATTTGTTCCCTATTTCCAGCCACCTACCTGAAAAACTCAGCAAATTATGATTGACTAAACTTCAGGCCTAGAACCATTCTGAGATCAGAGTAATTTCTAGAGAAAAATTATATTGTTTTTCTGAAGACAAGTTTAAGGCATTTAAAAGGACAAAATAAGACTTGAAGGTGAAATGAAGGGGGAATCAGAGAGAAGAAAAAGTTAAAAAAAGAACTATTGGTGATTAATAAAATGATAATAGAAAGACAGTATCGGCATAGATTTTTAAAAAGTCAATCAACATAGGAAAGATCTCTCATTAAAAAAAAAACCCACAAAACAATATAAACAAATAAAAACAATTAGTTTGACCAATTTTTTGACCAATCAGACCTAGATCAAAGCAAACAGCTTTGAAGGTTATCTAGTCCAATTTTCTTATTCTTTTTTTTCCAGAAGAAGTAACTGAAACTCAGAAAAGTTAAATGATTTGCCCACTATTACAGAGATAATAAATTTCAAAATCAAGATTTGAACTTGTCTTCTTGCTCTCAAAGCCTGTATTAAAAAAAAACAAACAAGTTGCTTCACAATGGGTGAATCCAGATAGGAAAAGGAGAACCAGAGCCATATGCATAACATATTATAATTAAATAGAAACAAAAGGGAAGGTCACTTAAATTCAGATTAAATGAAATTATCATATCCAGAGAAAATATGAAACACAATCCCCTCCCATGGTAGAGTCTTATAGCATCCTCTGTAATATAATGGCTCTTTTCTAGAGGGAAACATATTCATTTCCATCCACTGCCTGATTTAGTTATTATATCAATCCTTTTTTCATCTGTGTTTTCCTTTGCTATAGCTAAGTGTTCCACATTTTTTAGAGGAAAGAGGAGATATATGGGGAAATGATTCTCATGTTGAAAATATAGGCATCATTAAAACTATATGTGTATTCCCCAACAAGACTATGTGATGATCACTGATGGACATGGCTCTTTTTTCAACAATGAGGTGATTCAGGCCAATTTCAATAGATTTGATGGAAAGAGCCATCTATATCCAGAGCGAAGACTGCTGGGACTGATTATGGATCACAACATAGTATTTTCACCTTTTTGTTGTTGTTTGCTAGCTTTTTTTTCTTTCTCATTTTTACCCTTTTTGATCTGATTTTTCTTGTTCAGCATGATAAACTTGTAAATATATTTAGAAGAATTACGCATGTTCATCCTATACAGGGATTACTTGTTGTCTAAGGGAGGGAGACGAAAGGAAGGGAGGGAGAAAAAATTAGAACACAAGGCTTTGCAAGAGTAAATGTTGAAAACCAGTTTTGCATGAATTTTAAAAATAAAAATATTTTATTAATTTTTAAACTATTTGTATTATAAACATGTTAAGTTTGTTGGTTTTCTCATGCTTCCCAAAAGTTTAATAGGATCAGTTTATACAAACCAACAATTTTATGATCCTTGAGAAACAGATCAGAAAGTCAATTTAGAAGTCCCACCTCTACAGCTTTCAACCATTCTTTTCCTTTTTTCAGGTCTAGTATTAACTCTTCTGAGAGTAAGGCAAATATCTTCTGACTGCTGAATTTTAGTGCAGCATGAAAGTAAAATAGTTTAATAAAATATCAAGTGTTCTTCAGTACTTAAGGCTTTTTAGGGGAAGATGAGAAAAACAGGGAAAAGCTGTTTTAAGTATATAAAGGACTTTTTCTTTTTTCAAGTCCTTAACCATCTTGATTTGTAATAAAACTTGTTCTTTTCCAAGTAAGACAGCATTCCTAAGAATTCACTTAATATTAATGTTTTCAATTAGTCATTGAAAAAGAGTAGGTGTAAGTATTGCATGCCAAGCTTCACTATAAGTAAATAGAAAAATTTAGATATAAATTTAAGAGTTTCTGACCTACAGCTATCATTCCTGATCAGCCATTATATCTCAACATCTCTCCAATGAATTGGTTTAAACTCGATTTCTCTGCAAATGTGAAGAAAACAGCAAAACTCAGAATGTGAAAAATATAGAGACCTTAAAATAGAATTTGAGTTTTCTTGAAGCTAAGTCAATAAATACTTTTCCCAAACTAAGATTTTCAAAATAATTGAAAAGTAACAGATGGTAATTATGCTGATCCTGACAATAAAACCTTGATTTTAAAAATTCAAAGATTGATTTATTTTGGTGATATATTTGATGTATTTTGGTGACTTTAATTTAATTTTCTGAATTTCTTTTTAGTACAATTTACTTTAGTGATATGAATAAATGAGGAATGAAGGATTGAAAAAGAATACATTAAATATTTACTTTGAGCAAAGAACTTTTATGAAATCAAGGCAGATTGTGACTCTTCTACTTCTGTAAACTTGCAGTTGTATACTGTTTTCACGGTTTCAAAAAGGCAATGATGTAAGTACTCATTGATTGGAGAATGACAGGACAAATAGTGAAATATAAATGCAATGAACTAACAATGTATGGAGAAAAAAAGATAGTTGATGGAATGATACACAAATAGATGAGAGAAAGAAAAAGACAAAGAGACAAAAAATAGACAGAACATTTTATTGAGTGTTTACTATATGGCACACACTGTGATAAATGCTAGGAAATAAATATAACCCACCAAGATAAAGCTTACCTTGAGAGAATGTATTCCATTGTAAGAAATATTGTTAACAAAGGGATAGGAAAATAGTGGGAAGGACGAGGGTCCACCCAGAGCAAGTTCTACAATGAATATAAGATGAAGTCTAGAAACGTCTAGTCAAGAGTAGGTAAACCATGGTCATTGTCTTCCAAAAATCAGTAGACCCAGGAAAGGAGCTACCAATAAGATCAAAGAAACTTATGATTAAAATCTAGTGAGAATGTATAGGGGAGGAAGAGGAATTGGAATCTAGAAAGACTATGGTAAAACTAGAGAATTCAGAGAAATATAGAAAGAACTGCATGTCCTGGAGAACCATGAAGAGAGAACCAAAGAATAATATAAACAATAATGATAATAACATAAATTTCAAAGTCCATAACACAGCTGAACTGAGATTAAATGCAATGCCCAATATAGGTGCCCGAATACAGATGATAAAGAGAAGAAATGTACCCCTCATTGCTGCAAAAGAGAGACTTATAAGGGCAAATGATGTCTCCATTGGTAAGCTTCAACTGTTTTCCTTTCAGCAGAGAAATAGATGATAGAAATTATTAGTTTCAAAATTAAAAGCATCACTGTGTCTATGTCCCAAAGAGATCATAAAAAGAAAAGGATCCAGATGTGCAAAAACATTTGTATAGCCCTTTTTTTGTAGTGGCAAGAAACTGGAAACTGAATAGATTCCCATCAGATGGGAACAACTGATGAAGTTATGGTATATGAATGTTATTGTTCTATTAAAAAAAAACAATCAGCAGAATGGTTTCAAAAAGATCTGAAGAGACTTACATGAACTGATGCTAATTGAAGCTAGTAGAACCAAGAGAACATTGTGCACAGCAACAAGATTATATGATAATCAACTGTGATGAATGTGGCTCTTTTCAACAGTGAGATGATTCAGGCCAATTCCAATAGACTTGCAATGGAGAGAGCCATCTGCCAAAGGGGATGGGGACTGAGTGTGGATCACAATTTAGTATTTTCACCTTTTTGTTGTTTGTTTGCTTTTTGTTTTCTTTCTCATTCTTTTTTTTTTCTTTTTGATCTTATTTTTCTTGTGCAGCATGGCAAATTTGTAAATATGTTTAGAAGAATTGCACATGTTTAACATATATTGAGTTATTTATTGTCAAGGGGAGGGAGCAAGAAAAATTAGGATCACAAGGTTTTGCAAGAGTAAATGTTGAAAACTATCTTTACATATATTTTGAAAACAAAATCTATTAATAAAATTAAAAGTATCAATTAAATTCTTTTAAAGAGTTGTTACAGCTAAAAAATTCATCATTCTGTATTCAACTCATTAATGAGCTTCCCTAATTTTGGTCTGTTGGCCTTTGGACTACAGACATGCAATCTGTCACAGGCTTCTTTTTTGAAGGCATTCCCATTCCAGTTTGGACACTCCTGCCAGAGACTGCATTCTGGTAACGTAAGCTTCAACACCTCAGGGTCACCTCTCTGCCAGCATGATTCAATGGAATAGAACCTTAGTTGAGATGCTAGTGAATATCTTTCTAAAATATATAATAACACTTCTATGCCAGGGAGAGTATACTAAAGATAACTGAATCTTTTTAAAAAGCATCATTGACCTTGTAATTCTTCAGAGTCAATATTTTAAATATCAGTGATTACTGAATTTCATTATAATAGTTAATATGCATAGAGAGTTTTAAGTAATACAAAGTTCCTTAAGATTTTCAAAGTGCTTTATAGCCTCATTATAGCCTCACAGAAATCTTTTTTATTACTCTAACTATTATCATCTTCATTTCTCTGATGAGGAATTAGAACTTGGAAGAGTTATGTGACATAGTCAACAAATATCCTAAGTGGGATTTGAAACTATGGCTTCCTCACTCTAAGTCTTGCAAGTGATAATAAGAATAATAATATCAATGACAACAAAGTTATGTAGCTCTTTAGAGCTTGCCAATTACTTTATAAATGTTATATAATTTTATACTCAAAATACTGATATTGGTGTTATTTTTATCCCCATTTTCATATGAGGAAATTTAGATTTAAAATTTTAAAAATAAAAAGTGCCTAAGACAATGTTTTAATTCACTTTTTTCTGACTCTAGATCCAGAGTTCTACCCACTTTATCACCTAGATGCTTTACCTACCTTCTCATATATTGAAGACAGATTAAAGGAGTTTGGTCTAAAGGTGTACTAACTCTGGCAAAGTCTCTGAAAACTAGAGGAGGGTGGTAGATTTCAGTGTTAACTGAGTTATGATGAAGAGCATTTGCTTCATCATTAAAAGAAGAATAAAAAAGACCTAGTTAATTGTCTGATCTGGATAATTGAAGTCAATATAGCAATACAGTAGAGATTCCTGTATTAGGATGGAATGAGAGTTAGTCAACAAGCATTTATTAAGCAGTTAACATGTGCTAAGCACTGTGTTAGAGATAGAATCCTACAGAAACGTTTGCTTAGATATATGGCATTCTCAATTGCCAACTTATAATAACCTTTAAAAATAAATACAAAGGATTATATTTTTGCTTTCCTGCATTACTTGATTTCTGTGGCCAAAAGAAGCCATCTGAGTTTTTCATAAACAATCACCAGAAAGCTTGATTAAATAAGACTATTGCTATCACATTCTAAAGTTCAGTTGATTTTTAGACCTGTCCAGTTCTTAATTTCCCCCAATTGGGTTGTTTTGTTTTGTGTTTGACAAGGATAGTGGAGTGGTTTGCCATTTCCTTCTCCACCTTATTTTGCAGATGAAGAAACTAAGGCAGACAAGCTTAAGTGACTATCCCAGGGTCCTACAGCTAATAAGTGTATGAGGCTAGATTTGAATCCAGGAAGATGAGTCTTCTTGATATCAGGCCCGGCACTAAATTCACTCTGCCACATACCTGCCATATTAAGGATTACACAGCATATTAAGTTTCTACAATGTAAAACTCACCTAAACCACTATATAGCTAATTCTATCCATCACATCACTCAACTATTATATCACTGATCTTCTCTACTTCCTCTCCCCCACTTTAGACCATATTTTATACTTCATCTGCTTAGCAGGGCAGCCTGGTGTGCCAATATAGGTAATTCCTTAGCCTCTATCACTTACTGAGATCTGAAAACAATAATCCAATCAAAAGTACTATGGCTAATAGAGAGGACAAGATAACTAGTGTTCTGTGGCTCTACACTCAATCTCTATCACAAAAGTCCCTTTCCTGGAGTCCACTCTTTTGTAACTATATAAATTAAAATGTAAATTTGTTGAGAACATTCTCATTTTTGTATTTATATCCCCAGTAAAATCAGTCAAAAATCATTTATTAAACACTTCTTATGCACCAGGTATAATGCTAAGAACTGGGATATATGGAAAGACAAAAAGCACCACAATATAAAAAATCATGCAATAAAACCATAGGTCTTCTGGAAGAAATAAGGTTAAGAACATGAAATGCAAGAACTTTAGCAATGACACATAAAAAGAGGCAAGAACCTAATTTTAGAAAAAGAAAAGATGAGTGAAACTAAAGTGAGTAGAACCAAGAGAACACTGTACATAGCAACAGCAAGATTATTCAATAATCAATTCTGATGGACATGGTTCTTTTTAACAATGAGGTGATTCAGGCCAATTTCAATCCCTACCTGCAGGAAGCCCATATTTCAATGTAAGAGACAATGTACAATTAATAATAATGTAGATATAAGGATAAACTTAACATTATAAGAGAAGATGTTTGCTGTGGGGGGGGGTGAGGGAAAGTCTCCAGCAAAAAATAAGATATGAGTTAAATCATGAAGGATACTCCTGCACTTAGGATAGTGGTAGAGTAAACATTGTAAAAAATGTATTTGAAAAGTTTCAACTATTTTTTTTCTTTCTTTGTAAATATACCATTTTAAGTCTTCTGGAATTTTCCTTCATTTGTGATATGAATGGAGAGATGGATGGGTGGGTGAATGAAAAAAAAAAAAGAAAAGCACTGATTAGGTAATTATATTAAAATATCCTATATTATCCTATATCCTGAATAAAAGTAGGGTGAAAACATGAAAAGTAAAAACAGTCCCTGCCTCTTTTTCTTTATTTGGTATTTACCAGTCTGGGACAGCTAAATAGTGCAGTAGGTTAGAGCACTATGAGTCAGGAAAACTTGGATTCAAATCTAGTCTTGAATAATTACTAACTGGGTGACCTTGGGCAAAATCATTTTACCTTATTTAGCTCAGTTTCCTCATCTGTAAAATGAACTGTAGAAGGAAATGGCAAACCATTCCAGTATCTTTGCCAAAAAAAGCAAAAACAAAACAATATTTAGATAAGATCACAAAGAATCAGAAAGGACTGAAAGAACTGAATAACAAGTCACTCACTCAACAAATATTGATCCATAAGTCAAAATAATAAAGCTCCATTCTTTGTTTAAAAATGATATGATAGTTGTTATGTCTGTAACCTAGTACTTCTACTAGACTATTGTAGTATTTCGTTATTTAGTATGTCACATATATCTCTTAAGGCTTTTAAAAATATAGATTCCAAGTCTATAGATTCTCATGAACAGGTAATCCCTCCAATAGAGCTGATCTCAGGCTGAAGAGAAGCAGGCACCAAGTCATTAGATGATCACCAGCTGCTTTGTCATTCAGTCCCTCCTGACTCAGGCTTAAAGAAAGCATTCCTAAAATGTCAGCAGAAAGGCCTCAGAGGAGGCTACAAATCTCTCTCTTCAGCACTTGAGCCTAATAACCACATTTCCCAACACAGTTTTCCAGTACTCTGTTTAAAACATTTGCAAATTGATATCTCTGATTAGGTACAAATAAACACTATGGCATAATTTGGAGGAAATCATCATGTCCTTTTCAGGGCATCTCTATTTTGTCATCCTCCACAATGGACAATGGCAGGTAAAGTAGAGTTCACTTATGTTCCCAAAATCATTTTTCTTTATTTCTTTCTATTTATCTTGAGTAATTTAACCAAGTGACTTGTGAATTGATGTTATCTTTGAATATCTGATGAAAGTGATTGTTTTACTGGCCCCATCATAAGAAGAATATTCTACATGTAAATATATAATATGCTATGTTATATTATATAATATAGTCTAATGTATTATATATTATAATATTGTGTGTGTATATATATATGTATATATACATATATATATATACATACACATACACATACACGTGTGTGTGTATCTTCCCAATCCATAAAATTTGTTGATAATTGCTATTGAAAAAGTGACACATCTCCATTGAAATATTTATTAAGGAGTAAATTATATCGTTTTCCAATTCTGAATTCAGTCATGTCAAGAGCCAGGATAGTTCAATGAAATAAATTCAGGATTTGGAGTCAAAGAGTGTGAGTTCAGTATCTGGCTCTGATAACTAGTACCTTTTTGAACTTTGGCAAATCACTTAACCTCAATGGGACTCAGTTTCCTCATTTATAAATGGGAATTACAACAAATGGCCTTTCTGGGTCCTTCCACTTTTGAATCTATGATTCAATGACCCTCAGTAAATCAACCTTGCTGAGTCTCCCTTTCTCGCAAAATTAGAGGTTTATAGCAAATGGCTTCTGGGGGCTTTTCCAAGCACTAAATCTATGATCCAATGGCACTTATGAATCTTCCAGCACTAAATTTATGATACTACTCTAAATTGTACTGTATGGATCACTGTTCAAATTGTATATCTCACTGATCAAAAAATATATTAATTGATTAGCTAATTTTCACAATTTGGGGGCTCTAAGAATATACAATTTTTTTTCACACTGATTCTCTTAGCATGGTATCTGGCACATAATAGATCCTTTAAAATATCCTTTGCCATTTTGTTCTCTAGTTCATTTTTACAGATGAGCAAAATGAGGAAAACAGAATTAAGTCATTCACCCAGGGTAACTACTTAGTGTTTGAGGCTAGATTTGAACTCAGTAAAATAAGTCTTTGACTCTAGTACGAGCATTCTATCTATTGTACCACCTAGCTTCCAAGATGTATCCACAAAGTCATAAAAATTGAGGTCTCATTCCCAAAGTCCCATATATCCATTCTGTTGCCAGATCTTGTCATTTCAATCTTCCTTTCACTTCTGCCACTTAATTTCCCTAGCCACCCCCCAAACTCAGTTTCAATCTCATCTTTTGCAAGAGTCTTTCCTTATTGCTACAGTTTTTGATGCTTTTTCTTCTGATACCATTTTGAATCTGCTCTATTTGAATACATACATGTGTGACTATTAGCATGCATATAATTATTTACATGTTTTTGCCACCACTAAAATATACATTCATTGATGGCAGAAAGAACTGACCTTGTCTTACTTTCTATACTTAGTAAGTGTATAATAAGTCCCTAAAAATGTCTGCTGGCTGACTGAAATATATGCAAAATAAATATATAGTCATTGGGCTAGGCAATGGGACCAAAGTCAAGGATTACAGGGAAGGCTTAATCTATAAGGAGGAAATTAAGCTGTTTTTAAAGAAACTATGGGTTGTAAAAGGTAGAGATTGGGAGGGTAGGCAGCAAAACTTATTCAAAGCTGAAAATAGGGAAGGGCATTAGCATGTGTGAAGAATAAGAAGAAGGACAGTTTGGTCCCTGTGGAAAGGAGCGATGTAGAATCAGCCTGAAAAGAGACATTATAAAGCTCTTTTAAAGACAGATGGAGAAGTTCACGTTTGATTGTAGAGGTGGCAGAGCAAACACCACTTTGGTCCTGCCAAGTTTTGGGATGCCTATGCCATTAACTGCCAAGTTTATTCTGGCTCTGCAGATGCCAGCCCAAAGTGCTCCCCCCTAAAATTTGTTTTTTAAGTAACCACTTTATCTCTACCTCTTGATATTCCCATCTATTGCCTTTATCTATACTTTCATAAAGTAAGATTAACTTAAGGATTTGGGAGCTACCATTTTTACTATTTTGACAATCAATCAGCATTAAACAACTTGCCCAAGAGAGAGGATGAAAGAGAAACAGAAAGGGACACAGAAAGAGACAGTGACAGAGAGAGACAGAGAGACAGAAAGGAACAGAGTGGAGGAAGGAGGGAGGGAGGGGGAAAGAGGCAGAGAGACAGACGGAGAGAGAAAACATCTAATATCTTACTTTCCAATTCTTAGGCACAAAAGCATTAGGCAATAGAGTCAGGTCTCAGTGACACTCACAACTAGAATTATCAGAAGTGGGTCATACAGTTAGATTCTAAGCAATGAATAAGCAACAAATGGCTTTCTCTAGTACTCTGGGACCTGTGGAATGGTCTCTCTGTACCACTGCAAAAAGCACTCCCTATGATGATGATAATAATAGGAAATCAGGTAGTCTGGGAATTGATCTTACATTCATTTTGTCATTTTGGCTTCAGAGTCAAACAAGGAAGGTATTAAAGGTATTATTGCTATTATCATCATTATTACTAATAACATTATCATGGTCACTTAACAGATAAGGAAGCTATGGCTTAGAGAAATTTGGTATAGACACAGAGCTCAGTATGATTCAGAGATAAGATATGAATCCAGATATTCCTAATGGCCAATATTCTATCATATTGTATCCAGTATGTCATAGTGCCTTAAAGCCCTGTGTACATTTTGTTGGAGTAGAGAGCAGGGCAAGTATTATTGTTTACTGAGTAGTTGGATTTTAAAGGGAAGCATGCAAAATATCCAGGAGAAAGGCAAAGGGGAGAATGAGATGAAATGCCTTGCTCAGATCATGTTACAATTTAATGAAAAAATTGGAATATGAGGCATTTCTCAATTTAAGCTGTCCTCATCTTCTCTATGATGCCATTTTTAATGTTTCTTTTAGCTGAAAATAATTTTTTGGATTCTATGGTCCTTTTTTTCTGTAGGGAATTGTACAGGAAGGTAAATCAGGAGAAAGTGCTATGCTGTCCACTTAATCCTGATTAGTGAAAGAGCTTCATCATCTAATTTTGGATATGTGGAACATGAGGGATTAAAAGATTACTGATTCACACCAAAATTTTCATGGCCATCTCCATTCCAGCCTTGATTCTCACATCGTGCTCTAAGGAAATTCACACTCTGGACTGGGAATGTCCCTGAGCTCTAAGAGGTTAAGTTTTTGTCATCTACTATTTCCTTATCTACTATTTTCACTTTCTAGCCATCTCCAAACCATTATCTTTATACCTTTCCCTATCTGGGGAACCACACTGTAATTCTTATATTCCTGCACATTACCCTTTAAAAGCAGATGATAGATTTAAAGTTAAAATGAAATTTTCATTGGCCATTTCCCATCTTCATCACACCTCACAAATTAATGATCCCCTTTCCATATTTTTTCCTCTAAGAATCAGCACAAGAACCATCTTCTATGAGGCCTTTCCTGATACCTCTCCCTCAACTTCTAGCGCCTTCCCACCCAAAATTATTTTGTCTTTATCGCATATATCTATATGACAGGCAATATGAAGTAATGGTTAGAGAACAAAGTTTAGAAGCAGGAAAACTGAAATTCAAATCTCACCTCTAAAATACAAATGGTTTGTGATTCTGGGCAAAACACTCAGTTTATCAGTGTCCCAGGAAATGCTTCAAGACTCTTAAATTGACAAGAAGGTAATAAATACTTCACTGATAAAAAAAAAATAAGTTCTCTATATCAATGAAATAAAAAACTCAATAAAATCATTCCATACATATATATGTATTTGTATGTATACATATACATATATATACATATGTATGTGTGTGTGTTCACACATGTTGTTTCTGTAGATAAAACATAAGTTTTTCAAAGGCAGGAACTATTTCTTTTTGTCTTTGTGTTTCCAATATCCAATGGAATAAGTAGCATATAGTAGGTGTTAATAACTGGTTGTTGCACAATGTAAAATAAATCACATAAATCATTAACATACAAAAAGATATTAAATTTACATTACATACTTGGTGTCTACCTGCCAAAACAAACCCAAGCACTATATGACAGTTACTAAACAATTTTCATATAAATAAAGACAGATCTAAACAACCAGAGAAATACTGATTTTCATAGACAGAGTGAACTAATATAATGACAATGACAATTCTATATAAATAGATCACTTATTAAGTGACATACCAAACTATCAAAACTTGTTTTTTATAGAACTAGAAAAAATAACAAAATTCATCTGGAAGAAAAAATAAAATGTCAAGAATACCAAGCACATCTATGGGGGGAGAAGAAATGAAGAAAAGCACCAATTCTCAACCTATATATTTTCAAACAAATTACAAATCATCAAAACAATATGGTACTAACAAAGAAATAGAGTATTGGATCAGTGGAATATATTAAATATTGTGTACTTTTTTGCACAAACAAAATGAATATAGTCAAAATTAGAAGAAAAGCAAGAAAGTTAAGGAGGGGGATTATGACTAGTTTCTCTGGAAAAGACCTTAGTTCTCAAGTAAATAAAGAAGTGAGTCAAATATATATGAATACAAGTCATTTCTCAATTGATAAACTGTAAAAGGATATGAACAGGGAGTTGTCAGAAGAAGAAGCTATCTATAGTCAAATAAAAGAAAAAAAAACCTCTAAATCCCTATTAATTAAAGAAATGAATATTAAAACAACTCTGGGGTACTACCTCATAATTTCAGGTTGACTAATATGACAAAAAAGGTAAATAATAAATACTAGAGGGGATGTGAAAAATTGGAGACATTTATATATTTTTGGTGAAGTTGGGATCTAATCCAAATATTCTCGAAAGCAATTTGGAATTAAGTCCCAAAGGCCTATAAAATTGTATATACCCTTTAAAATATTAATACCACTACTAGACCTGTATCCCAAAGAGATTTTTTTTTTAAAGTCAAAGGTCTTATATATACACAAAAATATTCATAGCATCTCTTTTTTGTAGTGACAGAAGAATTCAAAATTGAGATATTTACCATCAAATGGAACACAGTTGAATAAGTTTTAGTATATAATTGTAATGGAATAGTATTGTATAATTATTTATTATTATAATTATCATAATTGTAATGTTTACTATTATAAATGGTAAACAAGATGGTTTCAGAAAATCCTGGGAAGACTTATATGAACAATACAAAGTAAAGTAAGCAGAAATAGGAGATCATTATATACAGTAACAGTAAGATTATATGATGATTAGTTATGACAGACTCTTCTCAGCAATGTGATGATCCAATACAATTCAGAAGGAGTATCCGTCTCCAAAGAAAGAACTGAAGGCATCTGAATGCAAATTGAAACATTCTTTTTTTTTGGTCTGTGTTCTCTTTTGCAATATGGCTAATATGGAAATATATTTTGTATGACTGTACATTTATCATCTATCAAAGTGCTTGCCTTTTCAATGAGGGGGAATAAAAGGAAAGGAGAAAGATAATTTGGAAATCAAAAATTAGTTTTTAAAAACTATGTTAAAACACTTTTACATGTAATTGAAAAAAAAATAAGCATTACTTTAGAAAAGAAATGAAATTGTTAATAAAACAATCTAATAAATCTGAGGTAGGTCAATCAACCAACCTAAAATGTGCCATGTTTCCAGTGCCATCTTTATACTGGCATTATTTTTCTTGATGGTCTTACTTTTCTGGGCGATATAACTATAAAGGCATTCCTTATTTTCTTACAGTCTCTGTCTCTAATACTACCTTTTAATTGAAGGCTAAAAACTAAAGCTTCCAAATCTAGAAGCAATAATTTGCTAAAGAGCTTTTTGGTGATGTCACAGAATTACTCTTAACTTCCACAGTCTAACATTTTTTTTCTTCTTTAAGCACTGAGAGAACTGAGCTTTAGGTGCCAAAATAATTATTAAATTGAAAAATAATTTACTCCAGATGCATTTTCTCCTTCATCTTATGTAATTATTTATCACTTCAAAATGCATTTTATGACTCAAGGAGGGTAAGATCAAATTATCTTTCTTTGACAGAGATCCCATAATGTTAATGTGGTATTCTATCCCTGCTTTCTTAGTAAGAAGAACAAAAAAAAAAAAAAAAAAAAAAAAAAAAAAAAAAAAGGTCCATCCCATCACTTGCAGGAACATTGAAAAAGGAAATGTTTTGCATAACAAATGGAACTCCATTAGTGACCTACAGGCTTGCAAATCAGAACCCTCTGCTGTATAGACCTTTACTGGAGCACAAAAAGTCAAAATAAAGATTGTACAATATTTTCATTTAGAGGACAAAATAGAAAAATATAATAGGTGGATATAGAGGTACAAAAAAGTGTGTGTTCATGGTATGTGTGTGTGTGTGTGTGTGTGATGATGATGATGATGTGGATATCATCACTAATGGTATTAAACTGGTTGAAGTATACTAGATCTAGAGAAAAGGAAAGGGAGGTAGATAGGAATGGAATTGTCCCTTGTGTCAATCATCTACATTAAATATGATCATATATAAATACTCAGGTACTAGAGGCCATACCATATGAGGATTAGTTGAAAGTTTAATGTGGAGAAGACTCAGAATATGATAGCTTTCTTCAAGTGTCTGGAGGGCTGCCAAAGAATTGTATTTAACAACCAGGAGTCAGCAGATATCTCCCTATGTCTGCCACACACATTCTAATTGAAATGAGTGATCACATCTTTGATTCTGATCACCTTGATGTTGGATAAGATTCTTGTAATGTCTCTGAAGTTATCTTCCTATTGAAGAAAATCACTAAGTTGGATGAATAAAGGCATCTCCATGATAGTGGTGCCATAATATGCTGGGCCTGAGCAATATTAACCTCTCAGCACCTTATTGAAGATGAGTGATGCATTTCATTTGATTGGTCCAGGGATTTTCATATTGGTCTAAACTCAGACCTATAAAAAGGACCTGACTTATCTGATAGAAATATCAAAGAACAGGAGCTAACCTGGGCACAAGAAGTGAGAAATGAGGAGTCTGAGAAGACTACATAGAAGAAAGAGTTCCTACTTTCCTGGAGGAATGCTGGGAGTAAGAGAAGAGCAAATCTATTGTTTTGACTATTCATAACCCCTGTGGGTAATTCTCCTTTGTATTTTTCCCCTTTATATTCTTTCTGTGAAGTAAAATGAAGGCTACATTGTATAATTCATTTATATGTGGAAATACATATAGTCTCTGATTATATTTATTTATATTTAATGTTTAATAAATGTGTACATATAAATGTATATTTATAAATTCATTCACATAGATACATATTTATTATATGTGTACATATATCTAGATACATATGTATTTATGCACATTTTGTAGATGTTTACAGACATATACATATATATATATATATATATATATATATATATATATATATATATATATATATATATATATACATACATATCAGAGACAGGGAGAAAGTCAGCTTAAGTGCTTGAATACATGCCAAGGTTACATTTAACCCATCTTTATATACATCTATGCATAAATTATGTTATAATATTACCAGGAGAGAACTTGGTTTGGGACACAAGTCAAGGAGGGTTTCATGAGAAATCCATTATCCATCTAACCAACATATTGGAGATTTGGGCCACCAGTTCAGGGGTTCTCAAACTATGGCCCACGGTCCAGATCCAGCCCACTGAGGACATTTATGCAGCCTACTGGGTTATGGCAAATGGGCTGAGGAACAGAGACGGAGTGTAGTTTTTGTTTTTACGATAGTCCGGCCCTCCCACAGTCTGAGGACAGTAAACTGGCCCCCTATTTAAAAAGTTTGAGGACCACTGGGTTATATGAAAGAATAATTAAAAGTCATAAAACTTTCATATCTCCATGTTAAAAAGGACCTCAACAACAAATTAGTCTGATACATTCACGGAGAAGGATTCCTTCAGCAAAACCTCTGGCTGCCAATCATCCATACATTATCAGACACACACTGTTGCATGAAGTACCTTTTCTTCTTTTGGATAGCTTTAATTGGGATAAAGTTTAACTTCATACAAAATCTCACTTTACTTCTGCAACTTCTTCCCATTGCTCCTAACTGTTTTTCTAAGCCAAACAGGACAGCTCTGGTGCCTCTCTTTCTTAGATCATCCTTCAAATACTTGAAGCTCATTTTTAGTGTTGGACAGGTCTTCTTTTCTCCAGGCTAACCTCTGGATTCTTTATCAAGTCTTATATGTAATGGATATTAAGTCCTTCACCATACTGACCATCCCCTCTGTGCACTATCCAATTTGTCAATGTGTTGCCCAAAATATAATACTAGGTCAAAAAGAAAAGAAAAGAAAAGAAAAAGTTCACATTTGGACAATCAGACTAGTGTATAATCATATGTACCTGATTCCTGGATGCATGCCTCTCTTGATATGTTTCTTTAATCTGAGAGAGAAAAATTGAAGGAACTGAGGCAGATTTCAGCTAGACAGCACTAAGATAGATGATACATAGATCGGTAGGTAGGTAGATAGGTAGATAGATAGATAGAAAGATAGACAGACAGACAGACAGACAGATGAATGGACTAACCTAGCGACAGAGAGACAGACAGATATATAGACAGGAAGATAGATACATAGACAGCAAGACAGATGAATGTACCAATTGGCCAACAGACAGGTAGATAGATGGATAGATAGATAGATAGATAGATAGATAGATAGATAGATAAACAGATGAATGAACTAAATGGTAGCAAGAGAGAAGCAGATAGATAGAAAGATAGACAGACAAATGGACCACCAACCGACAGACAGACAGATAGATAAATGTAAATTTCTTAACAATCACAGATATTAATAAGTAGAATTGGATGGGTGTCTTTCAAGGTAGGAGGCTCTTTTTTGGGGAGACACAGAGTTCAGGCATGGTTTGGATTAAATAACTACCATCTCTTGCAATATTCTTCTACTCTGTGATTCTCACGAGGTGGGAAAAAAGTAGTATAATAAATGATCGAACTTTGATAATTTAGAGAAAATATCTCCAAGTTGACAAATCTCTGCATCATTTCTGCAATAAAATAAAAGTTGATCAAGTGATTTTCCCCCCATTTTCTGCACTCACACAAAAATGCTGTCAGCAGGAAGTAACCTGAACAACCACAGAGCACTCAAGGGGTTCCAAGAAAGTCTACTAATGGATCTGAAATAGGAAAAACCAAAGAAGGAAAAAGCAGCCACTGTGCTATTCACCTTTTCTCCAACCACATCTAAGCAGGGAAAGGTTGTCAAGATTTGCTTTAACATTTTTTAAATGAGTGTCAGAATAATCTTCAATTCTTCTCTACAACTGCTCTGATTTTAAATAAAATGACTTTCCCTGTAATTATTTAGTTATCTCTGTCCTTTAGACTTAAAACTTCAATTATTCATGTGGTAATCCTTCCCCCTAATACAACATTCAGGAGAAGAGAAGGTGCAATCTTTTACTTTTAGCATTTCTGGAATTAAACAGGGAGGCCATCCCTTTAATCCAGGGTTTTGTGGAGAAGAGTACAAAGGTAGCCACCTATTAAGCTCCAACTCCATATATCTAGGCATTAAAATAAAGGTAAAGGATGAAGCTTTTCACAATTTGAAATTAAAAAGGAAAAGTTTGTCTGTTACACTAGAGCGAACAAATCTATTCCACCCTAAAGCTAAACAACAGTGCACACTTTAGGGATCTTCATTTTGATGGAATTGAATTAGCTTCATGCTGAAAATAGTGGTACAAATTCTTGATCAGTGATCTCCTAAATTTATCACTCTCTCAGGTGGTCACCACTCCCTGACTGGTGATTGCCTATCTAAACCATTATTTCAGTAAAAGTCCTAATCATACTTTATTTGACTCTCACTTCCCTAGTCTCTATATCTTCCCTCCTCTTCATTGTGCTGGAAACATGAAGTATAATCAAAATAATTTTTTCACTCTCCAGAAGTGGGGTTGTTGATAGACTCAGCTACAAACCAGTCACCATCCATGTAATGTTCTAAAATGAAGAACCCCTCTTTCCACTTTATGTGGTATTTCTCTATTTGAATATAAACTTCTTGAGGACAGGGGCTGTGTTTGGTTGATTAGTAATCCATATTTTATTGCCATTCTTAGCATATAAATGCTTAATATGTGACTTTTATCCTAATAATAATAATAATAATAATAATAATAATAATAATAATAATAATGTTTGATCATATTCAGTCTTTAAACTTTGAAAAACATTTTCTATCAAGTATACTATTCAAGACTCCCAATGATCTTATGGAGAAGCAGCATGGCTTAAAGCCCAGTTTTTTAAACTGTGGTTCATATGGTAGTCTCATAACCGAATGTGAGGATCATGAAATTATAATTTATTATCAGTAAATGGTTGATTTATATTCTTATTTTATTTACCTACATATTTGGGGTCACATAAAAATTTCTCCAGTGAAAAGGGGGCACAAATGGAAGAAGACTTGGGTTAAAGGATAGAGAGTTGCTTTTACAAGATACAAGACCTAGATTCAATTCCAACCTTGTCACTTAACATATGGGGACCCTATGAAAGTCTCTTTACCTCTCAATGCCCCAGGCAACACTGTAAGGTTACACATGTCAAAAATGGGATTAACCTGAATTGAAAAGTTAGTTCCTCAATGTCATCACCCTAATTTAATACAATCCACAGATATGGTAGGAAAAAAAAAAATAAAGGAAAAAAAAAGACACCATGAGACAAATGCTTTTCTAAAACCTTGTTTGTAAAAAGTATTTAATAAATGCTTATTGATTAGTTTCCCCATTTTACAAAAGAGAAAAATATCACCTCAGGCATCAAAGCTATCCAGAATTTCCCTTCTATTAAACAACTAATACAGAATTTAAATCTAGCTTTTCCTAACTCCAATCCTGAGTCCATTTCTTATAGCACAAGTCTTAATATTTGCCTATATTCAATAGATCAATAGCATTTAATCAATTTAATCAATAAGCATTTAATATGTTTACTTAGTATGCTTATTATCAAGTACAAAGTATGCTACATATTGTACACTTAAATTAACAGCAGATATTTGTGTACTATGTCTAGAGGGCAATTGGATGTGGTCCACATTTTAGCACTATGTTATTTCCTCCTGTGGGAAATCTCTGAAGGTATTGATAGGGAAAATCATCCAAAATTCAGTGTGGGGAAAAAAAGCAAATAAGCCAAAAAAATTGAAAAAAAGCCTTAAAATTTGTAAGTGATTACCCATAAAATCTAATACAGAGTTGTTATTGAGTTGTTGAAGCTAACAAAAGGCATATTTTGTTACCGCTTTTCTCTTTTTCTTTCCGGACAGAGATAGGGAAAGGGCAATATCAAACATTCAAAGTCAAGTTTGTGGAAAGGCAGACACAGAGATGAATCAATCAATCATAAAGGCCATTTTTTTTGCAGGCACTGTGCTTTCAAATAAGTTCCTAAATGTGTGGGTATAGGTCATACAATCCTGTAGGCAGCTATTTGATGCCCAATAATAAATTATACTGAATGCACTCACTTTCCAGAATAAGAAAGGGAGAACAATTCTGCATACTTTAAGGAGTAATGTCAACAGAAGAATTTGTTATTGTTGTGTTTTTCCCTAAATTAGATCATAAGTTCCATGAGAGTAGAAATTGTCTAAGCTCTTATGTTTTTCCCAACTCCAGGTAAGAGACTCTGCAACAGGAAGTGATGAATCATTTTATTGTTGTTGCTGCTGGATGGTTTCTATGTTTCTTTGCTTAATGAGAGTGACTGTTTTCCTTTGATTTAATTATTGAAACACAATGGTTTAAGCAATAATGAGTTACCAAGAGCCAGAGTAGGAGACAAAGACTTGCAATTTTAGTGATAGGAAAGAGTATTCCTATAGCCCTTGAGAGTTCTCTGGTATATGATCCCTTGTGGAAACAAGGTGTTAAAGAAACAGTGGAATTGATGGGAATATAATTTTGAACAGCAAAGATAATTGAAGGTTTTCTCATCACAGAGGGTTTTTTTTTTATTTTTTTATTTTTTTAGAGAAATGGTCTCCTAAGAAGGTGACAAGTGCCATCTGCTGGAGAATGAAGGGAATGGCTAAACTCCAGAAAACCATGAATGGGAACTAGTTCTAATGTTGGGAATGGAAGCAGAGGACAGCAGTCTAGCTATTTTTGCCTTTTCCAATCATGTCCTACTCTTCATGATGCCATTTGGAGTTTTCTTGGCAAGATACCAGAATAGTTTGCCATTTCCTTCTCCAGCTCATTTTTATAGGTGAAGAGACTGAGGCAGACAGAATTAAGTGACTTGCTTGGGGTCACAATAGTGGTAAATATCTGAGACTGGATTTGAATTCATGAAGATTGGGCCTCCTGACTAATGCTCTATTCATTGCTCCTGATGCCTGTAGCAATGGAGAATACTTTTAGAGAGGAATGGGAAGCAAGAGAAATAAGAAGCAAGCAACATCATACATAGAGTCACAGGGGACAGAAGTATTAATGACATGAATTCTGAACCCAGCTTATTCTCTCCCCTTGTCAGGAAATGCAAAATTCACATCATAAAGACCAATGTAGATCATTTCCAGCTGAAGACCCAGTCAACACGTGCAGCATTTCTTAAGCACTTACTATGTGTCAGGCACTATGCTAAGCAAAAAGACAACTGTTGTCCCCAAAGAGCTTCCATTCTATTAGGGAAAGAAATCTGAAAAATATCAGTGGAGGAAAACATTGCTAGAGGTATGATGATAAAGTATGGAGCATGAAAGATGGCTGCTTTGGGCATTTCCTCAAAATGGAAGGTCAGTGGAGAAATTATCCATAGGAGAAGATGATCAGAGAGACAGAGGGAAAAAGTAGAGAGGTCAACAGCAAAATCTGGAGTGTGAAGCATTTCTGGTCTAGGTCTTTCCTCAAAATGAAGGAAATCTCTTCCTCTTGGGAAATTATACAAATGTCTTTAAGAAATTTAATTCCCTGAGTAGTATTGCTATTTCTTATTTCCAGGAATGGGAGTTTCATTTTCAATTAAATTAACCATTCATATTTTGAGCTTCCTGTATCTATATGCTTATTAGGAAAATTTGTAGTCATTCCCTGTGAGGTGTTAAACACTGGAGTTCCTAGATCATCTCTTTCCTGAACTAAAGATATATCTATTTTTTTCCTCTGAGGCAATTGGGGTTAAATGATTTGCCTAGGGTCACACAGCTAGGAAATGTTAAGTATCTGAGGGTATATTTGAACTCAGGTCCTCCTGACTTCAGGGCTAGTGCTCTATCCACTGTGCCACCTAGCTCCCCCTTTCATATGAGGAGAGGGGTCCAAAGAACAAGATTATAATGTTCTTCTCTAAAATGATAATGTTCTTTGGGAGCGGGTTTCTTGGGGAGCTTCTGGAGGCAACCTTAGTTTCAGTTCAGTTCATAATCCCAAATGTAGCCAGGAGTTAAAATCCAAATCCTTTATTGTTTCCTTTTAAGTCTTGTCTCCTTCCTGGGGCCCAGTAAGCTTTCTTAGAGACCTATCTCTCTCTCCTTGGTTCCGAGAGCTCTTGCCACTAGTCCTTTGTTTCTGCCAGCTTCAGCCTCTAGTCCTCCCAATGTCTCCAGCCAGCACAAAAGTGGAAGTTGGAATGAATTTGACTCCACTTCCGAGAATGGGTTTGTGCGTCAGCTTCTTGCTTATATGCTGTACACTGAGTATATTCCAATCATTAAATCACTAGGAAACCATTATTTGTTGTAGGATTAAATCAATGCTAAATTAGATTTAACCACTATCTCCTTAATTTCACTCAGTACCTTGTTTCAAGTTCTGGCCCATAACATCTCCTTGTAGGATTAGATCAATCATACTGGAACCATGCTAAATTAGATAATTATTGTCTCTATCAATTCCACTGTCTTAGTATCTTGTAAGAATCATAACACAAGATAACAAAAGAAAGCTAAAAGTGTGGATTTTCACTATTACAAGATCTCTCAGGAAGATAAATTGAATAATCATAGTGGTCAACTCCTCAGTGAAAGTAGCTAAAAATGCTCTAAATTCTATTGATTAGAGAAATACAAATTAAGACAACTCTATGTTACCATTTCATACCTCTCCGACTGGCTGAGCTGACAGGAAAAGATAATGGAGGGGTGAGAAAAATGGTACAAAATACATTGTTGGTGGAGTTATGAATGGATTCAACCATTCTGGAGAGCAATCTGGAATTATGCCCAAGTGACAATCATAATATGTGTACCCTTTGATCCAGTAGTGCCATTACTTTTCCCCTTTTTATGATCTTTTTGGGATGCAGACTCAGTGCCATTATTGGGTCTGCATCCCAAAAAGATCATAAAATGGGGAAAAGACCACATGTGCAAAAATGTTTGTGACAGCACTTTTCGTAGTGGCAAGGAACTGAAGGCTTAGTAGATGCCCATCAGTTGGAGAATGGCTGAATAAATTATGGTATATGAATGTAATCAAATATTATGATTCTATGAGTTCAGAAAAGCACGGAAAGACTTACATGAATTCAAGCTGAGTGAAATGAGCAGAACCAAGAAAATGCTGTATACAACAAGATTATATGAGGATCAACAGTGAAGGACTTCATTCTTTTCAACAATGAAGTGATTCAAGGTAATTCTATAGTCTTGTGATGGAGAGAGCCATCTGCATCCAGAGAGAATATTATGGGGACTGAATGTGGATCAGAACACAGTATTTTCACATTTCTTGTATTGTTGTTGTTTGTTTGCCTGTTTTTTCTTTCTTCTTTTGTTTTCTTTTCCTTTTTTTTGATCTGATTTTTTCCTGCACAGCATGACAGTTTTGGAAATATGGAAATATGTTTAGAAGAACTGCACATGTTTAACCTGTATTGCATTTCTTGCTAGGTAGGGGAAGGAGTAGGAAGAAGGAAGGGAAAAAAAATTTGGAGCATTAAGGTTTTGTTGGGGTGAATGCTGAAAACTATCTTTGCATGTACTTGGAAAAATAAAAAAGCTATAATAGAAAAAGAAAGAGAAATAAAGTATCCCCATATATGTTTTGGGCTTGTTTGAGATTTCTCTCATGTACTCCTCTCCTTCCCTAGCTCCAACTATTAGTTACAAAATTGCTTCTACAGAAACAATTCCTCCAGGAAGCTTTTCTAACCCTCTTAAATGTAGCCCCTATTCTTTGTGTATAATTTCCAATATATTGCTTCCTTGTACTTTTCTTTTTTCCCATTTTGTCTCTTTGCATTCAAGCTGAGGGCTCCTTGAGGGCAGGGACTATATTTTACCTTTCTTTGTATCCTTTGTATCCACAATGCTGAGCACATTATAGGTGCTTAATAAATGTTTACTAAGTATGTTCTCAGGTCTCCATGACAATATTTTTAAGTTATCAATTAATATTCAATTACCTCTAGATATCTGAAATCTGAGGTAGAAGAATACCCTTCCTTCTATGCAGCTTTATCCAGAACATTTGGTTTCAGCAAAATGAACCCATAATGAATGATATGATCAGATTAAGGATTTTCTTATTAGCCTAGTATTTTCTAGATTTAAAAATGACTTCTCTCCATGTATTACAGTCTCCCTTTCTCTTTGTAGAAGAGATAAAACAAAGAATGCTTACCTCAATTCTTACTTTTTCCTTTTTTCTTAGTTATTTCATTTACATAAAATCATTACAAAGATCCAAAACCATTATTTGGATGATTCCAGTATGCAGGTACATCATGGCAAAAAGCAATTGTGAAATCCTAGTTCACTTCTAGATATTATAACCAATAGGGAAAGTGCTAGTTACTAAAGAGAGATCCCATTCAATAGGAAGAATTAGTATCCCAGAAGTCCCTTGTTTAATTGACAGTTATATACTCTACTGAACTAAGCAGAGTATGGGAAATGCCAAGTTCCACATGATTCTAAGAAAGAATATGGCCTTGTGCCCTATCTCTCTAGGATGCATAATTTCCTCACTGGTCTAATTGGTCTGGTGAGTGCAGATTTGCCCAGTGAGAAGTAGCAATGAGCATCCACCAGGGATTCCCCTGTGTTTTCTGTTTCATTCAACCCTATTTACGTGACCTTGGTACAACAAAATTACTTTGCTAGAGGAATAAATGGCATATTGTGCTTAACTATATACAGAGTTTTACTCTTAGAATAGGAAAATAATAGTTAATAAAACACCCACCACATGGCAGCTAACCAGCAACTTTCATAGTCCCAGGGTATTACACATTAAACACAGACTTCTCCAAGTCCAGAAACTCTAGGATTATAGCTTGGTTTTACTTTTCCATGATTGTTACTATAAGTTGGCAAAAGATTATATGAAGTGAAATATAGTTCTTTACTGATATTCCATTCATGTTTTCAGTTTCGCTGATCTCCAAATGAGGAATTCTGGGTTTAGTTATCAGCTCCCACTTATGATGTGGGACATGGACTCAAGATACAGGATTATATGTCCAATGCCCTGTTGCTAATAGGAGCCTTTAATTTCATTTTACCTAAGATAGCCTCTTTTTCTCCATGGCAGGCCTTGACATGGAAAAGAAGGGCACACCTATTCTGTTCTATTGTCCTATTTCAGGCCTTTACTTAATGGTGGAGAGTTATGTCATTTCCTCTGTTCTTCTAATTCAGAAATTCTTAAATTTTTGTGTTTCTTCAATGGGCCCTTTCTCAGAAGAATGTTTTTTAAGTAATTGAAGGAAATGGTAATTTGTAATTAAAGATTAGTGAAAATAAAGGTGTATCTCCCAGTATTCAAGGATAGCAGTCTGTGAAGTCTTACTGAGGTCCGGATTTACTCTTAAATACTGCATCTCATTGCTTCCATTTACTCACAACCCTCTTGCTTCCCATTGTTCAGTCAAAAGCCAATTGCTGTATGGAGGATAAAGAGGAAATCAAAGTTAAGGAAGCAGCAGTGGATTTCAATGTCAAATATGAAATCAAATTTGAAAATAGTATATAGCATTTGTATTATCAGATTGATTTTCTCACACCTAGCCCCATGTTTTTTTTTTTTTTCAACTGTCCTTTATCCTGGTGCTGTTCCATGTGCCTAGACCTAAACTTGTAAGGTCACAGAAGCATAAATTTAGAGCTAAGAGGGACTTTGGAAGCCAGAGACCAACTACTGTTATTCAATCATTTTTCAGTTATATTCTACTCTGTGAGCCAATTTGGGGTTTTCTTGACAAAGATACTGTGATTTTCTATTTCTTTTTCCAGATATTTTGACACATGAGGAAACTGAGGCAAACAAATCAAGTAACTTGCCTAGCTAGTAAGTGTCTGAGGACAGATTTGAAATCAGAAATATGAATCTTCCCAACTTCCTGATTAACCTTCCCAGTGCTTTATCCATTGTGTCACCTTCCTACTCTGTAGAGACTATCTAGTCCACTCTTACGAAAAGGGACAGAGACCCAGGGATGTGAAGTAATTTATCCAAAATTTTATAGGTAGATGTATCAGAACTAGGTTTTTGAATCCAGGTTCTCCAATGGCAAATTCAGCATTCCTTCCATTGTTGGCACACTGTCTCTTATTATGTAAATCCTTCAACATTTTTCAAACCCAAGTTTTCCATGGCTAAATATGTTATTAAGATAACATGTGTAAAGTATTTTATAAACCAAAGCTGATATTTAAATGTGAACATTTATTTTTATAATAGCATCAGAAAAAACTCTCAATGTTTGTTTTCTGACATGAATATACCTTTCAGAAATGACAAATGAAGGTTACAGAAAATCCCTGCAGTGCAGCTTTTAAAACGCATCTCAATTTCAGAAAGTATAACAAAAAGATTAACATAAAGATCATCTAATTTGTACTTATCAGTTTGTTGCCTAATTCAAACATTACCAAGGATAAGGAGATCATTTTAATAGACAATAAACTCTTAGAGACCACAAAGAAGAAAAAAAGGGAAAAATCACTGCTCACACAAATATATCCATTTCTAAATTTTGGTTCTAGGCATATTTCACAAACTTTTGTGTGCATAACAAATATATTCTAAATATTTGAGAAGATATTTTTTCCTAGACAGACTTGAAAGCCAAGTGTCTGGCACATAATTGTTGCTTAATAAGTGATTTTTGATTGTTAACCAATTCTTTTAAAATGAACACAACTTACCTATGTAGCAGTTGAATTTAAAATGTTGCCCTTCTCTCACCTACTCCCCACCCACTTCTATACCAATTTAAAAATCTTAACATGTTAAGTCTTCTTCCTGGAGCTTTCCCCAGGATTTCATCAAAATGAGAAAATGGCATTGAGTTATTGGGGGCTTTGCCAAAGGAGAGGACAGATTTTACTGGGTTATATCAAGCTGGAAATATTATAAGCAGGGGCTTTGTGGAAAAGCCTCTAAAGATAAGATCCATTCAGTTTTAAACTTCATTGAGAAGTGGAACTCAATTTTTTTTTCATCACAAAACTCTTGAAAATAATATTCTAATTTCAAGAAAGTTGTATTTTGCATCAGTAAAGAGAATATTGGAATATGGAATTGATACTTGAAATAATGAAGTAAAGCACTAATAAGACACATCATCTCTCATGTAAAAATTTTAAAAAGAAGAACAAAGGAGGCAAACAAATATGAGAATATTATTTGGAAGCATGAGTATCACAAGTGTTTCATTTGGATTATATCATTTTTATTTCTAGTTCTTTTTCTCAAAGTAAGAATTTTATATTCCACAAAAGTATAAGGGAAACTGGAAACTCAATAAAACAAGGGGAGAGAAAAGGAAGCGTTTTTTATTTTCTATGAAAAGAATAAGAAACTTCATTGAAATTTAAATATACTTTATAATAAAACAGGGCCAACAGCTTAGAGTACCACCCCCACCATTCCCGGATACAATGGTCACTGGACTTGGGTCTTTCTCATGTAAAAGGAAAATGAATTAAGTGATCCTTAAGTGAAACAAAATATGGGTTTTCACTTTAAGAAGGAGTGGGGGGGTCAATAAAAGCATTATGTAATTATTCCAATGGAATATAGTCTTCCCTCTCCCTTCCTTCAAATTAAAATACAATCAAATTTTCCACCTAATATCTCTATGCAACATCTTTCCATCATTTGATGGGATAGCTCTTGAAGTGTCCATCAAACAGCATATGATATCTTGAAGAAATTTAATTTGTTCTTCTAGACCCCAACTGTTCCAAACACTATAAAGTAACACGAATCTAATCTTGTCTTGAATGTGTGTATACTAATATACATGCATACATACATACAAATAGGTAGATTATATATAAATAGATACATATACAAATATATGCATATATGTTTATATATACACATGTGTTTGTATCCCTGTTGCCTTTTCTATGAGAAAATAAGGACTAAAAAATGAAAATATGGAATATTTCCCTTCTTTCTAAGTTTTTTGGATTGATTCCAAAGCTAAAAAGCATGACAATGTATTTCTATGATGTCAAATGACATTTTCATGAATTTAAAAGATATTTACACTGTCCTTTGCTTCTCAATCCACTAGCACCTGCACTGGGGCAAAAAGGGAAAGAGGGGAATCCAGTACTATATACTTTAATTTGTTACAAGCTGTAGTCAAAGATTGGCATATGGAAAGGTAAAAATGATCAGCTCATTTGAGGTTGATAGATTACCCCTCAATTCATTTATCATCCTGTCTCCTTTCTTCCTTTATAAGGGTATATGAGAAGTGACAGTACATGTAAAAAGTAAAAACCAAGCAGGTTATATTCATTGAAATGGAAAAAAAAAAGTTTCACAAATCTATAAAGAGCAGCTAAGTGGTACAGTGGATAGAGTGCTGAGCCTGAAGTCAAGAAGGTTCATCTTTCTTAATTCAAGCATGACCTCAGACACTTACCAACTATGTTACCTTAGGCAAGACATTTAACGTGTTGACCTCAGTTTCCTCATCTCAAGTGAGCTGAAGAAGGAAATGGAAAATCACTTCACTATCTCTGTCAAGAAAATGCCAAATGGGGTTACAAAGAGTGAGACATGACTGCAAAGATTCAACCCAACAATAAAATCCATAGAATGAAGAAGTGAGAAGGGAAAGATACCTAACTTATGGTGCTAGGATGGAATGTGTAGGAAGAAATAAGAAATACAGCTGCCTTGTTTGTCAAGATATTTAAATAATTAATATCAAAAAACAACAAGATCAATATAGAGGATTGCCCTAAATCTTAGTTTAAAAAGCCCCTTCTTTTTTTTTTACTATTTCACATTAACACGTTAACTCTATTGCTCAAGTCTAGTAGCTGGATTTCAATAAAGTATGGATGCATTCTGGACAATTGCTTTTCTTCCAGACAATTTATAAATATTGAAATTGTATTTAGTAGCATTGTTTATTTCACATTATTCACTTCTCTACTTTTTCTTCAGCCTGATATTGTGAGTTCTAAAATAAGCTTCAAAAGTTGTCAAGATGAAGAGTTAAATTACATTGATGAAAATATTTTTTAAAAAGGTGGAAGGAAGATAGAAAGACAGAAGAAATGAGCAAAGACTTCTCATTCTCTGTGAGTTTTGCCCATGTTCTTCCACAAATTCTTCAAGCAATATTTCACCAACATGCTAGGAGTCTTCTACTTTTTTTGTAATTACCAGTGCAACAATTGGACAATCCATATACTATCTTTTGCTTATTATAGGTGTTTATGATGGGGAGTTTTAGTGAGTTCATGAATGCAATTAATATTTTATAATTTGCTGCAATGGAATTCTACCCACTATGCAACTCTCCATTACTCTTGTGATTCCTCAGAAATCATGATATTGCATAATGCATATTTATAGAGAATCTCAAGAAAGAGTTGGGATGCAAAAATGAATTTTCACTTTAAAGAGACAGGAGAGGGCAATAGAAACATTAATAATTATTCAGATGAAATAGTCTTCCCCCTCCCTTCCTTCAAATTACAGTTTTCCACCTAATATCTCCAATGCAACATCTTTCCATCATTTGATGAAACATCTCAAATGTCTATAAAACAGAATAACATATTTTAAAGAAACTTCATTCTTTAAATTGGTTTTTCCCAATTCAAATTTTAAGGAATTATTTCATGTTATTACAGTCATTATTTCATAAAGAGAAAAAATGGTAAAGTTATGACCATTATAAGCATCAGTTTCTGCATCTGTTAAAAAAAAAAAGTAATAGCACCAGTGGACATTAACTCATAGGATCATGCATTTAAAGAGGGCAAGATCAAAGATTTATGATACTATCTAGTCCGATATTTTCCTTTTACAGATGAGGAAACTGTAGCCTACTTAAACTGAACTCCATGGGTGATATAATTAGTAATAAGGTTTTGATCCTAAATCCTTTGATTGCAAATCCCACTATTCTTTATGCCATATCATTCTGAATTAAATGAGATTCTGCATATATAGTACCACATATATACCAAGTAATCACTTAAAAAGTATTCATTAAGCTTCAATGATTTTCCAGCTATTCTGCTAGTGGAGGGGGATAATTAAAAAATTCAAACAATCCCAATTTATATTCACAAGCAAAGAGAATAAAATTTTAAATAAATACAAAATAGCTGAGTACAAAGTAGTTTAAGAGATAGGACACTAGCATTTGATGAATCAAGAAAAGGTTTACCTAGAGCAGTAATTCACCTTTTAGCATTATGTACCTCTTTGCCAATCTAGTAAGAGCCATGAACTCCTTAGAATGTTCATAAATGAATAAAAGAAAGAGAATTACAATGGAAATGAATTATATTAAATTATAACTATAAACAATGATAAATTCACTATCCCAAGTTAAGAACTCCTAAGTTAAAAAATAAACTAATAAAAGTTCAATTGTTTGAGTTGGATATTTATTTTTATGAATACTTTATGTATTATTTTATTTAATTGCTTTAGAGAAAAAACAATCACTGCATTATTAATTTCAGTTCAAAATTGTGAAATTTGAGTTTTCTATTTTTTTATTATAGCTTTTTATATACAAAACATATGCATGGGTAATTTTTCAACATTGACCCTTGCAAAAACTTCTGTTTCAACTTTTCCCCTCCTTCCCTCCACCTCCTCCCCTAAATAGCAAGTAGTCCCATACATGTTAAATATGTTAAAGTATACACTAAATACAATATATGTATACATGTTTATACAGTTATCTTGTTGCACAAGAAAGATTGGATTTAGAAAGAAAGTAAAAATAACCTGAGAAGAAAAAAACAAAAATGCAAGCAAACAATAACAGAAATAGTGGAAATGGTATGCTGTGGTCCATACTCATTTCTCACTGTTCTTTCTCTGGGTATAGCTGGTTCTGTTAATTACAGATCAATTGGAACTGATTTGGGATCCTTTCATTGTTGAAGAGAGCCACATCCATCAGATTGATCATCGTGTAATATTGTTTTTGAAGTGTATAAGGATCTCCTAGTTCTGCTCATTGCACTTAATATCAGTTCATGTAAGTCTCTCCAAGCTTCTCTGTATTCATCCTGCTGGCAATTTCTTAAAGAACAATAATATTTCATAACATTCATAGATCAAAATTTATTCAGCCATTCTCCAAAGGATGGGCATCCCTTCAATTTCCAGTTTCTGGCCACTACAAAGAGGGCTGCCACAAACATTCTTGAACATACAGGTCCCTTTCCCTTCTTTAATATCTCTTTGGGATATAAGCCCAGTGGTAATGCTGCTGGATCAAAGGGTATGTACAGTTTGTAACTTTTTGAGTATAGTTCCAAATTGTTGAGCTGGATATTTAAAGAAAGAAACTAGGAAGTGCAAAGTGACTGGGAAGGGCATCCCTCAGTACAAAGGCAAAAAAAGATATTTAGGCTCTTATAATATTTGAGAATATTTTCCTCTTTTCCAAGAAGAGAAATATGGGAGCTAAGAGAAGTTTAGAATTTAAATTCAATTCTAAATTCTCACAGAAGAACATAGAAAAACATGAAAGATGTAGAATGAATACCAAAGTAGGAGAAATCTAAGTGGAATATGCTTGATTGGAGACTCCAAAAAAAATGTATCATCCCAAGGAAAATGAAGAAGGAAAATGGAAGGAGAATAATAGAATTATAAAAGTTTAAAAAATTTTGTTACAAACTATCAATGAAAAAGTCTCACATGTGCAAAAATGTTTTTAGCACCTATTTTTGTGGTAGCAAAATGAGTAGATGCCCTTCAATTGGAGAATAGCTAAATAAGCTGTGGTACATGAAGGTAATATAACATTGTTATTCTATAAAAATGATGAACAAGCTAATTTTAAAAAGGCCTGGAAAGATTTACATAAACTGATGCTGGGTAAAACAAGCAAACTCAGAAATATATTGAAAGACTTGGTTCTTTTAGTGATTCAGTGATCCAAGGCAATCCCAATAAAATTTGGATAGAAACTGCTATCTGAATCCAGAAAGAGACCTATAGAGAATGAATATAAATCAATATATGCTCTATTCACTTCTTTTTTTCTGTTTTTTTTTTTCCCTTTTGTCCTGGTTTTTCTCTCTCAGTATGATTCAGAAAGAAATTTGTATTTTAAAAGTTAATATAGATGTATAACCAGAAAAGTAAATAAATAATTTTTAAAATCATCTAGTGGGGATGCAACAAATTAGCAATGAGGAAATGTACAGAAGTAGTAAAATGAGATATAATCAAGAAAGTTATGGCATGAAAGGATCATTCTCTATAATAAATGGTCAGCCTGCATTCTTCCCCTGTTGTCCAAATAATCAATCACATTAGCATTGATGATGTACCAAGAAATCTGCTATAAGTTAAGGACAAAACTACAAAAGCAAGAAACAAGCTCAATAAGCTTATGTTTTATTGGGGAAACATCTTTTCTCTATCTATGTAAAGGAAGACACAAAAGCATTTTAGGTGAATTTCCTAGGAAGGATCCATGAATAGATATGGAGGATAGTTGTTTTACATAAGAAAGCATGATTAGGCTACAATCTGCTCTATTGGTGGGAGAATGAAAAATCATGTGATTACAAATCTATTCAAGAATGAAAAAAAAAACACTGTCAATATTATAAGAGCCAGGGTTATAAGAAATTTGGAGTCATTGTTGTGCATATAAGTAATTGTCTCAGAAATAATTATTATGCATATAACAAGATAAGCAGCCAGCAATGAGATATTTGAGGGGTAGAATGGAGTCAATGAGGAGGATACTTCTGGGTAACACTCAAGCATCACCAAAAAGAGCAAAAGGGCATGAGTCCATGATGTGCCATAGTGAGGTTGGGTGCTGGTGACATCTAATAATTCATAAAGCGGTTCTGATATTCATTAAATGTTTTAAATTTGAAAATTAAAAATCCTAGAAGTTTGTCTGGTTTGAATGCAGACTATAGGGAATGACTAAGATCTATTTAGCTGATTGAGTATGGGTAGCACAGGGATGCTGCCAACAACAGGGCTGACTAAAATAATCTCTTACCAATTGGGACAGATTCATTTTTAAGAACTTCGCATTTCTCAGATAACTGACTTCAACAAATCCTATCATGTAGAAAATATGAAATTCCGTGACACATATTAAAATAAGCAAATAAAAAACCCTCTACATTTATCTTGATGGTCAAATTTATTAATAAGGATTTGAATAGTTTCAATAACTTTATTTTCCTTGTCTTCAAGCAATTTAATCAATATTGAACAAGTTTCTTTTTTTTACTTCTATGTACCCTGATGTCATCACTGATGTACATCACTAAAATCCACCAAAAAAAAAAAAAAAAAATAAGCAGAGCTATGCAACTGTCCTTCAAACTAAAACAGAGTGACCTATGAAACTCAGGGCCTCCCACATTTCCTGCAGAATATTTATCACAGACCACTGATATTTTCAAAAATCTATAGCTAAAAATAGAATTTACATGAGCCAAAAAGCAAACAAAGATCATGTTCCCAGGAAATGCTGAAGGAAACAATCTGACAGAAAAGCATGGTCAATTCAACCATTACATCATGGTGGTGTAGTAACTAAAAAAGTAAAATCCACAATTGATACAAAGTTGGGAGAAATAGATAAAAAGGATGGATTAACATTGGATAACAGTGCCAGGCTCTAAAAAAGATTAGAGGTTAAAAGGTTAGAGATTTGGGATAAATTTGGGATAAATTGAACATGATGAAATTTAATAGGCATAAATATAAACTGTATACTAGGGTTAATAAGAATCAAGTATCTAACCTTAAATCAACTATTTCTGTCTAGCAGAGACAGGGTTAGATTGTAATTTTTTTTTTAACAAAAGAAATAAACCTGGAGTTTAGGGGACCTCATACAATAGCATTCCCTGGAAGTAAGAAGAAATCTAATTTAATTAGCAATATAAAGTTACAACTTCTAATAAGGAAGACATGGTATCCCACAACTAAAACACTTCTAGACAACAGACTTTACCAAGAATTTTGATAAGCTATAGAGCATCGAAAGGAGGACTAGAATGGTTTTATCTCAGTGACCATGTCAAAAAAGGACTGACTGAAGGAAATGGAAATTTTGAGCTTGGAGGAAACTCAGAGAAGATATGACAATTAGCTTCAAGTATTTGAAGAATTTTTATACAGAAGAAGTGACTATACTCATCTTATATGGACTTGGAGGACATATTTGAGAATAATATGGAGAAACTGAAAATAGGAAAATCTGGGCCAAATATAAGCAAAAATTTAAGGAGAATTCTACTAATTTGAGCAATCCAAGGGGATACTAGGCTGCCTCAGGACAGATTGGGTTCATCTTCATTACAAGTCTTTAAGGAAATGCTGGATGACAACTTGTATGTAATAAATATTCTTATTCAAGCATGGGAATGATTAGATGGTCTCTAAGACCCATCACAACTGTGAAATTCTATGATTCAGTGAGTTAATGAACATATTTACAATCTTTATTTTAAATTCAACACTAAGATTTTTAGATGTAAGAAATTGGATTAAGTTGTTTCCAACTTACATGCCCAGATCTGTTTTAATTCTAAGACATTAGTCATCACATGTTTTCATAGTTAGCTTACTAATTTATCCAAGAATTGGATTTCTCATGGAATATTAAAAATAATATGGTACTAATTTTACTAGTTAACCAAATAACAATAATTGGTCTCTATAATGAAGTCAGACAAAAATGGACCCAACTGCTATTAAGCACTTTGCTTCTCTGAATGCCTGTCTTTCTCTCTTTTCTTCTTTCTCCATCTTTCATTCATGAATTCACACACACACACACACACACACACACACACACACACACACACACTATTTTCAAAAACAAATATCTATAAATCTATTCATCTGGTTAAAACTCATGGGCAAAAAAGAGCTAAAGAAAGCAGAGAAGTACAATTCTAATACCCTGTTCAATCTTTAGCAAATATGCACTTAATAATAATGTCAAACCTTCATTTGTGAAGCCTCATAATGTGAAGAACTTGTAGTTTGTGAAATTGGTAAAAGAAGATAAATCCAGTCTACATTCAGAGTTATGGAACTTTTCAGGGAATGAGTTCCTTCCTAGAATAATCAAGTTTGAGTAGGTTCTGGTTCAGTGGCAGTAATATCAACTGAAGAACTAGGCCCTAGGTAAGTCACAACTTCTCAAGATTAGTTTATTTGTAAAATGGGGGTGATAACAATTATCTTCTGAAGTGGTCGGAAGAATAAAACAACATTTGGAAACTTATTTACAAACATTAAAGCACAATATACATTATTGATATCCCTCCAGAGGTTGGTATCTTTCATCAGTTTCCCCCCAGTACTCCCTCAAAACCAAACCATTGAACTCTTCTCATAGTCAAAGAAACCTATCTGCCAACAAACATTTATTATATATTATATATGCAATATGTATTAAATTATATATATATATATCAAAAATCATATGATAATTTACATTAAATATTTTGAAAATTATCATATAATGGGATCCCCTGGATAGCTGCTCTTCTATTTCATACTTTTGAAAGGCTTCTGTATCCAAATGATTTCATAGCAAATAGCAAGGGCTATTTGAGAAAATTACTTCCTTTCTCACAATTAGATCAAACAGAAACATATTTGAAGTCATCTAAACAAGTTGTCCTTGTATAAAGTAATATATCTCCCATAGCCCATTGTCTAAGCAAAATTAATGACTACCAGGTAGGGATACCAATCAGCTGTCATTTTGATTTATAAATCAAAGGACTGGATCATTGATGTGCAGGAATTTCTTTCTCCTTTACCAGATCAGTGCTATTCATTTGTCCACATGTCAGATAAAACAGGAGGGGTTTGTATACAATGATAATACATTTAACTTGGCATATCAAGATAGTAGAAAATAGAGAATTTAAATTGCACTGGCAATGAGGGAGAGAGATATTGACACAAAGACAAATTTGATGGCACAGAGATTGGATTGCTGGGCCTGGAGTCAGGAAGACTTGAATTCAAATATGGTCTAAGACATAATCCTGGCTGTGTGAACACAACTTCTATTTAGTTCAGTTTCCTTATCTACAAGCTAAAAATAATAATACCTCTCTCTCTCTAGGTTGTTATGAAGATCAATTAATACAATAATTATAGAGTACTTAATACAGGGCCTAGCACATATAAAATGCTTATTCCTTCCTCCTTCCCACTATTGCAAGACTCAGGAAACCATCAACTACATGATAAAGATTATATAGTGTCAGAGTTCAAGATTTCAAGAACTCTTATCTTTTCCCTTTTTTGTAATAGAAAAAGAAAAGGGTGTAGAGAAAGGATAGAGAGAAAGAGAAAAGAAAGGGAGGCAGAGATAGAGAAAGAGACACACAGAGAGAGAGATAAAGATAGAGAAAGAAAGAAAGAGGAGAAGAGGTAAAAAAGGAAGGGAATCAAAGGGAACAGAAGAGAAGAGAATGGGACAAAGAGAAAAAGAGAGGAAAGAAGGGAAGAAAAAAAGGAAGGAAGGAAGGAAGGAAGGAAGAAGAAGGGAGGGAAGGAAAGAGTAAGGAAAAAGGGAAATAAAAAAGAAAAGAAATTAGTATTGGCTATTCTAGAGGCAAATTTATGAATATGATTATTCATCTATACCCTGGATTCATTTGTATTTTACTTGTTTCACTCTCTACCCACCCCCACACTCAAAATGGCTTTATATTCCATGTTATCTAATAATGAAGACAAACAATCCCTTTCATAGAGAAAATTGTATATTTCAATCTTTTTATAATTCCCAAAGAGGCAAGACTATGTAGGTGATATAGTCCTGACAGTGAAGGCCAAAAATCCTGGGTTCGAGTGACTTGACTTGTGGTTTGTGTGACCCTGAGCCCCTCTTTGAGAACCTAAGTTTTAGAAAAGTCAGAAATCAACATGTACAGGAAGCATTCTCTTTGGGGCCTCATTCATATCAATTAAATCACAAGTATAGTCCTGAGACACTGTCTCTGACCCACATGTGACTGGGAAGGATTTCCAACATGTTGCTATCTCCAAAAATTGTACAAGTACCACAAAAAGAAACAGGACCACTCCCATTAACCCCCCCCCAAAAAATTAAGTGTTCTGTCTCTTTCCTATTCCAAAAAGCAAATTCATTACGTTTCTAAAAATTGAGCCCCACTTGCACTGCAGTTGGACACAATGTGATTTAACACGGTGGAACTATTAAACCTAAAATGCAGAATAGAGGTAGTTAATGGAAGTGCCAGCTGAGACTTAAATGGTTTATTACAGAGCTGATGCTAATGAGTGACATCCTTAAAACACACAGAATAAAGACTAATCCATTTTTTTTCCTACAATAAAGAATGAGAATTTTCAGGGGGGAGTAAGAAGAGGGGAGGATTTTATGAATCTTGAATAGGCACATATAGAACCTTTTCTTTACTCATAATTGCATGATTCAAATAAAGATTCCTGCAAGCATGTTCAACTGCCTGCTGCTACAGATTGGAAAGTCATTTAGAATTACAAATTTAGTAACTTTTTGGGTCATTCTGGTGATATTTTATGGGCCATTACAACATTTGGAGGATAATCAAAGGTCTGAAATAAAGCTTAAATTTTTCCATCAGATTCTTTATGTGTAGTGCTCATCACATGAATGAATAGTTCCAAATTTTATTAGAATACCAAATTTATTAGAACCACATCTTGACAAACCAAACCAGGCAAAATGCCCATTGGGTTCAACAATTATAGTAAGTACATAGGCATAGAAGGCCAAAGCCCTTGGAATTCATTTTGAAACTTTGATCCAACCTTGAAAATGCGTACTATCTTGCATGAACAGAACCTAAAGAAAATTAGGATTGGTCCAATGGGAACCAAGCAGCAGCCAAAACAAAAATCAACTAGCAGATCTTCAAAATTTTAATATTGCCAGTCTCCATTTTCTTTTCATTTTAAGTATTTATTTGAATCATGTGACCCTACTAGTGAAGATGAAATCTCTGCACTAATGACTAGCCACTCATTTTTCTATGCCAACTCTGAGACAAGCTGGCACAGGTCACAGAAAGGGAGAGGCAAGGGGCACGATCCACTCGCTAATAAATCAAATGAAAAGGCCAATTTGTCGTCCACAAATAGAGAAAAGGGTGATGCTTTGGAGCTCCAATAGCTGGGTTCTTTTCATGAAGCCTGTCTAGAGGATCATAGACCTTGAGATAGTATAGTCTCACAAAGCCATAAAGACTAACCCTACCATTTAATGCATAAGAAAACAGGTTCAATTAGATTTAGTAACTTGTTCAGAATTGCAGACAGGTGTTACATCTTTATTCTGTGAAGGACATCAATAAATATTGCCAATAAAAAAGCCGAACAGCTATTGACTTCAAGAAACTCATTTAGTGTTTACTAAGTTAATATGACATATCCAAAGATCAATTAAAAACATGGTGATTTCAGGAGAGAAGGAACTAGCTCCTATGGGAATCTAGGGAAGCTTCAAATCAAAAGTAAACTCTTTAAGCTTAAACGCTTCAGCTAAGCCTTGAAAGTAGGTAAGAATTCTTTCAGATATAGATGAGGATAAAGAAGACTGTTGGAGGCAAAGATATCTCAATAGCTAAAAGGATAATCTGGCTGAGAGAAGCTAAATATAGTAATATAAGGCAGTTGGGTAGCACAGTGGATGGAGTGATGATCTTGTCATCTGGAAGAAATGAGTTCAAATTCTGCTTCAGAGAATTATTTTGTGAACCTAGCCAATTCAGCTAAATATTCACAGCCTCATTTTCTAAACATGTAAAATTTATGTAATAATAACTACTTACTTCCAATGATTGATGTAAGGATCAAGATAACCTATAAAATGTTAAATAAATGTTATTTACTAAAAGTATGGTCCATGAGATCACAAAGAGTTGAACATAACTGGATCACTGAACAGCAACAACAAACTGAAATCATTTTATTAAACAGAATCAAGTCTTTAAAAGCCAGACTAAGGAATTCTCATTTTACCTAGAGACAATAGTTATTAAACAGAAAAAAAGTGAAAAAATAATTATTAAAAACATTACAAGAGAATCCATGTGTACATATTTATATATACACGTACATTTATATATACTTACTCAGTTATATTCATTTTAACTTTTTTACCTGAGTTGAAATCTTTTGTTTTTGCCTCATTAAGGCTTAAAGGTCAACTTGCAACTTTAAAAACTACACCAAAGCAAAACCCAAGCCAAGTGGAAGTTTCTCTCTATGTGTCTTTGCCTTTCAGTATCCCTGTCTCTGTCTTTCTTTGTTTCTTTCTCTGTCTCTCTATGACTTCTTTACTCTTTACTACTTTGCTACTGTTTCTGGCTGTCAGAAAATTGCTCCTGTAGCCAATAGCCCACTGCTTGGGTGGCCAGGACTGGGGGATATGGGAGAAGGAAGATTTTAGTTACTTCTCAGGAGGGAAAGACTTTGAACACAGGGCTAGACTTTATATCTGTTGTTTGAAGAGTGACTTAGCAAGGTTTGGGAGAAGTAAAAATTAAAGCACAGAAACTTCCAAAGACCTACTACTGATCTGTATAGAAAGTAGAACGAGTTTCAATGGAGGGAGTCCTTGCACTAATAAAGCTCCTACTCCCTGAAGTATAGTCTTAGTAAGGGAAATAAGACATGCGATGAGCAAAAAAAACAAAAAAAACAAACAAACAAACAACAACAAAAAAAAAAAACCAGATGTATTGGCCAAATAGAAATTCTATACATTTTTCTCTTATTTTTTATTTAACCCATGAGAAAGACTAGTTTCTGTCATCAGCTAGTTCTATGTACATCTGTCAATGATCCTGTAACACTCATATCTTACCATTCATGAGTATCTTTTCCTTCCCATTTCTTTCTCCAGCTCATTTTATAGATGAGGAAACTGAGTTTAAAAATAAAAAATCATGTGACTTTCCCAGTACTAGACAGCTACAAGGTATTTGGAAGAGTCCTCCTGACTCTAGGTCTAGTGCTCCATTCACTGAGCCACTTAGCTGCTAATAAAGAATATGACATATATATATATATATATATATATATATATATATATAGAGAGAGAGAGAGAGAGAGAGAGAGAGAGAGAGAGAGAGAGAGAGAGAAGAGAGAGCTCCATATACACATATATGTGTGTGTATATATATATATTTCTCCTTCTAAATGATTGGGAAATCAGTTCATCCTTTTTGCAAAAAATAATAATCACCCACTCTATCTCCATCACTCAAGGAGTGTTCTCGGTTCAAAGTATAATGAACTCCCCAGCAAATAAAGGATATTTGCTACCACAAAACATTTAAAAGGTTTTAGGCAGTTGAATACATAATAGAAATATTTGAAAATTGATTTCTTTTTGTAACACTTATCCTAGCATAACAGAATATTCATGATGCAGAAAACACTCTATAAACTAGAGGCTACATAAATGTAAGCTATTACATATAGCAAATACATATATTTTCACATATTTATTTCAATGATCTGAGTAATCATGATTTGGTCTGATAGGATATTTCTATCTTGGCACAGATGGGAGACACTCAGTGGTAGAGTACAAGGTCTTTGAAAATTGCTACCACAAATAAATCATGATCCTGGATGGCTTACTACTGCCCTCCCTTTTAGATTTGTGTGTGTGTATATCTGTATGCCTGTGTGTACTTTATGTGTATGTATGTATGTATATATGTATATGTATATATATGTCTGTGTGTACATTATATATATATATATATATATACATATATATATATGTATATATATATATATATGATGCATGCATATATGTCAGACAGCTTGATGGCACCTTAGTGGCTAGAGTGGCATCTCTGGGTCAAGAGGACTCATCTTCCTGAGTCTAGCTTCAGATACTTATTACCTCTATCATCCTGAGTAAATCACTTAACCCTGTTTGTCTCAGTTTCCTCATCTGTAAAATCAGTTGGAGCACTAAATGACAAACTATTCAAGTGCCTTTGCCAAGTAAACCCCAAACAGGGTCACAAAGAGTCAAATATGCCTGAAAATGACAACAATATACATGTATGGAATATGTCTGTCTGTCTCTGTCTCTGTCTCTCTCTCTCTATATCTATCTATCTATCTATCTATCTATATATATATATATAGATAGATAGATAGATAGATAGATAGATATAGATAGATAGATATAGATATATATAGATATATATACGTGTATATATACATGCACACATACATGGATTCATATTCTTCATCTATTGCATATTAACTATTTGATACCCCATAAGTCTCAAAACCATACATAATTCACCAAGACTATGAGTTTCAGAGCATCTGTATGCTCAGTTACGGAGAATTCCTTATGCCATTGAAACTGTTTGTCTAGTCTCTTCCCTCTATCTCAGTAACTACATACAAATATAGATTTTAAATAAACAGTACACTTATATCTGTTCTGTACATTCTGTGAATTCTAAACTCATAGCCTGAAGTCACCTGGCAGCTTGGAGAGGATATTTAGTTCTCAAATGATGTACTTGGTAAAATCCAGCATTGGCTTCCCTTCCTTACCAAGCTGGAAAGACTACAAGTATGGATTCTATGCTGACACATATGCTTTTTATATGAGGACCAAACTGTTTAAGTTCAAAGAAGTCACAACTAAACTGGACAGGGTAATGACTTTTTCAGCAATAGAAACTCCTCTAGGACCACCTACTAAGTTATTCAGAGTTTATATAATCTGTGTCAATAAACTTCAGTCCTCAAGTGAAATTATGAAAGCATTCAAATGTGCATATATACAAACACATATATGTGTGTATTGTATTTATGCAATTATTTCTTGAATATATAATTATATCATAAACATAATCTTATATATAAATGTGTGTCAATATATCTAATTCTAATATATAATAAAGCACTTTTTGTTTCTTTGTTACTTATACACATAAATCTAAGGGAGTTTATACGCCTACACAATGCCAAATCAAATGATCTTTTCTCAAATATTTTTCTTGAGCTTTCTGCACCCTTGGACACCATCAATCTTTGTTTCCCTGCTACTCTCATCTCTCCAGGTTTTCTTGGTACTTCTTTCTCCTTGTTCTCCTTCTGCCTGACAGATCCTTCCAGTCTATTTTGCTGGAATGTCATCCAGGTCGCACCTGCTAACCATTAGTCAGTACCTGCCAAGGCTCTGTCCTGGTCCCTGTTCACACCTCACTCTATCCTATTTCACATGGTAATGTCATCAGCTTCCAGAGATTTAACTGCTGTGTCTACGTAAATGATTCTTAGATCTACTTCTCAGTCCTAATCTCTCTCCTGGCCTGCAAACTACAGCTGAAGACAGCCTAGAAGATTTACTTTAGCCTCTAACTAAATGTCTCATAAGCATCTTAAATTCAATATCTCCAAAATTGTACTATTGTATTTCTCCCTAAGACCTTCTTTCTTCCCAATATTCCTATTAACGTTAAGAACAGTACTATTCTCCTAGTGTCCCAGATTCCTTATCTATATATCATATTTAACTCTTCAATCTCATATATTCCTTTATCCATTTTGCTGCAAAGGATGGTCAATTTTACCTTTTAATATGTCTTCATCTCCTTCTCCTCTTTGACACTGATAACATACTGGTCATCACCACATGTCTGGACTATTGCAATAGCATTTTCACTGATCTTCCTGACACAAATCTATCCCTACTCTAGTTCAGCTTTGCCTCAGTTGTCAAAGTTGTCTTTCTAGAGCTCAAGTCTGATCATGTTACTTATTCCCCCACTCAATAAGTTCTCGTGAGTCCCTCTCACTTGCAGCATCAAATGTTAAATCTGCTGCCATTTAATTTTCTTCATAACTTGGCCCCATATCATGTATTCTTACCTATGACATCGGTTTCATTGCTACACACACATACACACACACAAACACACACACAAAACACACACACATACATACAATAATAAAACACACATCTCCCAGGCACTTTCACTGACTTTTCCATGCATGTAATATTGGCTCTCCTTGAACCTCTCAGCTTCCCAAGCTCCCTTCAAATCTTAACTAAAGTTGTATCTTATAAAGAAGACTTTTCCTTGTCCCATTTCATCTTAATGCTGTCCCTCAGTGATGATCTCACATTTTTATTAACTGCATAATTATTTATATGTTATGTCCTCCATTGGAGCTCTGGGGGAACAGGGACTTGTTTGAGGCCTTTATTTCTTTCCCCAGTGTATCACAGTGTTTGGGAGCAATAAATGCTTTCTGGTTTGACTTGATTTCCCAGACATATATCTTTTACTCAATGTCTTGACTGATGGCTTCAAGGTAATTTCACAGAACTAAGTTTGACATTCAATTCAAACATTTCTTCCTCCATTGCTTCTTATTTACAAGGTTATGGATCAAGACCTAGAAAGGTCCTCTTAGACCATTTCCTCTGCATTTTACATATAAGGAAACTGAGGTTCAGATAAACTCAGTGACCTCTCCAGATTCACATAGGCAATGTTGGAGGAGTCTGTGTTAGGCATTAGTCACAACAAAGTCTATGCCTTGAGAAGCTTTTATTTTACTGCTGGTCTTTTTGAAATGACCAATTTTCCTATTAAATTGGTAGTTGGACAGAAAGTCACAGACACTGTTATGACATAAAGAGGCATTGTATTTGAGTTAAAAATACTATAAATTACAAATTTACATGTAGTCTAATTTCCTAGGAAATTGGTTCCCTCTTTCTCTAAGGCTTTGCCATTATCTTAAACAAACAAACAAGGCCCTTGTTATTTCTCAGAATACTAGTCCTCATTGTAACATTCTGTTCTGGATCATGATCAGTCAAACATGGCTAATATGCTAGCAAGACAACCTACAACCTGCTTATTCACCTGTGGAGAGGGCCATCTGTGTTCCTTTAATCCTCTCTAATGTAACTGCCAAACCACAGAATGCTAAATCAAGAAACAAACATAAGTCAAAAAATAAATAAAAAAGAGAGAGAAGAAGCATTTCACCTAGCTAAAATTTATTGAAGAGCCTGGAGTAAGTACAGTGACATCAAGGGGAGATTCACAATGTTTGTTGCCAGACTTGTTTTTTAGTACTTTTTCCTTTAAATCAGTTATAAAATATTCCATTTACTAACAAAGGAATCTCACTAAAGCTATAGATCAAGTAACACTTTGCAGAGCTCCTGAGGCATCTTTTTAACTTACTAGTCAGAGACCATCCAAAACAGTCAGAGGAAAAATGCCCTAGAAGTGTGTTTGTTTTCTTAAATAATCTAAAAGAAAATCAAAGTATACCACACTGCATTAAAAATATTCTCCTATCTCTACATTCTGTCTGAAGCTAGAGACCTTGTTTGAATTTACAGATGTAAAAAGGACCTAGGATATGAGAATCTCCATTTATTGATGTGACACAGAAGGCATCTATGACTTGGGTCATCATCACTTTAGAGACAAGAAAAGATCTTAGAGATCATCCAATCCAACATCTTATCTTACAGAGGAGGAAAGTGAAAACCAAAAAAAAAAAAAAAAAAAAAAAAAACCAAGATTAGAAGGACCAGGTGTGTAGATCAATGCAAAATATGTTTGGTTATTCAAGATATTTTTCAATTCTGATTGTCATAGGTCACACAGTTGGTATGTTTCAAAGATGCAGTGTGAACTTAGATCTCCTTATTTTAAGCCCAGGACTTTATTTGGTGACTCAACACTATGTCCCATTTTCTTGACTTCATACTCTTTATGGGGTTTTCTTGGCAATGATACTGAAGTAATGGCTATTTCCTTCTCCAGAGCATTGTACAGACAAGGAAATTGAAGTAAACATGGTAAAGTGACTTGCCCAGGGTCACCCTAGCAAATATCTGAAGCTGGATTTGAACTTAGGTGTTTCTGACTCCAGGCAGCACTTTATCCACTAAGTTATCATTGCCTCTTCTAAGTGTACTTACAGCTGGCTACCTAACCCAATCCTCAATTTAGAGATGAGCAAATTGAGGTCCAAATTCAGAGGTCCTTAACTTGAAGTTTATAAATGTGGGTGTGGGTGTGAGAAAGGGGTGGGGCAGAGAGAGAGAGGAGCAGAAAGAGAGACAGAGAAAGAGAAAGAGAGGGGGGGGCAGAGAGGCAGAGCTCTATAAAGATCTATATAGAAGCTGATAGTTACCCACACATATATGAAAATCCATATTTCACTACATATATAAATACACACACATATACACATCTACATTTCAATAAAATATATTTCCTTTGTAATGCTAGGCATTTTAGTCTATACATTTAAAAACATTATTGTGAGAAGGGGTCTGCAGGTTTTATCAGATAGCCAAAGAAGTCTATGGCATAAAATTGCTTAAGATCCCAAAAAAATAAATGACTTACCTAAGGTGATCCAGCCAAAAAATGTTAGAGGCAAAATTTGAACCCCAGACTTCATGGCCCTAGATCCACCCTCTATCTTCTTTATCATACTTCCTTCAAGTATTAACTATCAATAATTATAATAACTAACATTTATTTATCACTTTAAATAATGCTCAGATTTTGTTGACTACTCTCATAGGGAATATCATTCCTTGTCCTAATAAGAAACTACAGTCCTTTTTTTCCCCCAGATCTAAATACATCACCCATGTTGGAACAGTTAATAAGGACAGAAATTTCTTGAATCCCTAGCTCAAATCTTGTTGTCATTTATCCTATAATTTCAAAGAGAAATTATAGGATAATTTCTCCTATAATTATATATTATTATATAATTATATATATTATATAATGTAACGACAGCACGTTACAGATCATGACTTCAGGAAAGGGATGTGATGACATAGAAATGAGTTAGATTTCAGTGAGGGATGGCTGTGCAAGATCACCTGCCTCACTTTCCCCTCCAGAACCATCTGGGTCCAGTGGCCAGATAGAGAGCAGGATGACAGGAAATGACCTTGGATGCAATGGGAGATGTTGGCCTTTTTAAGCTAAGGTCTTCAACAAGTCTTAATTTGACTGAGGCTGCGCCCTTTCAGTAGTTAATACTAGATAGCAATTAAAGCAAAAATATCTCCTCTTCCACCTAGTCCAAAACAAATAAATAAATAAATGTATAAATGAGTAAATGAATAAATGAATGAATGAATCTGGGAGGTGAAGACCTTCAGAATTTCTTGCCAACGCAGAAATGAGTGCTATTGACAATCAATCAGAGTCAATCAAGACCCAGACAATGACCAAAAGGGCTTGGTCTAAGTATAGTGGTCCTCAAACTTTTTAAATAGGGGGCCAGTTCACCATCCCTCAGACTGTTGGAGGACTGAACTATAGTAAAAACAAAAACTCTCACTCTGTCTCCACCCTTCAGCCCATTTACCATAGCCTGGCAGGCTTCATAAACGTCCTCAGTGGCCTGCATCTGGTCCATGGGCCGTAGTTTGAGAACCCCTGCTACTAGTGGCCAATTAGAATCAGATTGTTTTTGGTTTAAGGCCAACACCGTCATTAAGCACATTGAAAAACTCCTCCATTCAAAGAGGGAGAAATGGGTTGATGGAGAAATCAAAACCAGATTCTGGGTACCTAGGCACATGGCTTCATGTGTACCTAGTCACAATATCACAATGATATTATATGAAAAATTTTAAAGGGGAAAAAGCCAGTGAATATAAGACTGGATTACTATTACTGCTGTTGTTTTGCTCATGAGAAGCAGAATAGTGTGACAAAGAGAAAATTGTTCTCAAATCCCCAAAGATCTAGCCTCAGGTTCTATCTCTGATGTTTACAGACTATCTAAACCTAGGTAAGTCATCTAATCTCCTATAAAAGTATGAAGTACTCATCCACAGTACAAAAAGCAGATCAAATGCAATTGGGAAATATTTAGCAAAATAAATAAAAATTCAATCAACCAAATATAACATTGATATTTGGTTTTCTATTTCAATATGCACCCTGTGAAGGTCTTTATATAAGGTTTACTGGTCCCATTTCTTTTTCAGTTTGCATCACTGCTCCAGGCAAATCTCTCTGGCTAGAAGTTGCAGAGACAGTGCTAATCTGCATTGATAGAGAGAATTTCCTCACATGGTAGTTTCCTAGACCAGTGAAATCCCAGATCAAATCTCTTTTATTACTGTTCTAATGCTGAAATGGAAAGGTTTTATATATCAATATGCATAGCACGACCATTGAATTTTCATAATAGAATGAGTAGTTGCCTGTCTTTTATTGACTAGGTGAAATTAACAATATGGTAAAAAGTTCTACCAAGGGATAGATGTTAACAATACACATTTGTTCATGTATACAATGATGTAAACAGTAGAGTTTTTCTATGCTTTCCTCACAAGAGTGAAATCACAGAAGCTCTTAGTTCATTTTAATTACTAGATACAGTCATTAAATTCTTCCGACAAATTTTGCAAAGTGGCTAAGGACACCACAGACTGTGGATCTCTGGGGTATAACAGTATTATCAAAATACAACCATTTCTAGTCATGTGCTTTTTCCATTAAACATACTAAATGTATAACTAGTAACATGCAGGGTTTGTCAATTATTTGATGTTTAAAAGAGGTTATTTAAATTTGAGAAGGCTGAGAAACACTATCTGAGGATCATAGATTTAGAACTGGGAGTTGCAAAGGTTATAGACCAGGGGATGCAAAAGGGGAAGGCAGAGTGGGAAATAACTTGTCTGATCCCAATCCAACAAGTGAAGTTTTGGGGAGCTGACTTAAGAGTGATTCAGGGGCTAGTGTCATGCAGTGGCAAATTCTCTGATTGGCATTTTCTGATTTGTATCTCCAGATCTTAGAACAGTAATTAGGACATAACTGTTGCTTAACAACTACTTGTTAACCTGACAGCTTTAGAGACAGAAGACACAGAGTCACATCAGAACTGAATTCTCATTCTCTCTCTCTCTCTCTCTCTCTCTCTCTCTCTCTCTCTCTCTCTCTCTCTCTCTCTCTCTCTCTCACACACACACACACACACTCACACACACACACACACACACACACACACACACACACACACACACACACACACACACACACCTTCTTCCACCCCTAGAATTTTTATCTTTTTTTGGTGAATAAGACAAGAACTGCAGTGGCCAGATCTGGAGATGGAAAGAATGGTGGCTATCTTGACTCCCCACATGGCCATGTGTTCATGGAGCCATTGAATTTCTGTTTCTTTTCTCTCTTTCACATTTATTCTTTTATTATCTTATATGAATTGAGTATCAAAAAATGGAATTTACTACTTTACAATATTGTGAGCCTTCAAAAGTGATCAGGGACATCAGAGGTCACAGCAATCCCATAGTTGGAAGCAACAGACACTGGGCCAGGGCAGAGTCAGCCAAACAGCTGAGTAACCAGCTGGACCCAGTCCAGAAGGAATTGGTTTATCAGAACAGTATTTCATTGTACAAAGAGCTAATTCATACAGTTGTAGATAGCCATGTTTTAATATGTCTTGTACCTAATGGATGTTTTTTACTAAAATTTTGTTTAATGTCCAGACATATCATCTTCTCATTGCATTTCCATATGTACTTAAACTATATAATTAATGAGAAATGAAGGGAGGAAAGAAGAGAAAAATCAAAAGAGAAACAGTAAGAAGAGAAGAATAGACCAGTAGAGAGAGAATGAAAGAGAGACAGGGGACAGATAAGTGGAGAGAGAGTAAAGGAGAGATGTAAGAACAGAAGGAGAAAAACAGAGAGAAACAGAGAAATAGGAGATAGTGAAAGAGCCAGAGAGGAGAAACTGACAAAGTGTGTGTGTGTGTGTGTGTGTGTGTGTGTGTGTGTGTGTGTGTGTGTGTGTATGTGTTCCAGTCTGGCATCAATATGATACTGTACATCAGCAGCAACTTGAATGAACTCATGGCAGTATCAGAGATTAGGAGTCCCTCAGGGCAGAAAGGCATGCTCTAAACCCCAATTCCAAGCACAAATATGGGTCAAAGAACCTTTTGTCATTCCAAATTTAGCCTTAAAATGGTGGCAGACCTCAGAGAAAGGGAAGAATCACCTGCTTTGCCCTCCCTGACCCTCTGCTGGGGCTCTTTTCTAAACATGTCTTGTCATTACCTCCTGTGAAGCCCCATGGCCTGGGAAGAAAAGAGGCCCTTTGTTTGCACTTATCTCAGCCAGCCACAGACCTTTACACAGTGTCAAAGAAAGAATGATTCCCCAGAACAATGGATATTAGAGATTTTTTTTCTCTTTCTGAAAGGGCTGGGTGGTCTGGAATCAACCCAGAAGCACAGCCAATTCTATTTCCTAGTCTGCACTGAAATGCATAAAACAAAAGAGCAAAGAAAAAGGCTTCTGGTTTTTATTTTCACCTTCAAATTCATGATGAGTGATCAATCAGTACCCATCTGAAGGTTCTCTCAGCTGAGCCACAAATAAACGTAAAAGAACATCGAGCATGAGCCAGGTTCCCTGCAGTACCCACTCATAGCCTCATATCTCCAGCAGAGAGCAAATTCATGAGACATTATTGTCCGATTTCCATAATTTCCCCAAAATAGTACCTTTATTTTTGACAAGAGGCCACTGAATTTTCAGTTTTAATTTTTTAGAAGCCAACATTATAACTCACTCCAAATTACAGAGCTGGCTAAGGGTAGGGAAGTATGGATTAAGGTTTCTATGCTTAGTCACAGAATTCTCACTTGTCTTCAAAATGTGATTTTCTGCAAAACTTTAACTTGATTAATGACACAGACTCCTTTGTTGTTCTGTTTTATCCAAATCTTCATGACCTCATGGACCACATTGTCTATGGAGTTTTCTTGACAAAGATGTTCATTTGCTGTTTGCTTCTCCAGTGGATTAATGGAAACAGAGGCTAAGTGTTTGCCCAGGCAGCCATTAACTACTAAGTATCAAATCAGATTTGACCTTAGATATTCCTGACTACAGATCCAGAGATCTATCCAATATATCCATTTAATGATACAGCCACATCTAAATGAGCATAAGACTGTCTTCATTTGAATCCCCAAGAATAAGTTTAAGAAAAATCTTGGAAATGCAAAAATCAACAAATATTAAGTACATTGTATGGATCAAAAACTGTTCTAGACTCGGGAGCTACAAGAATGATCAATTCAAATGGCAATACAGCTAAAAGATTTTAAGTTTTCAGCCTAGTTGTTTTGTTCTTACTAGTCCACTGAAAGTTTAAGCATATGAGAACAAGAAAAAAAAATTTGAAAATGTGAAATGTAAGAAGAGAAGAAGATTAAGTGTTGACTGTTTCATATAAGCAAAGAATTTTAAAATTACTCATTATTGTGATTGGGCCACACCTTTGATGGATACATCTTCTACTCCATAGAGCTAGTGTTTATGGATCTTAGAAAATTGCCAGGATCATTGAGAGTTCCAGTCATCCTCTCTGCAAAATGAGTCTTCTCCCTACTGTTGTAGGTTAAGATTCCTTTCTAATTCCCAACCCCCATGAATTCCAATGGGAGATATACAGACTCACCCAGCCCCCATTGGATCTGAGCTAACTTGGGCTGCCAGACCCCATTCTAATGATCTGCTCAGGTTTCCCAATCCCCACAAACAGCTTCCTTCTTATCTAAAAACCCATTGAATTCTTTTTTTTTTTTTAATTTATTAAAACTTTTTATTTTCAAAAAATATGCATGCATTATTTTTAACATTGACAGTTGCATAGCCTTGTGTTCCAAATTTTCCCCTCCTCCCCCCACCCTCTCTCCTAGATAGTAAGCAATTCAAGATATGCTATACAATATTCAATATATGTAAACATATTTATACAATTACCTTTTTTTTAAAAAATATTATCCCTTGTATTAATTTTTCCAAATTATCTCCCCCTCCCTCCACTCCGTCCCCTAGATAACAGGTAATCCCATACATTTTACATGTGTTACAATATAACCTAGATACAATATATGTGTGTAAATACCATTTTCTTGTTGCACGTTAAGTATTAGATTCCGAAGGTATAAGTAACCTGGGTAGATAGACAGTAGTGCTAACAATTTACATTCACTTCCCAGTGTTCCTTCTTTGGGTGTAGTTATTTCTGTCCATCATTGATCAACTGGAAGTGAGTTGGATCTTCTTTATGTTGAAGATTTCCACTTCCATCAGAATACCTCTTCATACAGCATTGAAGTGTACAGCGATCTTCTGGTTCTGTTCATTTCACTCAGCATCAGTTTATGTAAGTCTCTCCAAGCCTCTCTGTATTCCTCCTGCTGGTCATTTCTTACAGAGCAATAATATTCCATAACCTTCATATACCATAATTTACCCAACCATTCTCCAATTGATGGACATCCATTCATCTTCCAGTTTCTAGCCATTACGAAAAGGGCTGCCACAAACATTTTGGCACACACAGGTCCCTTTCCCTTCTTTAGTATTTCCTTGGGATATTCCAGTTTCTAGCTACAAAAAACCCATTGATGGGGCGGAGCCAAGATGGCAGAGAAGAAACACACGACTCAGTGAACGTCCTCACTCCCTCACAACCAATTAGATAAATTAAGTCTCAGAATTAGCTCAGGACTGATAGATACCACAAGGACTGGAAGCACGACTTACCAGCTGAAGAGAATCTGGAGTTTCAACAGGAAAGGTCAGTTCTCAGGGGAGGAATAAGAAAGACCAGCACAGACGGTGGGGTAGGGGCACACTGCGCCCATTGCGCTGGGAAGGGCTCTGGGATCAGAGAAGCCACTGAGGTAAAGGAATCTGGCACAGGCTGTTAGCTCTTCTCTGCTAATTATTTAGCAGTTCAGAGGAGAAAGCCAAAATATTTTAAAACTCAAATTAGATTTTCCCCGATCCTGGGGGTGACTCAGCAAATCTCTTGGCACCAGGGGGTGTGGCCTCAGCTACCTCCTGAGAATAGTTAAGAGACTGACAAGTGGGTGGATACGGCCCAAGGCAACACACACTGCCTAGCTTAGCTGGAGGGAGTGGAACTCAGCTCCAGGAAGTCCCAGAGAAGCAGAACCTTTGAACTAGGGACCGCGGTTTCTGGCAGACACTTCCAGTTTGAGCGCAGGGGCTTCTCACGTCACCTGCTGCAGACATCCACGCCCCACCCGGACACATAGGCTGGGCTTCATGCTGTCTTCACTATTCTACGCCCTCAAAGCACAGTAGTGCTAATCACCTCTGAGGCACTCCCAGGGAGGGGGTGGGGAACTCTCTCCCAGAGCTCTCTCTTAGCGCGGGCGCAGGGGCCGTTGCATCCATCCGGTCTGGGAGGAAGCTGGTAAAGAAGTAAATAATTTCCTACCCCAGGAACAGACCCCAAAAGATTTTTTTAAGTATGAGCAAAAAAGCTAGAAAAACCATAGATTCCTTCTATACAGAGAAAGAGCGGGTACCCAACCCCGAGGAAGTTGACAGCAGAGAATCAGCAGACAACAACCTAAAGGGGAACGATTCCTGCCCCCCATCACATAACTCTCTCCTAGAAGAAGCTCTTAAGAAATTGAGGGAGATCGAAGAAAAATGGGGAAAGGAAAGGGAAGTTATGATAGAGAATAACAACGTCCTGAAATTGGAGTTGGAAAAAATAAAGAATTCACAGGAGATGCAGGGAAACAAAATTAGTGAATTAGAAAAGGTTAAAAAAACACAGGAAAGTAGGATTTCTGAATTGGAAAAGATAAAAAAGTCTCAAGAAAATAGAATTTCTGAATTGGAAAAAGAAAATAATTCTCAAAAAAAAAAAATTAGGGAAATGGAAAAAATTCAATAGAGCAAAATAATTCATTTAAAAACGAAATTGGGCATTTACAAAAAGAACTAAAAACTGTGAAAGAAGAAAATAACTCCTTAAAAGTCAGGATGGAACAAATAGAAATGAATGATTCACAGAGAACCCAAGAATCAGTCAAACAAAACAAAAAAAATGAGAAGCTGGAGAACAACGTCAAATACTTACTGGGAAAATCTATAGACCTGGAAAATAGATCTAGGAGAGATAATCTGCGGATTATTGGACTTCCAGAAAACTATGACCAAAAAAAGAGCCTAGATTCTATTTTACAGGAAATTATCAAAGAGAACTGTCCAGAGATAATAGAAACAGAAGGGAAAGTAGATGTGGAAAGAATTCATCGAACTCCTTCTGAAATAGACCCTAAAAAAAGAACACCACGGAATATTGTGGCTAAGCTGCAGAATTACCACACAAAGGAGAAAATCCTGCAAGCAGCTAGAAAAAAACAATTTAAATACCAAGGTGCCACAATAAGGGTCACCCAAGATCTGGCTGCCTCCACATTAAAAGATAGAAGGGCCTGGAACCTGATATTCCGAAAGGCAAAAGATCAAGGACTGCAACCAAGAATGAACTACCCAGCTAAGTTTAGCATCTTTTTCCATGGAAGAAGATGGTCATTCAATGAAACAGAGGAATTCTATATGTTTCTAAGAAAAAAACCAGACTTAAACAAAAAATTTGATCTACATCCACAAGACTGAAGAGAAACAGAAAAAGGTACACAGAACCCTTGAGAACTGTAACTCTGTTGTGGGTATATAAAAAATACTCAAGGATAATTTGATTTTACTGATATAAAAGAAAAAAAAGGAGGGGGTGTAGTAAAGGGAAGGGGGTAGTATCAGAAAAAGGGGAAGGAGTGATAAAAAGAGGGAAACTACATCCCAGGAAGAGACATAGAAAATACATCATATCTGAGGGAACTTAGTGAGGGGGAGAATCATTGTGTGAATCTTACTCTCATCAGAAGAGGCTCAAAGAGTAAATAATTAACATATTTGTTTTTTAGAGAATTTTCTCTCACCTCATTAAAAGGGGGGGGAGGAAAAGGGGAAAGGAAAAGGAGAATAAGTGAAGGGACTTGGAGGGAGGGGGGAGGGATCCTAAAAAAAAAAAAAAAAGAGGGAGGGTTGCGCGTCACAAGGGGGGTCTGTAAATTAAATATCGGGGAGGGGGATCAGGGGGGTCAAGGGAAAAAAGTATAATCTGGGGATAATATGATGGCAGGAAATACAGAATTAGTAATTTTAACTGTAAATGTAAATGGGATGAACGATCCCATCAAACGGAGACGGATAGCAGATTGGATCAAAAAGCAGAACCCTACAATATGTTGCCTACAGGAAACACACTTAAAGCAGGGAGATACATACAGAGTAAAGGTAAAAGGTTGGAACAGAGCCTATTATGCTTCAGGTAAAGCCAAAAAAGCAGGGGTAGCTATCCTTATCTCAGATCAAGCAAAAGCAGAAGTAGATCTCGTTAAAAAAGATAAGGAAGGAAACTATATCCTGCTGAAAGGTAGCATAAATAATGAAGCCATATCAATACTAAACATATATGCACCAAGTGGTATAGCATCTAACTTTCTAAAGGAAAAGTTAAGAGAACTGCAAGAAGAAATAGACAGTAAAACTATAATAGTGGGAGATCTCAACCTTGCACTCTCAGATTTAGACAAATCAAACCACAAAACAAACAAGAAAGAAATTAAAAAAGTAAATAGAACATTAGAAAAACTAGGTATGATAGACCTTTGGAGAAAACTGAATGGCAATAGGAAGGAATATACTTTCTTCTCAGCAGTTCATGGATCCTATACAAAAATTGACCATATATTAGGACATAAAGATCTCAAAATTAAATGTAGGAAGGCAGAAATAATAAATGCCTTCTTCTCAGATCACAATGCAATAAAAGCTACATTTAGTAAAAAGTTAGGGGTAAATAGACCAAAAAGTAATTGGAAACTGAATAATCTCATCTTAAAGAATGACTGGGTGAAAGAGCAAATTATAGAAACAATTAACAATTTCACCCAAGATAATGATAATGATGAGACATCATATCAAAATCTTTGGGATGCAGCTAAAGCAGTAATAAGGGGAAATTTTATATCTTTAGAGGCTTATTTGAAGAAAATTGAGAAAGAGAAGATTAACGAATTGGGCTTACAACTTAAAAGGCTAGAAAAAGACCAAATTATAAACCCCCAACCAAAAATTAAACTCGAAATACAAAAATTAAAAGGAGAAATCAATAAAATTGAAAGTAAAAAAACTATTGAATTAATAAATAAAACCAAGAGTTGGTTTTATGAAAAAGCCAATAAAATAGATAAACCTTTGGTAAATTTGATCAAAAAAAAGAAAGAGGAAAATCAAATTGATAGTCTTACAAATGAAAAGGGGGATCTTTCCACCAATGAAGAGGAAATTAGAGAAATAATAAGGAGTTACTTTGCCCAACTTTATGCCAATAAATTTGATAACTTAAGTGAAATGGATGACTTTCTCCAAAAATATAGGCTCCCTAGATTAACAGAGGAGGAGATAAATTGCTTAAATAGTCCCATTTCAGAAAAAGAAATAGAACAAGCTATTAATCAACTCCCCAGGAAAAAATCCCCAGGGCCAGATGGATTCACATGTGAATTCTACCAAACATTTAAAGAACAATTAGCCCCAATGTTATATAAATTATTTGAAAAAATAGGGGATGAAGGAGTCCTACCAAACTCCTTTTATGACACAGACATGGTACTGATACCTAAACCTGGTAGATCGAAAACTAAGAAAGAAAATTATAGACCAATCTCCTTAATGAATATTGATGCTAAAATATTAAATAAGATATTAGCAAAAAGACTTCAGAAAATCATCTCCAAGATAATACACTATGATCAAGTAGGATTTATTCCAGGAATGCAGGGCTGGTTTAATATTAGGAAAACTATTAATATAATTGACCATATTAATAATCAAATTAATAAGAACCATATGATCATCTCAATAGATGCAGAAAAAGCATTTGACAAAATCCAACATCCATTCCTACTAAAAACTCTTGAGAGTATAGGAATAAATGGATTATTCCTTAGAATAATCAGGAGTATATATTTAAGACCGTCAGTAAGCATAATATGCAATAGAAATAAACTGCAACCTTTCCCAGTAAGATCAGGAGTGAAACAAGGTTGCCCACTATCACCATTACTATTCAATATAGTACTAGAAACGCTAGCCTCGGCAATAAGAGCCGAGAAAGAGATTCAAGGAATTAGAGTAGGAAATGAGGAAATTAAACTATCACTTTTTGCAGATGACATGATGGTATACTTAGAGAACCCCAAAGACTCTGCTAAAAAGCTACTAGAAATAATTCAAAATTTCAGCAAAGTGGCAGGATACAAAATAAATCCACATAAATCCTCGGCATTTTTATATATCACTAACAAAATGCAACAGCAAGAGATACAAAGAGAAATTCCATTCCAAACAAATGTTGAGAGTATAAAATATTTGGGAATCCATCTACCAAAGAAAAGTCAGGAATTATATGAGAAAAATTACAAAACACTTGCCACAAAAATAAAATCAGATTTAAATAATTGGAAAGACATTCAGTGCTCTTGGATAGGCCGAGCGAATATAATAAAGATGACAATACTCCCCAAACTAATCTATTTATTTAGTGCTATACCAATCAGACTCCCAAGAAACTATTTTAATGACCTAGAAAAAATAACAACAAAATTCATATGGAAGAATAAAAGGTCAAGAATTGCAAGGGAACTAATGAAAAAAAACTCAGAGGAAGGTGGTCTAAGTGTACCTGATCTAAAGCTATATTATATAGCAGCAGTCACCAAAACCATTTGGTATTGGCTACGAAATAGACCGGTAGATCAGTGGAACAGATTAGATACAAAGGACAAAAAAGGGTACATCTATAGCAATCTAATCTTTGACAAACCCAAAGATTCCAACATTAGGGATAAAAATTCATTATTCGGAAAAAACTGTTGGGAAAACTGGAAATTAGTATGGCAGAAATTAGATATGGATCCACACTTAACACCATATACCAAGATAAGATCAAAATGGGTCCATGATTTAGGAGGGAGATAATAAATAGATTAGAGGAACAGAGGATAATCTACCTCTCAGACTTGTGGAGGAGGAAGGAATTTATGACCAGAGGAGAACTAGAGATCATTATTGATCACAAAATAGAAGATTTTGATTACATCAAACTAAAAAGTTTCTGTACAAATAATACTAATGCAAACAAGATTAGAAGGGAAGTAACAAATTGGGAAAATATTTTTAAAAACAAAGGTTCTGACAAAGGTCTCATTTCCAAAATATATAGAGAACTGACCATAATTTATAAGAAACCGAACCATTCTCCAATTGATAAATGGTCAAAGGATATGAACAGACAATTCTCAGAGGAAGAAATTGAAACTATATCCACTCACATGAAAGAGTGTTCCAAATCACTACTGATCAGAGAAATGCAAATTAAGACCACTCTGAGATACCACTACACACCTGTCAGATTGGCTAAGATGACAGGAACAAATAATGATAAATGTTGGAGGGGATGTGGGGAAATTGGGACACTAATACATTGCTGGTGGAGTTGTGAAAGAATCCAGCCATTCTGGAGAGCAATCTGGAATTATGCCCAAAAAGTTATCAAACTGTGCATACCCTTTGACCCAGCAGCGCTACTACTGGGATTATATCCCAAAGAAATACTAAAGAGCGGAAAGAGACATATATGTGCCAAAATGTTTGTGGCAGCTCTTTTTGTTGTAGCTAGAAACTGGAAGATGAATGGATGTCCATCAGTTGGAGAATGGTTGGGTAAATTGTGGTATATGAAGGTTATGGAATATTATTGCTCGGTAAGAAATGACCAGCAGGAGGAATATAGAGAGGCCTGGAGAGACTTAAATCAACTGATGCTGAGTGAAATGAGCAGAACCAGAAGATCACTATACACTTCAACAACAATACTGTATGAGGATGTATTCTGATGGAAGTGGAAATCTTCAACATAAAGAAGATCCACCTCACTTCCAGCTGATCAATGATGGACAGAGGTAGCTACACCCAGAGAAGAAACACTGGGAGGGGAATGAAAATTGTTAGCACTAATATCTGTCTGCCCAGGTTGCATGTACCTTCAGATTCTAATGTTTATTGTGCAACAAGAAAATGATATTCACACACATGTATTGTACCTAGACTATATTGTAACACATGTAAAATGTATGGTATTGCCTGTCGTCGGGGGGAGGGAATAGAGGGAGGGGGGGTAATTTGGAAAAATGAATACAAGGGATAATATTATAAAATATATATATATATATATATATAAAAAATAAAAAAAATTAAAAAAAAAAAAAAAGAAATTTGGGAGGAAAAAAATTTGATTGCTATGAAAATGATAATCATATTTTTTGCACAGCACAATAATTGTATAAATATGTATGCATATATTGGATTTAACATATATTTCTACCAAGTTTATCAAATATTGAACTACTTTCCATCTAGGGCATGGGGGAAGGGAGGGAAAATTGGAACACAAGGTTTTGCAAGGGCTAATGTTAAAGAATTGTCCACACATATGTTTTGAAAAATAAAAAGCTCTAATAAAAATGATAAAAAAAAAAAAAAAAAACATTGAATTCTATTCAAATTCTAACCCTGGCTGAAACTCAGCCAGGAGTCAACCTTGGACTTCACCCATAAGCCCCTTTAGATTTAAAGGGGAACCCTGGATTCCACTCTTTGCAGGAGTCCCAAACATGGCATCCTTACACTGGCTATGTCAAAGGTTCCTGCCCACCCAGTGCCTGCCCTGGCCCTGGTGTCTTTCTACCTTTCAATCTCACTCCCAAACTCTTACTTCCAAACCCCATAATAAACATCTTTTATTAATCAAGGTTTTTGGGTCTGTAAATTCCTTTACAGAGAACTCTTGTGGTGCTAATTGACCTCATTTAACTTTGTATCCTTGCGCCGAATCCAAAGGGGTTGCAGGAGAACTCTATTTGACTCCCTGTACCCCAAATCTGCCACTAGACCTCAATTAACCCTAATTTCAATTAGATACTCCTTACCTAATTCTCATCACTACTATTCCATGTTGTATCTTTAATCTACACCAAAAATACAAGAACAGTTGAATGGAATACTTTTTGTGCTCCACTAAAGCCTTTTATATCTCATCAAGGAAGTTGTACTTCTGGATCTCCAAGGCCATGCCAGAGAGATCAAAACCTCTGGCGGCTTCTCTTCCCCAGTCCAAAAAGATCTTCAAGTATAGACCTTGTAGCAGACTTCACATAGGTTGTAATCAGAGATGCCCATCTCATGGTGCATACTGAGTGATGGTAATTTTGATCATTTTAGCCCTGGACTAAATCATAGAGATGCTAAAGCTGTTACAAAAGAAAGAATCGATGATAAGAAAAGTATGTATCTTTAAAAACACTTAACAATAATATAAATTAAAGCAGTAAGATGGAGCCAATAGGGCACTGGACTGGAGCTGTACTCAAATCTTATCTTACCTTAGCTGTGAGAGCCAAGGTAAGTCCCTGAATATCTATGCTTTGATTCATCTGGCCTCTAAAGTTTTATTCAGTTCTCAACCTATAATCCTTGATGTCACTTCTAATGTCTAAAGGAAGTCAAATAAATAAGAAAATTTATTAAGCACATATTATGTGCCAGGTATTAAGTTTTTAAAATTGAGAAATGCAGAGGAAAAACAAAAATGACTCCTGACTTTACAAAGTATATATTTTAAAAAGGAAGTCTTTTGATCCGGGATCCATGAATATCTCTTTTTTTATATAATTGTTTTTACATGTAACATTAACTTTATAAATTTAAATACGTGTCATCTTTGTAGTTGCATTGTTTGTTTTATGTGTTTAAAAGTATCATTCTCTGAAACACTTCATAAACTTCATTTGACTGATAAAAGAACCCTCATAAGGAAAAAAATGCAATAGAAATACTTATTTTTCTTTGGTTCAAAAAAAAAAACTTTTCCAGTTTCTTTTGTTAATATATTATTGGACTCCTCATCTATAACACCTAAATCTAAGACAAACAGTGAAAAGGGATATATAACTTTAAAAGACATGGCCAAATGGAAGATGGTGCCAAATAGGTAGCACGCAATAAATAGACTTTAGAAGGAAGTCCTTTCCCAGACTTACAGTGTTTGGGAACCACTGAAGTGAGAGTTTAAGGCTAATATAATTATCTTCAAGGTTTTGTTCCCTTAGATTATAATTTTTTTTTTAAATTGGCACTTTACTATCTGAGGGGGAAGGAATAGAATGTTTCACTTAAGAGCAAAAGAGAATTTAATTAGCCAGGAAGAATTGAAATTTAGCCCCAAACTTTTAGAATAATTAAGGAAACTCAAAATGAATAACACTTTCTTCAAATGTCCAATATATTTAAACCATTCCAGTAATGGGGAATAGGCAATAATTAGTACTCAAGGTCTCATACAGCTATCAGGACACTGATCATAGTTCCTTGATTAATTTAAAGGAGTCTTTATCCCATGCTGAGAACTAATGGCAATGTGAATGTTATTATGTGTTTATGAATAAGCTAAAAAAATTTCCAAGCTAAAAAATCCAAATCTGCTACTGCTAGATTATGGTTTTCTACAATCTTCACTGCCAAAGCTATTTGCAACCCTGATTATTATTGTTCACTTATTTCGCTTGTGTCTGATTCTTTGTTATCTTATTTATGCTTTTATTGGCAAAAATACTACAGTGGTTTTCTTCTCTAACTCATTTTACAAATGAGGAAACTGAGGCAAATAGGATTAAGTGATTTTCTCAAGGTCACATAGCTAGTAAATGTCTGAGGCCAGATTTGAATTTAGGAAGAGGATTCCTCTTGACTTTAGGCCCGGTGCTCTATCCACTGGGCCACCTAGCTGCTATAACTCTGATTCTATGCTTCTTATTTCAGAGAATCTCATCATAGCCAGAAGAAATTTCAAATGCCATATAGTCTTACCCCCTCATTTTTGCATATGAAGACATGGAAGCTCATGGAGATTAATTGATTTGCCTAAAGTTACAAATGGGAAAAAAAAAGGGAAAAGAGAGCTGAACCCACAAGTTTTTACTCCAAAGCTACTACTTCTTCCTTTGTACCATATTGTCCCCCTCTTTTTTTCAGAGTCAACACTCTCATTGCTTTTGAGCAAATGAGATGCCACTCCTCAGATATGTGTGACATTTTAAGCTCCATCTTCCCAAGATGTTTCATGAGTCCTGTCCAGCACCAAACAATATTAGTGTTTTAGAGAAACATCTACCATGGATGTCTCACTTCCAGCTCAAGATGTTCTAGTTTCTTTATGCCCTGGGCCATTTATTCCCACATCATAAATAATTTAGGAAACTCTTGATGCTACAAGGTCTGAGAACTGCAAAATCTTGCAAGCCATCTTAAGTATATATGAATGTTCAGGAATTTTTTTTTCAGTCATGTCCAACTCTTCATGACCTCATTTGGGTTTTTCTTGGCAAAGATACCAGACTGGTTTGCCATTTCCTTCTCTAATAAGAATGTTTGACTTTCAAAAACTAAAAATAAAAACTATGATGATAATTTCAAATAATTTTGTTTGAAATGTTTCCTCATGTTTAGCTGAAGTCACTAATATTGGAAACATCCCAAAGGAAAGTCAGAACCCTATTAAAAACTTATTAATGTTTTAATTCAAATCAACAGGCATATAAAAAATAGTTTCTATTCTAGGCACCATGCTAGGTATTAGGAAATAGTTCCCACTTTCTTTTTTAATTTTTTTTATTATTAAAGCTTTTTTATTTACAAAGTATATGCATGGGTAATTTTTCCAACAATTACCCTTGCGTAACCTTTTGTTCCAAATTTTCCCCTATTTCCCCCCACCCTCTCCCCTAGATGGCAGTTAGTCCTATACATGTTAAATATGTTGAAATAAATGTGAGAGCCAATAATATGCATATTTATATAGTTATCTTGTTGTACAAGAAAAATCAGATCAAGAAGGAAGAAAAGGAAAAATTGAAAAAGAAAACAAAATGGAAGCAAATGACATAGAAAGTGAGAATGCTATGTGTTGGTCCACACTCAGTTTCCACAGTCCTCTCTCTAGATGTTGATGGCTCTCTTCTTCCAAAGATCATTGTAACTGACATGGATTATTTTAATGTTGAAGAGAGCCACGTCCATCAGAATTGATCATCTTATATACTCTTCTTGTTGCTGTGTGCAATGATCTCCTGGTTCTGCTCATTTCACTCAGCATCAGTTCATGTAAGTCTCTCCAAGCCTCTCTGAAATCATCCTGCTGGTCATTTCTTACAGAACAATAGTATGCCATAGCATTCATATACCATAATTTATTCAGCCATTCTCCAATTGATGGGCATCTATTCAGGTCCAGTTTCTTACCACTACAAAAAGGGCTGCCATAAAAATTTTTGCACATACAGGTCCCTTTCCCTCCTTTAGGATCTCTTTGGGATATAGGCCCAATAGAAACACTGCTGGATCAAAGGGTATGCACAGTTTGATAACTTTTGGGGCATAGTTCCAAATTGCTATCCAGAATGGTTGGATCCATTCACAGTTCCACCAACAATGTAGCAGTGTACCAATTTTCCCACATTCCCTCCAACATTCGTCATTATGTTTTCCAGTCATCTTAGCCAATCTGACAGGTGTGTAGTGGTATCTTAGAGTTGTCTTAATTTGCATTTCTCTGATCAATGATGATTTGGAGCACCTTTTCATGTGGCTACAAATAGTTTCAATTTCTTCATCTGATAATTGTATATTCATCTTTTGACCATTTATCAATTGAAGAATGACTTGAGTAGTTCTTACTTTCAAAGAGCTTCCAAACTAATGGAAACATACAGCATATAACCAACTGAGCAGAGCCAATTGATTTTAAGAGATAGTAACTAATAATATAAGTGGGAAGAAAAGGTTTCATATATCATAAGACATATATACTGATCTTTGAAGTTTAGAGATTCTAGCCAGAAGACATAAGCAAAAATTCTATTCCAGAATCTAGGTCCCACAGTAGAAAGAATATTGGGTATAGGGTCTGGAAAGACTCAGCTTCTTAAGTTCAAGTATGATTTCAGACATTTCCTTTATGTGTGATACTTGACAAGTCACTTAACACCATTTGTCTCAGTTTCCTCATCTATAAAATGAGCTGGAAAAAGCAAATGGCAAACTATTCCAGTATCTTGGCCAAGAAAACCCAAATGGGATCATGAAATTGAGCATGACAAAAATGACTAACAACTACCCCAGATATAAAGACTACCCATGCAAAGACACCGAGGTGTATTTCAAATGGGAAGATAAAACTAATTATAATAGAAGTTATCCAGTACTTAACATAGTACATACTATGAACTTAATAAATGCTTGTTGATATGACTTTATTATAGCCTTTCAATATGTCCACTTGTTTATTGTGCTCTTTTAAGAATCTTTTGGAAATTTGACTCCATTGATACTCACAAGACATTATTTTAAGCACATTTTCTTAGAAAAGCATATACCTAGAGGTAATTCAGGCCATTCTAACAGACTTATGATTGAGAGAGCCATCTGCATCCAGAAAGAGAACTATGGGGGCTGAATGTAGATCACAACATAGTATTTTCACTCTTTTTGTTTTTTGCTTGTTTTTTTCTCATTTTTTTTTCCTTTTCAATATGATCTTTCTTGTGCAGCATGAAAATGTGGAAATATGTCTAGAAGAAATGCACATGTTTAATCTTTATTGGATTATTTGCTGTCTACAGGATGGGGTGTGAGGAAGGGAAGGAGAAAAATGTGAAACACAAAGTTTTGCAAAGGTGAATGTTGACAACTCTTTGCAGTATTTTAAAGATAAAAGGTATTATTGAAAAAAAAGAAAATCATATATCTATATTACCATATAATAGTTCAATTAGAGAGTAGAATAATTGTTGCACTTATGGGATGAATATTTTCAAATTTTCCTTTCAGCTTTCTTCCCAACAAAGGAATACTGTCATATTTTTATTTCAATTAACAAGCATTTCTTTTCCAACCCTCCTACCCCCTTCCTTCACTATGTGGAGATAATTCCTATATTTGTCAAATATAAAAACTATGTGTCTCATTCTGACTATTTAGTACATTACCTCTCTATGAGGAAGTGTCACATTTTTTTTTCTCATTGTGTCTTCCAATATTGCTTTTTCTTAGAAGGAATCTATTCAAATTCATGAGAATGCATCTAATTCCTCAATTGTTAAGTGATCAAAGAATCTGAATAGTAAATTCTCAAGAAGAAGAAAAACAAGAGATCTGTAACCATAGGAAAAAAACTCCTTGCCACTAATAATCAAATACAAATCGAAGCAACTCTGAGATATAACTCATACCCATCAATTTGGCAAAATGACAAAAAAGAAAATTATAGCTATGAAAGGATTGTAGGGAAATATGTACATTGCATTATTTCAAAAAATGTTAAACCACAGATAAACAGGAAATGCAAAATGTCTTCATCTCTCATCAGAAGTATAATATCATATTATCTGTTTTGAAATATAACAAGTTGAAATTGATTATCATATATCACAGAGGTAGCCTTACTTTCTGTTTATCTCTAATCTATCTCCCTTCTCCATTAATTCCTCCTCTTCTAGAATGAAGTGTGCTATATTTTGCCAAAGAAGTAGGAGCTACGTCATTACATACCACACATGCTGATAGGAGCAAACATGCCAAAGGACCAAACACCTTTCTCCATATATAAATGATTCCCTGTCTGATTGGAAGAATTTCGCATGTCTCGAAGATAACAAAGATACCTTTGAGCACTGGCAAGTTAGTTTTAACTGGATATCTCGTGAGACAAAAGTCATACAAGCAAAAGTCATATCTTTAGTACTAATAAGTGCCTCCCAAAGTAGATGATCCATTTTAAAAGAAAAATCAGATTGCCAAATAAATGAAAGTCACTAACCTACAACCACTGAGGGCATAATTTGTCTTGCTAGGTTTACAAATAGATTGATGTTGGAATTAAGTTTTTAATTAAAATAAACAATGTAGATCTCATGTTACTGAGAGATCTTAAGCTTTAGTAGAAGTGAGAAAGAGAACAAAGGACTATAAGAACAGAACTTCTGACTTGATAAAACTACTAAGAATTGACATGGCAAAGCTCCCTTTCTGTTTAGCTTGCTAATTAGAAAGGCTGCTCATCTTTCCACTGGCCTTGAGCAGAATTAATAGAAAGCATCCTGGAATATCTTCATTTTTCCATAATCATTATAATATTAGACTGACTTCATATGAAAAAAGAATTATCACCAAGACCAACTACTATGTTTCTGAAATTAGTTAAATTAAATCTTTTCCCACCCAAATCCTACTTTGATCGCTTCTTCATTACTTAAACGGTACCTTGGTTCCCAGGCCAGAAAGAGAAAAAACTCTATAATAGGGGTTCTTTAGCTGAGGTCCACAGATACCCACAAGGGATTCATGGATAGATTTTTCAGGGCAATCCATGAACTTAGATAAGAAAAAATAATCTTCATTTTCATTACCCTCTAACTGAAATTTAGTATGTATGTGTGTGTGTGTGTGTGTGTGTGTGTTATGTGTGTGTGTGGTGTGTGTGTGGGGGGGGTGTTAGAAGTCTAGACCATATCTCAAACTATAGCATAAGGCAATGAAAATCAAAACTATCTAGTACTGGCTAAGAAATAAAAAGGTAGATCAATGGAAGAAAGTAGACCTATAATACACAGTAGTAAAGGATTGTGTTTGACAAATGTAAAGATTTAAGTTTTAATGATAAGAATTCATTATTTGGCAAAAATTTTGGAAAAGCTATAAATATCTGCCATAAATTGCTCATGAACCAAAGTATGTATACTATAGTTTTATATTGTATATATGCATATATGTTTGCATGCATTTGTGTGTGTTTGTATCTATTAGTATTTTTTTCTGGAAGGGGATGGGGAGGAAGGGAGATAAAATTAAAATGAAGAGCAGAAAACAAACGAAAAGGAATCACAGAAAAACTGGATAGTTTTGAAAAGAATGTATATTATTTATTACTTTGATTTTTTTATTTTCAAAATAAGTAAAACTATGAAATGGAAAGTCATGCTTTTATAATGAATCCTCTTTTTATGTTCTGCTGTGAATGTAGAAATGTTCTCTTTGTTCTGATTTTGTGTTCAAGTTTAAAATGAGTTTTAAAAATTTACAAATAAGTCTATAGTCTACTCAATTTTCAAAGAACCATCTCTCTCTCTCTCTCTCTCTCTCTCTCTCTCTCTCTCTCTCTCTCTCTCTCTCTCACATACACACACACACACACACACACACAGATTAAGAACTCCTGTAATCTTTTATTCAGATGAAGAGATTTTGAATATTGGACCAGAAATGTATAATTATCTGAAGATAGATAAAGAATTCTTTGACCTAGATAAATGACAAAACATGAGATTATTTTTTTTAATTTTCAAAAGATTTAGAACTTCAACAATAGACTTATTTGATAACTGTTATAGATGCCCCCCAAAACATATAACTTCATGAGTTATTGTGCTAAAAACAAAACCAAACATATTTTTATCATCTAGTAGCCAAATATTTGATGATGAATATTCTTGGATTTATCTAGGTTGTTCCTCAGATGATTATACATTTCTGGTCAAATTTTCTGCTCCTCTACAGAAGCAAACTTAGGGATAATGACCTTTTCTACACTTAGATGAGTTGCCAGCAGAGCCTTCCAACACATCAGGGTCCTTCCAGGTCCCAATGTAGCATCGTAAAGCAAGAACAAAGTGTGACAGATGCACTATCTGAATGTTGCATTGGTACCTGCAGAATATAAAGACGTTCAAAGGAATGCTTCTAGCATGGTAGGTAAATCTGCTATGGATCAATTGGGGTAGGGGTTGGCTGGAGGGGGGGAAGAGTATTTCAAATTCTGTATCAAATGAAAATTCATGGATCATCTGGGACCTGTGCCCATTGTTCTTCATGGGAAATAGCCCATACCAGTGAGACCTTCCATCTGTTGTTATCTAGATTAAATACAATTTCATCTTTATCGCATTAAAAAAATCATGTGGAAATTTTGTTAAGTAGCAAGTGAGCATATGTATATAATTTATAAATGAGTAAATATATATACATTGGGGTTAGATGCTTAATATTTTAACTGATATGGATGTATGGTCAAACAATTTTGGAAACTACTGCTCCAGAAGACTCAAAAAAAAAAAAAACACTTTCTTAAATAATTCAGTCTCTTTGTTGGTAAAACATTAAAAACCATGAATGCAATGTGATATGCATAGATGGAAAAAAATCCTAATCGATATGATCAGAGATCCAATGGACCACTGGAAAATATATTCACAATGGAACTTTGTAAGTTACACATATTATTATGAAATAATATTCCATTTGAGGCAATGGCACAAAAGAACATGGGATTTTAGTACAGGAAATGCGATTTATATTAGAACAATGTAATGAAGAGGTATTATCATGCAGCAGCAATAGTTCAAAATTTACAGTTGGAGCAATTGGGTTTAATTCCTAGCTTTGCCACTTTTAAACCATGTGACCTTGGATAAATCAATCACTCTGGCACTCAATTTCCTCAATCATAAAGTGGAAAAGACAAGATAAACTGGCAGATAGTTTTAAGACTACTCAATATGAGTTCAAATCTGCCCTTAGACACTAACTTAATATAAAACTGTGAACTTAAGTCACTTAACCATGTTTGCCTCAATTTTTTCTACATTAAAGTGATTTTTACTTTAATCAAAAGCTTATGTGGAATGTTGACAAATCTGAGGATTGTTATTTTTTAGCTTTTTTATTTTCAAAATATATGCATAAGTTTCCACATTCACTATTGAATTTTTTCTCCCTCCCTTTCCTCCCATCCCTTCATTTAGACAGCAAATAATTCAATATATTTTAAACATTTTCAATTTTTCTATACATATTTCCACAATTATCATGCTGCACAAGAAAAATCAGATCAAAAAGGGGAAAAAACAAGAAAGAAAACAAAATGCAAGCAAATAATAACCATAAAATGAAAATACTATGTTGTGATCCACATTCAGCTGCCATAGTCCTCTCTCTGGATGCATATGGCAGTCTCCATCATAAGTCTGTTGGAATTGCCCTGAGTCATTTCACTGTTGAAAAGAACCATGTCCACCAGAATTGATCATCACATAATCTTGTCATTGTCATATACAGTGATCTCTTGATTGTGCTCATTTCATTTAGCATCAGTTCATGTTAAGTCTCCCTAGGCCTTTCTAAAATCATTCTGCTGATTGTTTTTTATAGAACAATAATATTCTATAACCTTCATATGCCATAACTTATTCAGCCATTCCCCAAGTGATGGGCATCCATCCAATTTCCAGTTCCTTACCACTACAAAAAGGGTTGCAAACATTTTTGCACATGTGGGTCTTTTTCCCTTTTTTATGATTTCTTTGAGATACAGGCCCAGTATAGACACTGCTGGATCAAAGGATATGCGCAATGTTGCACTCCTTTATTCCATATTGTTCTCCAAAATGATTGGATCAGTTCACAACTCCATCAACAAGATTAATGTCCCATTTTTCCCACATCCCCTTCACAATTTATCATTACCTTTTCCTGTCAACTTAGCCAATTTGAGAGGTATGTTAGTGCTATTTCAGAATTGTTTAATTTTCTCTAATGAATTGTGATTTAGAGCATTTTTATATGACTAAAATGGTTTTAATTCCTTCATATGAAAAGAGTCTGTTAATATCCTTTGACCATTTATCAATTGGAGAACAGCTTTTATTCTTTAAAATTTGTCAATTCTCTCTATATTTTTAGAAATGAGGTCTTTATCAAAACCCATGGATATGAAAAGATTTTCCTCTCAGTTTTCTGTTTCTCTTCTAATTTTTTCTCCATTGGCTTTGTTTGTACAAAACTTTTTAATTTAATATAATCAAAGTTATGCATTTTGTATTTCACACTGTACTCTAATTCTTCTTTGGCCACAAATTCCTTCCTGCTTCACAAATCTGAGAGATAGATTATCCTTTGTTCTTTTAATGTGCTTGTGGTATCACTTTTTATGTCTAAATCATGAATCAGTTTCAACCTTATCTTAATATATAGTGTTAGTTGTTAGTCAATGCTTAGTTTCTGCCATACTATTTTCCAAGTGTCCCGGCAATTTTTGTCAAATAGTGACAAAAACGTGTTTATTGCAGAAGCTGAGGTCTTTCGTTTATCAGACAATAGATCACTATAGTCACTGAGTACTGTGTCTTGTGAACCTAATCAATTCCATTGATCTACTACTCTATTTCTTAACTAGTCCCAATTGGTTTTGATGACTTGTTTTTCTTAAATATAATTTTAGATCTGGTAAAACTAAGCCACCTTCATTTCCATTTTTTCCCATTAATTATCATGAAATTCTTGACTTGTTGTTCTTCCAGATGAACTTTGTTATTATTTTTTCTAGCTCTGTAAAGTAATTTCTTGGTAGTTTAATTGCTATGGCATTGAATAAGTAGATTAATTTAGGTAGAATTGTCATTGTTATTATATTATCTTGGTCTCCCCATGAGCATTTGATATTCATTCATTTGTTTAGATCTAACTTTATTTGTGTGGAAAGTATATTACAATTGGGTCCATATAGTTCCTGACCTTGTCATGGCAGGTATAATCCAAAATATTTTATATAATCTACAGTTATTTTAAATGAAATTTCTCTTTGTGAGTCTTACTACTGGACTTTGTTGGTAACATATAAAAATGCTGATGATTTATGTGAATTTATTTTATATCCTGCAACTTTGCTAACATTCTGAATTGTTTCTTGTAGTTTTTTAGTTGATTCTCTAGGATTCTCTAAGTATATCATATCATCTTAAAAGAGTGATAATTTTGTTTCCTCATCACCTACTCTACTTCTTTTAATTTTTTTCTCTTATTGCTAAAGCCAATATTTCTAATATGATATATAATAGTAATTAATAGTTGATAACATTATTTCATCCTTGATCTTATTGAGAATGGTTTTAGTTTATCCCCATTGCAATAGGATGCTTGCTGATGATTTCAAATAGATGCTACTTATGATATTAAGGAAAACTCCATTTATTTCTATGCAGTCTAGTGTTTTTAATAGGAATGGGTGTTGGATTTTATCAAATGCTTTTCCTACATCTATTGAGATAATAATATGATTTCTGTTAGTTTTGTTATTGATATAGTCAATTATGCTAACAGTTTTATTAATATTGAACCAGCCTCGCATTTCTGTTATAAATCCTATAGTATAGATCATGGTGTATTATCCTGGTGATAACTTGCTGTAATATCTTTGCTAATATTTTATTTAAAATGTTTGCATCAACATTCATTAGGGGAATTCATCTATAATTTTCTTTCTCCATTTTTACCTAATCTGGTTTATGTATCAGCACCATATCTGTGTCATAAAAGGAACTTTGTAGGACTCTTTTTACTATTTTCCCAAATAATTTCCTTAGTATTGGAATTAATTGTTCTTTAAATGTTTGGTAGAATTCATTTGTAAATCCATCTGGCCCTGGGGATTTTTTTTCTTAGGGAGCTGATTAACATCTTGATCAATGTCTTTTCCCTTCTATTAGTCTTCCCCTTTCCTTTCCCCTTTCCCCTTTTATTTACCTATAAGGTGAAACAAGTTTTTCTCTCAAAATACATAAAAAATAAAATTTTAAAATGAGCTGGGGGAGAAAATAACATGTCATTCCAGTATCTTTGTTAAGAAAATTGCAAATAGAGTAATAATCAAGTATGACAGAAATAACAATAACAATAAAAGGAATTTTAATTAATTCTATAGCAAACAAGGTAACAATCATTTCTTAAGCAGTTATCATGAACCAGGCACTGTGCTAATCAATGAAAATAATAATAAAAGCAGAAAGATAGTCCCTGTCCTCAATGAGCTTACATTCTAAAGGCATAAGATAATATGTAAAAGGAAGTTGAAAGTGGGAAGGGAAAAGGCTTGAAAGAGAAGGAACTCCAAAAGCTCAGGCTTCAGGTAGGAATGAAAGAGGAAATTTGTTTAGTCTGAGTCTTTCCTTTAAAATAAAGTTTCTTAGAGGAATTGAACAATAAGAAGAAGTCACAGGGCTGGAGTGACCTTCCAGGATGAAAAGGCAGCTGAAACAAGTGGCAAATGAGACCAGAATAGTTAAGAGTAGTTTCTTGAGAATGCAAAGGTCAGAGCATAACCTGGCCTCTTCACATTCTCCCAGTCCTCTTATATCTTGTTGGTTGTCAAGCATGTTCAACCTTTGGGATTTCCTTGACAAAACCACTAAAGCAGTTTGCCATTTTCTTCTCCTACTCATTTTATAGATGAAGAAAGTGAGTAAAACACATTTAAGTGACTTGTCTAGATTCATAGTTAAATTCATAGATGAGGAAACTAAGGCAGATGGGGTTAAGTTCAAGGTGACACAGCTAGTAAGTATCAGAGGCCAAATTTGAACCCATAACACTCTATCCACTACACCAAATACATGTTTCTTTCTCCTTAATCAATTGATATATTCTCTGACCAAGGGACACCAGCTCCTTGCTCTTCCTCTATTATAATACTCTACACCCTAACTACAAGTATTTTTCACTGATTATTCTTCATCCCTGGAATGTTCTCCTTCCTCATCTCTGCCTCTTGGCTTTCCTGAATTCTTTCAAATTTCAGCTAAAGTTTCATTTTCTAGAAGAAGCCTCTCCATGTCCTTAATCTTAATACCTTCCCTTTGAGACTATTTCCAAATTAATCTGAACTTATCTTATTCAGAGTTATTTACTCATTGTTTTCCTTATTGAACTAGGACTTCCTGGAGAACAAGAACTATCTTTTGCCTTTCTTTATATTTTCAGTCCTTAGCAGGATGCCTAGAAAATTGGAGGTACTTAACAAATACTGATTGACAGATCTTGTTGTAAACACCAGAAATTATTAACTGAAGAACTGACATGACACATAATACCTGCCTTGCATTCATTCCAGCATAGAGATCTTGGCTACTAGCAGCTTTGGTAAACATTTGCCTTTACACTGTTTTGGTATTTCTGGGTCTTGGAAGGCCTAAGAACTCTAGGTTTGTCTTTGCTAAGATGTCATTTCCAATATATTTCTAAGAACTGTCTTTAAAGAATTACTCTACTATTTATCTAACATTTGAAATTGTCTCTGCTATTCCTACAAAAACTACTAAAAATTCTTTCATTTGTGATATCTGCTTTACCAAGCCCAATCTTTTTTTTCTTCTAAGTAATAACAAAAATAATGGAAAAAAATGATTCAACACCCTCTTCCAATCATTCTCATATCCTATTTTATCATGTACTTTCCTCCCAAACTTCTGGTGCTAGCATATGACCAAAACACTTCCCTTATCCAAGGTGATGGGATGCTGCTTGGGCTTAAATTTTCAACTGAAAATTCATTTCAATTAAGTAAGGATTTACTGAATGTTTTATACTTGCAAATCCTGGTACTATAGAAACAAAGGAAAAATGGTCACTGCCATATGAATTTACTTTTCTAAAACACATCCATTCAGCAGTCATAAAGTGTCTACTATGTGCTAAACTCTTAGCAAACAGGTTACATTTCTAGAGTATGTTATGATTTACAAATAATTTCCTCACTTTGTATCTTGTAAAATACTGAAGCATTGACCAGTAATCTCTATTTTCTTTCATGGATAACAATTTCTTATAACTTGTAAACTTCAAGTGAAGAGACAGAACACAAATCCACTGATGGGGTGCTTTGGGAGGACCATAGTGAAATCCTCAGTTGTGTGTAGCTGAACAACTAAGAATCTTTTGAGAATATGAAAGGGAAATGAGAGTAACACAAAGTTACCTCAGAAAATATTACACAGTTAAGAATTTGATGAGAATATATAAAACTGGTAGAGACAGAAAGGCCTAATAGGCAGCTAAGAAGGTAGAGAATATTCTGAGAAAGTGAAAAAAATATGAAAAGATAATTGATCTCAACAAGTCAGTCAAGTACTTATTCTACCTGAAGACAGCAAGGTTTCTAGTAGTAAGTGCATAGTCTTTGAGGACATTAATATCTACCCTACTCATAGTCCTTTCTAGTAATGTCAAGTTGATTAGAATAACAAAATTAGAAAGACCTAAAGTCCTGATTATATAGAGGTAAGTCACATGAATATTATATAGAAAGAGGTTATCCCTATACTATCCCTAGCAATTTAGTGAAACCAGATTTCATAAATGGGCTGCCTTGGGAAGGTAATAGATTAACCCTTGATTAAAAAAATAAATATTCAAGTAAAGATTTAGTGAGCACTTCTTGATCATACTATAGGGGGAATTCTTCATGCTTGAACAGAGTTCCTTTCCAATTCTAAACTTCTGTAAATTATCTTTTATCTCCACTGAGAACACAATAAGAAAATAGATTTAAAGTAAAGTAAATTATATAGATCTGTCATCAAGAAATTCAATGACTTTGAGGGATATTGAATACTGGAGTAGATTAACAAGGGAAATGATGGGATCTCTGTTATTAAAGAAAACATATAAACATGTGTTGTTAATGTTTTTTTTTAACAAAAAGCTTATTTTCTTTTTAGAAACTCTGTAACTATGAACAAGTCATGTTACCTCTTAGGGTCCCAATTTCTTTACTGCAAAAAAGGGAAAACTATACTTTAAGCTTCCTTTATATTTGGACAAATTACAGCCCAGTGGTTCTGGTGTAATTAGTCTGTTTGAAAGTAATAGAATTTATTTCATAGCTCCTTTTACACATATATTTTCAATTAGCTCCAAGGAATTATTTGCATACCTTGATTGGACAAATGCTATTTCCTGGGCCTTCCTTATATAGACATATATAAAATCATCTCATATAATGTTATCAGCATTGTTTGATGATGCTACTGTGTTAATAATATCAATAATGCTATTAATAACATGATATCCTATTAGGCATACTACCCACCATCAAATTGTAAAGAATCTAAAAAGGAGATGAAATACTTCTTCTGTCTCTAACTACCTATGTGATATATGCACATCATTTAATATAGATGGACCTCGATTTCCCCATGAGAAAAGTGAAACAGATAGATTAGGTGAACTCCAAGGTCCTTTCTGAAAATACTGTTTTTAAATGTCTCATAATATTTCATGAAAATGTCTTTCTCAGAATCAATTGGGCAGTAGATGACTGACTAAAATATTGCTTTACTAGTAGTAAATGAGCAGTTTATTGGGACTAAGACCAAGATTTATAAAAAAAAAGAAAAAAAGAAAGTACATTCACTTAAGTGATAGTGAATCATGTAAAATAGTCAGCTTTTTGAGGTGGGGTATATTGAGTATACATACCTGTTTTCTTAGAATGAAGAACAACTTTTTCATTACAGGCAACTATGTGGTACAGTAGATAGAGTCTGAAAGACTTAAGTTCAAATCCAGCCTCTGAGAATTAACTATGTATGTAATGCTGGGCAAGTTACTTTCCCTCAGTTTCTTCATATGCAAAATGGAGATATTACCACCTATCTCACAAGATAATTGGGACAGCAAGATGATGCAATGGGTAAAGTGTTGAGCATTGAAGTCAGGAGGACCTGAGTTCATATACATCCTCAAACATTTCCTAGCTGTGAGATCCTGGGCAAGTCATTTTATTTTGTTTACTTAAGTTTCCTCATCTATAAAATGAGCTGGAGCAGAAAATTGAATACTACAATATTTTTGCAAAGAAAATCCAAAGGAGATTATAAAATATTGAATACCACTGAAAAATGACTGAATCACAACAACACAGGATTAATATGAGGAGGAAAGAAGATAATATTTATAAAGTGCTTGGAACAGTGACTAACATGAAATAATCACTATATAAATATTAGCTATTATTATTAATATTCACAATAATATTGTTATAGTCACATTCTGTAATTTTGAAATGACAAAAAGGTTACCTGGTATGCTATTCTAAACAAATTGAAATGGAAAATATCAGGATAATAGAGGCTCAGTCTTCATTTATCCAAAACCTTTAGACAGTGAGGCATATCACATAAGTGAATAATCTAGATGAATTCATATTACTCCTTTAAGTGCCAAAAATGGATTTTAACCATTATTAATAGAAATGTTTCTCAAATGTACCTCTGTCTTTTTAAATAGAACATAATGAATAAGCTACATTTTCTTAGGAACATTTATCATTGCACTATAATATAGTTATGCCCTTGAGGTTCTTGAGATAATAACAATAACAATCATACTAGCTGACATTTAAATCAAGATTTAAATTTTGCAAAGACTTTACAGACATTCTTTCCTAGCATTCTCACAATCCTATGAATAGAAGTAGGTGCTATTAATATCTTCATTTAATAGATGAGGCAAGAGCGTTTTTTTTTTCCTAGGAGGTTAAATGATTTTGCTGGGGTCATGCATCTTAGTGAGTACTTGAGGTTGAATTTGAACATAAATATGATTGACTCCAAATCCAATAATTTATCTGCTGATAAATAGACCCAAGTGAGATCTGCTTTAGGCTTCCTTTGTTTGTTTGTTACATCTTTTCCTATTGACATAAGATAGTCATTTTTTCTTAACAATATAGGCCTACCAGTGTCAACTTACCCCTTTATGAATTCCCAATCTTGGTTTTTAATCTTTCAGGGAATATGAAATTCAATTTTGTTAGAATTATATTTAAAATGAAAGCAAGCAAACTCTGCTTAATGTCAAAGGGACTCACTAACAAATAAGATACACAGAGTTTTGCATCTATTTCATTTTCCAGTCACTTCTTTTCTTTTTCGTGATGGTTCTCATGTAATGTTTAGATAATTTCACAGGGTGTAAGGAAATGTATCCTGAGAATACAAATTGAGAGCTGGTCTACAATTTATAATCTTAGAGATCTGTTACAGGCACTGGGAAATTACATGTATTTCCCAGGTCACACAGCCAACATATTATACTTGGAACTGAATCCATGATCTTCATAGCTCAGAAATTAGATCACTCTATTCACTAAGCTTCACTATCAAAACAGAGCCTCATCAAATACTGTATGATAGCGACTAGGAACTTTTCTCTTCCATACTCTCTCCTACCTACAAATCCTATAATTCAAATAACTGGAGTTAAAATTAGAACAAGAGCATTGATCCAAGACACTTCCAATAGACTTGTGATGCAAAGAGCCACCAGAATCCAGAGAAAAAACTATGGAGACTGAATGTGGATCAAAGTTTAATATTTTCACCTTTTTGTGTTGTTGTTTTACTTTTTTTCTCATGTTTTTGTTTTGTTATCTGATTCTTCTTGTGCAACATGACAAATATGGAAATATGTTTAGAAGAATTGTACATATTTATATAGGACTGTTTGCTGTTTTGGGAGGTGGAATTTGGAATACAAGTTTTTGAAAAGGTGAATGTTGAAAACTATCTTTGCATGTATTTTGGAAAATATAATAATATTATATATTTTTTTTAAAAAACTGGACTGAGAGTTGTTCCTAAAGTAAGAAGAGGTAGACTTCGGGGATGGAGCCAAGATGGCAGCATGAAGCCAGGAAGTTGCTTGAGCTCTCCCAGTTTCCCTCGAAAAAAACATCAAACCAAGTCTCTGAACAGAGTCTGATGAAATGAAACCTCTCTAATTCTAGACTGGGAAAAACTTCATAAAAGGTCAGTCTTATGTTTTGAAAAGGATGTTCAGGCCCAGCTCAGAAGGACTCTGGGAATGTCAGTGAGAGGGTCCTAATCACAGCAAATCAGCAACTAAGACCCTCAGTCCTGGCTTAGTAGAGAAGTAAATCATTGGGACAGTTTGCAATACCAGCTCAGAAGGAAAATTCTGGGAAATCAGGCAATTTCCTGAAAAGAACAGGCAAAGCTACCCCAAAAAACACAAAGGGCCTCTGGGCTCAAAGCCAAGGCTGCACAGGAAGCTGGGACATTTCCACTTTCCACCTTTACCTCATATTAACTATATAAAAGTTTAAAAAAAAAAAAAAAGAGGAAATGCCAAAAGAAAGAAAATGAGCAAGAAACAGAAAAGAACATTGACCATAGAATGTTATTATGGTGACAGGACAGACCAAAATACATAATCAAGTTGGACAAATGTGCACAGAAGAAATCTCAAAGAGTGGTATGAATTGGTTTCAAACCCAAAGAGGTTTCTTGGAAAGACTCATAAAAGACTTTAAATGGCAAATAAGAGAGGTAAATAAAAATGAGAAAAATAAGAGGTGCACAAGGGAGAGTGAACAGCTTGGAAAAGGAAGGGAAAAACTTGTCTAAAGAAAACAACTCCTTAAAAAGTAGAATTAATCAAATCGAAACAGAGATACAAAAGCTAACTGAAGAAAATAAAAAAAACTAAAACTAGAACAGGGCAAAAGGAAGCTAAATGACTCTGTGAGACAGCAAGAATTAGTCAATTTTTTAAAAATTAAAAAAAAATGGAAGAAAATATGAAATATATAATGGGAAAAACAGCTGACCTAGAAAACATATCCAAAAGAGGCAATTTAAAAAGTTTTGGCCTACCTGAAGACAATGACCAAACAAAGAGCTTGGATAGCATTCTACAAGAGGTCATTAAGGAAAACTGCCTCAATATTCTAGAAATAGAGGGGGAAATACTCATTGAAAGAATCTGTCAATCACCTTCAGAAAGAGATCCCACAAAAAAAAAATCCCAAGAAACATTGTTGTGAAACTTCAGAACTACAACCTGAAGGGAAAAAATATTGCAAATTGATAGTCAAGAATAAAGCAAATGTCAAGGAGCAACAGTCAGAATTAGCCAGGATCTGGCAGTTTCTGCAATTAAGGGTCAGAGAGCTTAGAATATCATATTCTGAAAGGCAAAAGACCTAAGGTTAAAATCAAGAATTAACTACCCAGCTAGACTCAGCATCATCTTTCAGGGAAAGTAAAGGAGCTACAATGAAGTAAGAGACTTTCAATCATTAAAAAAAAAAAAAAAAAAAAAAAAAAAAACTAAAGAGAAAATTTAATCTGCAGACACAGGACTCAAGAGAAATATAGAAAAATAAACAGGGGGAAAAAAATATATATATATATAATTTAAATATTAAGTTGTTTGCATCCCTAGATGAGAAAATTATATCTATAACTCCTGAGAACTCTGTCACTGGGGCAGACAGAGGGAGTATTACATGAATTGAGGATATAGTTCTGAATGAACTCTGATGTAATGACATTAAAAAAAAAAAAAAGAACATTAAGAGATGGAATAGGTCTCTACTTTAAAAAGAGGAAAGGGGAGATAGGGACAGTAGTTCACATAAATAGGTACAAAAGACCTATTTCAATTAACAGAAAAAAAAGGAGGGGGATGAGCATTATCTGAAGCTTGATCTCATCAGTTTTGATTGTAAAGTGGAATATCAATCATTCAGTTAGATATAGAAACTTATATAAATAAGTAGGAGGAGAAAGAGAAAAGAAGAGGAAGAGAGAAGAACAGGGTAAAAGGGAAAGCAAAAATACTAGGAAAAAAGTAAGGGAAAGGGGAACTGGGTGATAGATTAAGAAAGTGGGTGGGATGAGTAAAAAATACTACTAAGAGAAGGGTGGAGAGGTGATAGGGGATAAGGTAGTGATTTGGGTGAGGAAAAAAAAAAAAACATGACTAAGCACAGGGGAGAAAAAAGAATGGAGGGAAATACAGAGCTGTAATCATAATTGTGAATGTGAATGGGATGAACTCTCCCATAAAACAGAAATGAATAAAAAACAAAATACAATATAATTTTTTACAAGAAATGCATTTCACACAAAAAGACACATATAGAGTAAAGGTAAAAGGTTGGAACAGAATTTCTTATACTTCAACTGAAATGAAAAAGGTAAGAGGTAGAAATTCTGATCTCAGATAAAGCAAAAATAAAAATAGATCTTATTAAAAGAGATAAGGAAGGAAAATACATGTTAATAAAAGGTACCATAAGCAATTAAGTGGTAATGATACTAAGTGTGTATTCAGAAGTGATAGAGCAGCAAAATTCCTAGAGAAGATTTTAAGCCAATTATAGGAATAAATAGACAGCAAGAATTGAACAGGAACAGAAAGTAATATACCTTTTTCTCATCAGTACATAGCACTTTCACAAAAATTGACCATGGATTAGGGCATTAAAAACCTCACAGTAAAATGCAGAAAAGCAGAAATAGTAAATGCTTTCTTTTCATACTACAATGCAATAAAGATTATATTAAATCAAGGGGCAGGGAAAGATAACTAAAAACCAACTAGAAATTAAATAATGTAATTCTAAAAAAATGAGTGGGTCAAACAACAAATCACAGAAACAATCCATAATTTCCTACAAAAGAATGACAATAATGAGACAACATACCAAAACCTATGGGATGCAGCCAGAGCAGGTTTTATGGAAATTTTTATATCTCTAAATAGATGCATAAATAAAATAAAGAGATCAATGAACTAGAAATGCAACTAAAAAAGCTAGAAAAACAACAAATTAAAAATATCCCCACTTAAGTACCAAATTAGAAATTTTGAAACTCAAAGGAGAGATTAATAAAATTGAAACTAAGAAAAATATCGAACTGATAAATAAATAATAAATAAATAAAATGAACTGACTTCATTTTTATGAAAAAAACAAAATAATAAACTTTCAATTAATTTGATTAGAAGTTTTTTTTTTAATCACCAATATCAAAAATGGAAAGGATGAACTTAGCACCAATGAAAAAGAAATTAAAGCAATAATTAAGTGCTATTTTGCCCAACTTTATGGCAGCAAGTCTGACATCTAACTGAAATGGATGAATATTTACAAAAATATAAGCTGCTCAGATTAACAGAAGAGGAATAAATTATTTAAATAGTCCCATTTAAAAAAAATTGAACAAGCCATTAATGAACCCCTTAAAACAAAAACCTCTAGAGCCAGATGGATTCACAAGTGTATCTTACCAAATATTTAAATTACAATTAATTTAAATACTATATAAACTATTTGGAAAAATAAAGGAGTCCTACCACAAATACAAATATCTAAACCAGGAAGAGTCAAAACAGAAAAAGAAAATTACAGACTAATGAATATTGAAGCAAAAATTTTAAATAAAATATTAAAAAAGAGATTACAGCAACTTATCAGCAGGATAATACACTATGTCCAAGTGGGATTTATACCAAGAACTCAGGATTAGGTTAATATCAAGAAATCTATTACCATAATTGACCATATCAACGGCAAAATCAATAGAGATCATGTGATAATCTCAATGGAAAAGCTTTTGAAAAAAATAAAGCTCCAATTTCTATTAAAAACACTAGAGATTATAGGGATAAAGGAAGATTTCCTTAAAATAATAACAATGCCTATCTAATAACCACAAAAAGCATTATTTTAAATGGAGAAAAACTGGATTCATCCTAAGAAAAACAGGGGTGAAATTACAATGCCTATTATCATCACTATTAATCACCCTTTACCAGAGATGTTAGTTATAATAAGAAAAAAAAAAGATAAAGAAATTAAAGGAATCAGAATAGGCAATAAGGAAAAAAACTATCATTCTTTGCAGATGATATGATGATATACTTCTACAATCCCAGAAAACCATCCAAAAGCCTACTGAAAATAATTGAAAGCTTTAAAAAAAAAGTTGCATACAAGTTATCAATATTTTCCTATATTACTGACAAATCCCACCAGCAAGCAATGGAAAGAGAAATTCCATTTAAAATTACTGTAGACAAAATAAAATACTTGGGGGTCTACCTGCCAAGACAAACCCAAGAACTATATGAACACAATTATAAAACACTTCATGTACAAATAAAGTTAGATCTAAACAATTAGAAAACTATCAGTTGCTCAAGGGTAAGCTGAGCTAATATAATAAAAATGATGATTCTGCCTAAATCAATCTACTTTCTTAGTGTCATATCAAAATGAAAAAATATATATTTTTTGTAGAACTAGAAAAAAATAACAAAATTCATATAGAAGAATAAAAGGTCAATTATACCAAATGAATTAATGACAAAAATTTAGAAAGGATGGTGGCTTGGCAGTACCAAACCTAAAACAACATTATTACCTTATAATATTATAAAGCAACAGTCACCAAAACCATTTGGTATTGATTGGCTAAAACTAAATTGGTAGATCATTGGAACAGATTAAACACACATGATACAATAATCAAGATCTATAATAATCTAGTATTTGACAAACCCCCAAACTCAGCTTCTGGAATAAGGACTCCCATTTTTTTTAAAGTTTAACAAGATATAATTTTATTTTTTACTACTTTTTAAAATTAATTTTATAATTATGAATTTTTGACAGTACATGTGCATGAGTAATTTTTTTTAAATAACATTATCCCTTGTATTCATTTTTCCAAATTTTGCCCTCCCTCCCTCTACTTCTTCCCTTAGGTGACAGGCAATCCTATATATTAAATGTGTTACAGTATAACCTAGATACAATATATGTGTGTAAATCCAATTTTCTTGTTGCATGTTGAGAATTGGATTCCAAAGTTATAAGTAACCTGGATAGAAAGACAATAATGCTAACATGTTTACATTCAATTCCCAGTGTTCCTTCTCTGGGTGTAGCTGTTTCTGTCCATCATTGATCAACTGGAAATGAGTTGGATCTTCTTTATGTTGAAGATATCCACTTCCATCAGAATATATCTTCATACAGTATTGTTGTTGAAGTGTATAGTGATCTTCTGGTTCTGCTCATTTCACTCAGCATCAGTTCATGCAAGTCTCTCCAAACCTCTCTGTATTCATCTGCTGGTTATTTCTTACAGAGCAATAATATTCCATAACATTCACATACCATAATTTAGCAACCATTCTCCAATTAATGGACATCCATTCATTTTCCACTTTCTAGCCACTACAAAAAGAGCTGCCACAAACATTATGGCACATACAGGTCCCTTTCCCTTCTTCAGTATTTCCTTGGGATATATAAGCCCAGTAGTAGCACTGCTGGATCAAAGGGTATGCACAGTTTGATAACTTTTGGGGCATAGTTCCAAATTGTTCTCCAGAATGGCTGGATTCTTTCACAACTCCACCAACAATGTATCAGAGTCCCACTTTTCCCACATCCCCTCCAACATTCATCATTATTTGTCCTTGTCATCTTAGCCAATTTGGCAGGTGTGCAGTGGTATCTCAGAGTTGTCTTAATTTGCATTTCTCTGATCAGTAGAGATTTGAAACACTCTTTTATATGAGTGGATATAGTTTTAATTTCATCATCTGAAAATTGTCTGTTCATATCCTTTGACCATTTATCAATTGGATAATTTTTTGATTTCTTATAAATTAGGGTTAGTTCTCTATAGATTTTGGAATTGAGGCCTTTATTAGAACCTTTAATTGTAAACATATTTTCCCAATTTGTTACTTCCCTTCTAAACTTGTTTGCATTAGTTTTGTTTGTGCGAAAGCTTTTTTAATTTGACCTAATCAAAATCTTCTATTTTGTGATCAATAATGATCTCTAGTTCTCCTTTGGTCATAAATTCCTTCCTCCTCCACAGTTCTGAGAGGTAGACTATCCTCTGTTCCTCTAATCTATTTATGATCTCATTCTTTAGCCTAAATCATGGACCCATTTTGATCTTATCTTGGTATATGGTGTTAAGTGTGGGTCCATATCTAATTTCTGCCATACTAATTTCCAGTTTTTCCATCTCTTTTTTTTCCAAATAATGAATTATTATACCAAATGTTGGTATCTTTGGGTTTGTCAAACACTAGATTGCTATAGTTGTACCCTATTTTGTCCTGTGTACCTCATCTGTTCCACTGATCGACTAGTCTATTTCTTAGCCAATACCAAGTGGTTTTGGTGACTGCTGCTTTATAATATAGCTTTAGATCAGGTACAGCTAGACCACCTTCATCTGACTTTGTTTTCATTAATTCCCTTGAAATTCTCGACCTTTTATTCTTCCATATGAATTTTGTTGTTATTTTTTCTAGGTCATTAAAATAATTTCTTGGGAGTCTGATTGGTAAAGAACTAAATAAATAGATTAGTTTGGGGAGTATTGTCATCTATATTATATTTGTTTGGCCTATCCATGAGCACTTAATATCTTTACAATTATTTAAATCTAACTTTATTTTTGTGGCAAGTCTTTTATAATTTTGCTCTATAATTCCTGATTTTTCTTTGGTAGATGGATTCCCAAATATTTTACACTCTCAACATTTGTTTTGAATGGAATTTCTCTTTGTATCTCTTGCTGTTGCATTTTGTTGGTGATGTATAAAAATGCTGAGGATTTATGTGGATTTATTTTGTATCCAGCATCTTTGCTAAAGTTGTGAATTACTTCAAATAACTTTTTATTAAAATCTCTGGGTTCTCTGAGTATACCATCATATCATCTGCAAAGAGTGACAGTTTGATTTCCTCATTACCTACTCTTATTCCTTTAATCTCTTTCTCGACTCTTATTGCTGAGGCTAGCATTTCTAATATAATATCTAATAGTAATGGTGATAGTGGGCAATGTTGTTTCACTCCTGATCTTACTGGGAAAGGTTCCAGTTTATTTCTATTGCATATTATGCTTACTGACGGTCGTAAATATATGCTCTTGACTATTTTAAGGAATAGTCCATTTATTCCTATACTCTCAAGTGTTTTTAGTAGGAATGGATGTTGTACTTTATCAAATGCTTTTTCTGTATCTATTGAGATGATAATATGGTTTTTATTAATTTGATTATTAATATGGTCAATTATATTAATAGTTTTCATAATATTAAACCAGCCCTTCATTCCTGGTATAAATCCTACTTGATTATAGTGTATTATCCTGGGGATGATTTTCTGAAGTTTTTTTTTTTTTTTTGCTAATATCTTATTTAAGATTTTAGCATCAATATTCATTAAGGAGGTTGGTCTATAGTTTTCTTTCTCCATTTTTAACTTGCCTGGTTTAGGTATCAGTACCATATCTGTGTCATAAAAGGAGTTTGGTAGGACTCCTTCATCCCCTATTTTTTCAAATAGTTTATATAACATTGGGGCTAATTGTTGTTTAAATTTTTGGTAGAATTCACATGTAAATCCATCTGGTCCTGGGGATTTTTTCCTGGGGAGTTTATTAATAGCTTGTTCTATTTCTTTTTCTGAAATGGGACTATTTAAGCAATTTATCTCCTCTTCTGTTAATCTAGGAAGCCTATATTTTTGGAGGTAATCATCCATTTCACTTAAGTTATCAAATTTATTGGCATAAAGTTGGGCAAATTAATTCATTATTTCTCTAATTTCCTCTTCATTGGTGGAAAATCCCCATTTTTATTTTTAAGAATAACAAGTTGATTTTCCTCTTTTCTTTTTCTGATCAGATTTACCAAAGGTTTATCTGTTTTATTGGCTTTTTCATAAAACCATTTCTTAGTTTTATTTATTAATTCAATAGTTTTTTTTTTTTTACTTTCAATATTATTGATTTGTCCTTTAAATTTTAGAATTTCAAGTTTAGTTTTTGGTTGGGGGGTTTTAATTTGGTCTTTTTCTAGCTTTTTAAGTTCCAGCCCCAATTCATTAATCTTTTCTTTCTCTATTTTATCCAAGTAAGCCTCTAAAGATATAAAATTTCCCCTTATTACTGCTTTAGCTGCATCCCACAAATTTTGGTATGATGTCTCATCATTGTCATTATCTTGGGTGAAATTATTAATTGTTTCTATAATTTGCTGTTTCACCCAGTCATTCTTTAAGATGAGATTATTTAGTTTCCAATTAATTTTTGATCTATTTACCCCTAATTTCTTATTGAATGTAATTTTATTGAATTGTGATCTGAGAAGGCATTTACTATTTCTGTCTCCCTGCATTTAATTTTGAGATCTTTATGTCCCAATATATAGTCAATTTTTGTATAGGTTCCATGAGCTGCTGAGAAGAAAGTATATTCCTTTCTATCACCATTCAGTTTTCTCCAAAGATCTATCATACCTACTTTTTCTAATGTTCTATTTACCTCTTTAATTTCTTTCTTATTTGTTTTGTGGCTTGATTTGTCTAAATCTGAGAGTCCAAGGTTAAGATCTCCCATTATTATAGTTTTACTGTCTATTTCTTCTTGCAATTCTCTTAACTTTTCCTTTAGGAAGTTAGATGCTATACCACCTGGTGCATATATGTTTAGTATTGATATGGCTTAATTGTCTATGCTACCTTTTAACAGTATATAGTTTCCTTCCTTATCTCTTTTAATTAGATCAATTTCTGCTTTTGCTTGATCTGAGATTAGGATGGATACCCCTGCTTTTTTTGGCTTCACCTGAGCCATAATAGAAACTGCTCCAACATTTTACCTTTACTCTGTATGTATCTCCCTGCTTTAAGTGTTTCCTGTAAACAATATATTGTAGGGTTCTGACTTTTGATCCAGTCTGCTATCCACCTCCATTTAATGGGAAAGTTCATCCCATTCACATTTATAGTTAAAATTACTAATTGTGTATTTCCTGCCATCATATTATCCCCTGATTATGCTTTTTTCCCCTTGTCCCCCCTGAACCCCTTCCCCAGTATTTAATTTATGGACCCCACTTGTGATGCACAGCCCTCCCTTTTTAGTATCCCTCCCCCCTCCTTTTAAGTCCCTTCCCCTTTCTTGTACCCTTCCCTTATTCCCCTTTTCCTTTTCCCTTTTCCTCTCCCACCTTATATTGAGGTGAGAGAGAATTCTCTGAAAAACAAATATGTCAATTATTTACTCTTTGAGCCTACTCTGATGAGAGTAAGATTCACACAATGTTTCTCCCCTCTCTAAATTCCCTCAGATGTGGTAGATTTTCTATGCCTCTTCCTGGGATGTAGTTATCCCTCTTTTTATCTCTCCTTTCCTTTTATCTGATACTATCCCCTTCCCTTTACTACTTCCCTTTTTGATGTTATATCAGTAAAATCAAATTATCCATGTGGACTTTCTGTATATCCACAACAGAGATACAGTTCTCAAGAGTTCTTTTTACCTTTTTCTGCTTCTTTTCAGTCTTGTGGATGTAGATCAAATTTTTTGTTTAAATCTGTTTTTTTTTTTTCCATTTGGTATTGGCTAAGAAATAGACTAGTTGATCAGTGGCATAGGTTAGGTTCACAGGGCAAGAAAGTGAATAAAAATAGCAATCTAGTGTTTGACAAACCCAAAGATCCCAAATTTTGGGATAAGAATTCATTATTTGACAAAAACTTCTGGGAAAACTGGAAATTAGTATGGCAGAAACTAGGCATGGACCCACATTTAACACCACATACTAAGATTAGATCAAAATGGGTCCAAGATTTAGGCATAAAGAACGAAATCATAAATAAATTGGAGGAACATGGGATGGTTTACCTCTCAGACTTGTGGAGGAGGAAGGAGTTTGTGTCCAAGGGAGAACTAGAGACCATTATTGATCACAAAATAGAACATTTTGATTACACCAAATTAAAAAGTTTCTGCACAAACAAAACTAATGCAAACAAGATTAGAAGGGAAGTAACAAATTGGGAAAACATTTTTACAGTTAAACGTTCTGATAAAGGCCTCATCTCCAAAATATACAGAGAACTGACTTTAATTTATAAGAAATCAAGCCATTCTCCAATTGATAAATGGTCAAAGGATATGAACAGACAATTTTCAGATGATGAAATTGAAACTATTTCCACTCATATGAAAGAGTGTTCCAAATCACTATTGATCAGAGAAATGCAAATTAAGACAACTCTGAGATATCATTACACACCTGTCAGATTGGCTAAGATGACAGGAACAAATAATGATGAATGTTGGAGGGGCTGTGGGAGAACTGGGATACTGATGCATTGTTGGTGGAGTTGTGAAAGAATCCAACCATTCTGGAGAGCAATCTGGAATTATGCCCAAAAAGTTATCAAAATGTGCATACCCTTTGACCCAGCCATACTACTCCTGGGCTTATATCCCAAGGAAATACTAAAGAAGGGAAAGGGACCTGTATGTGCCAAAATGTTTGTGGCAGCCCTTTTCATAGTGGCTAGAAACTGGAAAATGAATGGATGTCCATCAATTGGAGAATGGTTGGGTAAATTATGGTATATGAATGTTATGGAATATTATTGTTCTGTAAGAAATGACCAAACAGGGGGAATACAGAGAGGCTTGGAGAGACTTACATCAATTGATGCCGTGAAACGAGCAGAACCAGGAGATCATTATACACTTCAACAATGATACTGTATGAGGATGTATTCTGATGGAAGTGGATATCTTCAACATAGAGAAGAGCTAATCCAATTCCAATTGATCAATAATGGACAGAATCAGCTACATCCAGAAAAGGAACATTGGGAAATGAGTGTAAACTGTTATTTTTACCTTCTGAATCCAATTCTTCCTGTGCAACAAGAAATTCGGTTCTACACACATATATTGTATCTAGAATATATTGTAATATATTTAACATGTATAAGACTGCTTGCCATCTGGGGGAGGAGGTTGGGGGAGGAAGGGAAAAAAATCTGAACAGAAGTAAGTGCAAGGGATAATGTTGTAAAAAATTACCCATGATATGTACTGTCAAAAAAAATTATAATTATAAAATAAAATAAAAAAATGAAAAAAAAGGTCTCATTTCTAAAATATATAAAGAACTCTGTCAAATTTTTAAGGATACAAATCATTCACTAATTGATAAATGGTCAAAGGATAAGAACAGATCATTTCAGATGATTAAATTAAAGCCATCTATAGCTACATGAAAAAATGCTCTAAATCACTATTGATGAGAAAAATGTAAAACAACTGAGGTGCCACCTCACACCTCTCAGATTGGCTAAGATGAAGGAAAAGATAATGATAAATGTTGGAGGGAATCTGGGAAAACTGAGACCTAAGTATTGTTAGTAAAATTGTGAAATCATCCAACCAATTTGTAAAGCATTTTGGAACTATGCCCAATGAACTATAAAATAATGTATACCCTTTGACCCAACAGTGCCATTACTTGGTCTGTATCCCAGGGAAATCATAAAAAACCAAAAATGACTCACTTGTACAAAAATATTTGTAGCAGCTCTTTTTGTGGTAACAAAGAACTAGAAAATGAGTGGATGCTCAACAATTGGGCATTGACTGAAAAAATTGTGGTATATGAAGATAATGAAATATTATTGTTATATAAAAATTGATGAACAAGCTGATTTTAGGAAGGCCTGAAAAGATTTACATGAGCTGTTGCTGAGAGAAACAAGTAGGACCAAGAATACATTGTATACAGTAAAATTAAAAATGTATGATGATCAACTAAGAAAGAGTTGGTTCTTCTGAGGAATCCAAGACAATTCCAAAAAACTTTGTCCAGGAAATGCCATCTGCATCCAGAAAACGAACTAAGTAGATTGAATGTAAATCAACACATGCTAAGCTCACTTATATTTTCTGTTTTTTTCCTCTCATGTTTTTTTTTCTCTTTTGCTATGTTTTTTTTCTCTCCCAACATGATTCATAAAAATGCATATTAAAAATAAATATCTTTATTAGAAAAAAAAAAAGGGGGGAGGGCAAGAGGGAGTTAAGCCAGATTCCTTCTGAATACTTTCTCATTTTGGTCTATGATCCTATGAATCCAATGTGTACTATAGGTAAAATAGAATATAAAATAGTTATCACTAAAATTGACTTTCCTAAGGAACTATTTTAAATAATTCAAGTATATTCTGAATATAGTATGAATTTATTAGAAATTTACTCAAGTAAATACATACAGAACTGCATGCCAAAAGTCTATCAGCAAAAAAATATGGTCAGAATTATTTAGATTGTAAGATATAAGATATAATTCAGTTCTCCTTTCTGTGTATACATGTATGTATGTATTCCCATACACATGTGTATTTATATATGTAAATAGATATATATGCAAATATATACACACTTTTATATATATATTTACACAAGCATAAATTCTTTACATATTTATAAATATGTATATTTATCTATGCATGCATAGATATTTCAATAGCTATACAATTTTCATATCTACATTCATGTCTATACATACATCTATACTTACATTATTGCTATCATTTTACTATACTCAAATTTATCTATGCCTATATTTATATTTATATCAATATATTGAGGGGAGAGAATGTCTTACCCTTTAATTTATCCTAATGTGGAAGTTCTTTCCATCAATGTAAATTATCAATACACTGTAGTTTCTGGCCTTAGAGAGCTATCTGAATCTAGGAGATATGAATTGATTTAGCCAGGGTCATGTAATTAGTAATAATCACAAGACATTGCACTTTCTGTCCTCTTTCATAAAAGATAAACTCAATTAAGTTTTGTGTAACTGAATATTGAAGGGTTATGTCTCCTTTTTCTCCTGAAAATTACATCCTAATTTACTTGGCACTTCAATCCATTTTCACTTTTTCTCCAAGTTTTATTCTGAAAATATCAAATGTATAATTAAAAATCATAGTGTAAGGATTTAAAACATTCCAAATGCACCATTTTAAAAGTGTTTTTCAAGTGCAATTAAACAAATATTTTTTTCTTTTTTGTTGTCTTTGCATTTTATTGCACATTCCTAAGAGCAAAGACTAATCTTATATGGAACTTTAGCTTTTGGATTAACATTTTATGGAGTCTTTAAATAGATAGCATCAGTAAAGTTATTTTATAAGTCCATTGATACATCAAGGATCTTTGAATTTGGACACATCACAAGTATCAGTGAATTCACAAAAATATTTAGAACACTCCATAAGATTTAGTGGGAAATGAATCTGGTTCAAGTTCATGCTACTAGAAAGTTTTAACATTTTGACCCAATGTGTCCAATATTCTATCCAACTGTCATAAAGCCTTCCTGGATGAGAATTTAAGAAATAGATCAAAAACATGCCTGATTCCTACTCTCTAGGCAGATTTTAAGTGAGAGAGTCCCTGTTAACAAAAACAATTTAATCTCATGCTCACATTCTGCTCTACAATGATCACTGTTATTATCAAAGGCATATGCCTTTTCATTGCATAAAAAGAATGCATTAGGAGCTCCCACATGGATAATCATGATATAATATTTATAATACAATATTTAATTGGACATGAAAATTAGTAAAGATTTCTTATGATTCCATAAGCAGCTTTTTTATTCTCTGAATATTTATTATAAACTTACAGCATTTTGCAGCAAATTGAGCAAAATTAACTTAGGTAAAAGCATATATAATAAAAAATCAAAGGATACACATTTTAATTGTTAAGTAATTTATTTGTGCAATTGTGAGAAAATGTGGAGGGCACATTTGATGCGAATCTCATTATTATTCAACTTAAAGCAGCTTCTGACTTAAAAAGCTAGACCATAAGGACTATTTAGGAATGGAAAATGTAAATTGAGGGATCAACTTATACAAATATTTCATAGTCAAAAACATGTATACATGCCTTACTGGAGATATTTAATTTGTTGCTTTTAATAAGAATTTAGGAAATGTTCTAGACAAATTTTAAGCCCTAAAAAAAAGAAGTGAGGCAGTAGAATTAGTATATTTTCTTTTTTTCCCCTTAAGTAAAAAGGGAAAATATATAAGAAAAAGTATTGATAATACATTGATCCAATTGATTACATATTTATTAAATACCTATTCTGGACACCATTATTATCTTGGATGCTTAGAAAGAAAGTTTTATTTTTTAATTAAAGCTTTTTATTTTCAAAACATATGCATAATTTTCAACATTTTAAAAACCTTGTGTTCCAAATTTTTTTATTCTCCCCTCTTCTCTCTTCCCCTAGACAGGAGAGCCATCAGTCATGCAACATTCCCAAGTGCATTAATAAAATGAACAAAAACTCAATGGAACATAGATAATATTAATTTAGTTTTCTTAGTCACTGTGTGACCCACAGGGATCTTTAGGTACTATTTAGGGGTTCTTACTTTTTTTTTTCTTTTTGAATATGGTATACTTGGCTGGAGCATTGGGCCAAATCTAATCCCAAAAATTTTGTGGGGAAAAGTCACATACTTAGTACAAAACAATTCCGTAAGAACAAGATGGGACAAAACAACAGATTTATGGACTAGAGAACATATTGAAAAAGAAAATAGGATTTTCATGGACTACAAGATCAATATAAACCAACACTGTGATAGGACACTCCTAAATGTTAAGACACTGTAAGACTATCTACATTAAGAAAACCATGGTATACAGAATTAGGATCTTCTAGTCCTTCTGTATTCTACCCTATTAGATCATATACTAAATATATGGTTCAGTAAAAAGAATATTGGAAAGATGAAAATTAAGGTTCAGAGCAAAGCAAGAAGCTTGATGAAAGGGCCACAATTTTACGATATATTATACAAAAGAAATGAAGATATTTAGTATGAAGGATTGAAAAAACTTTCTCTATGAACATTGTCAAGGATAAAGATGACCTTGAGTTATTCTACACAACCCAGAAGGGTAGAACTATAGATAGTGACTAGAAGGGACAAAGAGGTAATTATAGCTTTCACATAAAGGAAAATAAAACATATTACTTGATCACTAAAGTTATTTTCCTCACTGGAGAAGAGTGATATTAAAAATTGAGTTCTTCATGACTTTTTTCTAACAATGAAATGATTGATGTCAGTTTCAATCATATTGGGCTGAAGAGAGCCATCTATACCCAGAGAGAGGGCTATAGGAACTGAATGTGGATCACAACATAACATTCTCACTTTTTTGTTGTTCACTTGCATTTTGTTTTCTTACTCATTTACTTTCTTATTTCTCTTATGCAGCAAGATAATTATATAAATATGTTTATACAAATTGGATTTAACATATATTTTAACATGTTTAAGATATATTGAATTGCTTGCCATCTAGGGAAGGGAGTGGAGGAAAGAAGGAGAAATACTGAAACACAAGACTATGCAAGGGTCAATGTTGTCAAATTATCCATGCATATGTTTTGAAAATAAAAAGCTTTAAAAAAAATAAAAATTGGGTTCCTATTGTGGTATAAGTTGGACAAGATAGCTTCAAAAGTCTTTTCCAATTCAGTTTTGTGAAAATTTAAATAAGGGTCCTATAGATTTTACAGAGTAATAGTGAAAGATGATGCACACAAGTAATTCTAATATAAAAATATATGCAAGTATTGCAAACAAAGTGTAAGAAAAGCCCAAAGAACATTAGCCAGGTCACTTAACATCTCTGAACCTCAGTTTCCCCATTTGTAAAAAGATAAATCTGTACTCATTGAAATTTAAAGTTCAATAGGATTATAACTCTAGACCTGGAAGGGTCCCAATTATAGAATTATAGACTAAGAACCAAGAATTTCACATGAGGAAACTACAGTCCAGGTAGATAAAATGATTGCCCCAAAACAGTAAATAATAGCCACAGACCCACTTTGAAACTCGTGTTTTATGATTTCAAGTTCAAGTCTTTCCAGTTGGCTGAGCTACCTTGAGAAAGGCCTTTGCTTTCTGTCAGGAGAGTGTTTGAAGAGATCATAGCATTCTTCGTGGAGAGAATGACACTGTAGTTGGATTTTAAAAGATAAGAAGAAATTCAGTACGAAAAAAATTCAGGAAAGATAGAGAGAACATGAGATAAGTGTGGCTAAGGAAAAAAACAAACCCACTTGTCCAATATTCTCAGGGATAACAGTCTCATATAAGTGAGAGCTTTAATTCTTAATTATTTATAGTGGCTTAACTCTTTAAAGCCTAAAAAAAAGAAAAATGCACATGTCATTTCAATTAAGACATATAGTTGGCCTAAAAAACCACAAGAGGAGCAGGAGAGATTAAATACTTGACAAAATTAAAACAGCAAAAGAAAGATGAACCAAGATTTTAAAGCTAATTCTGATCAAATACCAAAAGATATTTCCTCTATCAGATCAACTCTTTCTGTCATCGTCACAAAGAATCATGATATAATGGCTTACGAAACCAAATGCTGGACCCAGACAAGGAAGACCTGGATTGAAGGACTTCTGACAACTTGTAGCAATATGACCCTGGAAAACTAACATTCTCTCTAAGGTCCAGGCTTCTTTTCTGTAAAATAGGAATAATAATAGAACTGATACTTATCAACATAAGGATCAAATAAGATGGCATATAAAAGTATTTTGTAGACCATAAAGCATTATATAAATATGAAATATCATGAAAAACTATGGAAATATCAATAATATCCTAGGAAGGAAAGAAGGAAGGAAGGAAGGAAGGAAGGAAGGAAGGAAGGAAGGAAGGAAGGAAGGAAGGAAGGAAGGAAGGAAGGAAGGAAGGAAGGAAGGAAGGAAGGAAGGAAGGAAGGAAGGAAGGAAGGAAGGAAGGAAGGAAGGAAGGAAGGAAGGAAGGAAGGAAGGAAGAATGGAAGGAAGGAAGGAAGGAAGGAAGGAAGGAAGGAAGGAAGGAAGGAAGGAAGGAAGGAAGGAAGGAAGGGAATGAAAAAAATTCAAATATTGTGGCATAGGAATCAGAATCGGAAGTTTAAAGCTAAGAAGAACCTTCGAGGTTATAGACATTCTTTAATTTCAGAAAAGGGAACTTAGAGAGGTTAAATGGATTTGTTTCCATTTCCTCAACTGATAAATGGCAGAACCAAGATGGAAGCCAGGTTGCCTGCCTCTAAATCAAAATATCTTTCTACTTTACTATTCTGTCTTCTACAAGCAAAGGGGACAAGAATTTAATCTTCATGGTGTTACATCCTGGGTCACTTAAAACTCTAGAAAGGGAATGCAAATATTAACTAAATATGGGATTTTCCCCCAAAGTAGTATCTAATGAACTTAGAGAATTTAAAGTTCTCGTTTTGGACAACTAGATTATGCCGTAAAGCAAAGTCTGCAGTTAAGAAGTCCTGAATTCAAATCTAGACTTAGACACTTAGTAGCTTTATGACACTGAGCAAGTCAGGGTCCTGTTTGCCTCAGTTTTCTCATCTGTGAAATGAGCTGGAGGAAGAAATGGCAAGTCACTCTATTACCTTTGTCAAGAAAACACCAAAATGGGGGTCACAAGTCAGAAATAACTGAACAAAGCTCTCATTTGGATATCATTAAGTCAATATAAATTTTCACTTAATTATTTCAAAACAAAATATGTATGGTATAAAATCTCAAATATAAGTACCATAAAAATCAAGCAATTCTTCGTTAAGTGATCAAAACTCTCTCTGCAGGCAACAGCAACTATGCAGAGATGATGAGAAATGAGATTCTAAGTTGTAATTGATTCTCTGCAATTATTTTAAACACATTAATTATATTTAAAGTAACAGAAATACACATCAAAATAAAAGAGGTATATTTGCATCATCAAGAAGTTCACACTCACATAATTATATGGTCCCTTTTTCTGACTCTGACACAATGAAGTTTTTTTCACAGCTAAAAACCAGGCCACAGTGTATCATTATCACATAGCCACCAAGCAAACAAGAACATTTCTACCATACATCAGTTTAAGAAGTTACAAAGTGAAGTAACTTACAACTCTGATAATTAATAAATTCCTGTTTTATTATAGATAGTATTAACTTTAGAATAATGTTAGTCCATGAGCATACAATACCTTAAAATTTACCTAGTACTTTCCTGAAAACATCCCCATTTTACAGATGAAAATTCTGAGCATCAGAGAAGTCATACTTCTTGTCAAAAGTCACAAGGTTAATAAGTGTCAATATAGAGATTGGAATGCATATTTCTTTTGAATGCTAAGACTATCACTCATAATATGTATTCATTGGAAATGGGGAGCATGATACTTGTTAATCATAAAAACTTTATCATTATTAGTTAGAAGGAACAAACAGACTACATGGGAATGAGTTGACTAGTATAGGATAATTTAAAAAAAAATTAAATTAGGGGGTAAGAAAGAGAAATGAACTGGTAAAAGTTGAAAGGGAGAGGTAGGATGGAGAAAATTATCTCTTATGAAAAGGGCCAAAAAAGAGCTTTTACAATGACGGGGAAGACGAGGATGGGGCAGGGATAACTTGAACCTTACTTTCTCTGGTAAAAATTGGTTCAACAACAACAACAAAATTTGGTTCTGTACATATATATATTGTACCTAGGATTTACTATAAGATATTTAATATGTATGGGAATGCCTGCCATCTAGGGGAGGGGGTGGAGGGAAGGAGGGGAAAAATTTGGAACAGAAGGGAGTACAAAGGATAATGTTGTTTAAAAAAAAAATTACCTATGCATATGTACTGTCAAAAAAAAAGTTATAATTATAAAATTAATTTAAAAATAAAAATAAAATAAAAAAATAAAAATCGGTTCAAAGAATAATTCTTTAAAGCAAATTCTGGAGTTTCAGAACCAACAAGAGGTCAGGTGAAAGAATGCTCTACCCTGACAACTCAGATGATCAGCAAGAAAGGTCCATCTTGTCTGAGTGATATTGAACTGGTTTTGAGCACAAGCTAGACTAAGCAACATAGGGATAGATCCACCAAGCCAGAAAGAGACCTTGGAGCTGCTTTGGACATAGTAACAGCTTTGGGAGTTTTCATCTCGTAGACATTGAGGAGATTAGGCATCACACAACTGGTTCAAAGAAGACTTTAGGAACATTTGCTGGTGCTTGGCTTAGTACATACTTCCCCTACCTATATGTAATTCTAGGAAATAGTTTAAGGAGTAACAGTTTTGTAACAGCAGGGGAACAGGGGCCCTGGTCATAGTTCCAGGGCAGAGAAAAGTGTTTATGATCATTCACAGGGGGAGTAATGACCTTGGTCTCAATTCTAAGACAGAGAGGGGCACTAGCAATTGCCATTGTAGGATAGCAGCAGAACTAGTCATAATACTAGGTCCAGGAGGAATGCTAGAACTGATTAGTCCATAGTAACAAGGTTCCTTCCCAGGTAAATCCTAAAGCAAAAATCAGGAGAGTAGTGTCCACACATCTCCTTAGATCATATAATTTTGGAAGCATTAAAAACCTATAGTTCTCCCAGAGCTAACTGAAAACATCAAAAAAGGTCTGAAGTTAAGACAGTGCCATCTCCAATCTGGGAGCAGAGTCCAATTTTAATATAAAGTTAAAAGTCAAGAAATAATCTGGGAAAAAACTGGGACACTAATGCCTTGTAGGTGGAGTTGTAAAATGATCCAACCATGCTGAAGAGCAATATGGCACTATGCCCGAGGGGCTATAAAACTGTGCATATGCTTTGATCCAGCAGTGTCCCTAATGGGTCTGTATTTCAGTGAAATCATAAAAGAAAGAAAAGAGCACATATATGCAAAAAGGCTTTTTGGCAGCAAGGTCCTGGAAATTGAATGAATATCAATCAGTTGCAGAATATCTGAACAAGTTATGATGTAAAAATGTAATAGAACATTATTGTTCAACAAGAAATGATGAGAAGATTGATTTCAGAAAAACCTAGAAAGATTTAGATGAAGAGATGTTGAGTAAAGTGAGCAAAAGCAGAAAAATATTTTTCTCAGTAACAGCAAGATTATGTGATGATCAACTGTGATGAACTAGACTCTTCTTAGCAATGCAGTCATTCAAGACAGTTTCAATAGACGTGGTAGAGAAAATGCCATATGTATCCAGAAAGAGAACTATGGAGACTGAATATAGATGGAATCATAGTAATTTAACCTTTGTTTGTTTGCTTTTTCTTTTTCATGTTTTCCCTTTTGGTTTGATTTTTCTTGCACAATTTCACAAATACAGAAATATGTTTAAAAGGATTGCACATGTTTAATCTATATTAGGTTGCTTAATGCCTTGGGAGGGTTAAGAAAGGAAGGGAGAAAGTTTTCAAAAACAAAAATCTTACAAAATTGAATATTGAAAACTATATTTTGAAAAATTTAAAAAAAAATTGAGAAAAAAAGTAGTCTGGAGATGAGCAAATGCAATCAAACAAACAAACAAAAACAACCTGACCTCAGAAAGATACTACAAAGTGTTAGGGAAAATAAAGATACAAATTCAGAAGAATTCAGTAAAGTTAAAAAACATTACATGCAAAGCATCCAAGAAAAATGTAAACTAGTTACAAACCCAAAATGAATTCCTGAAAAAGTTCAAAAAGTACTTTTTTATTATAGCTTTTTATTGACAGAATATTTTATTTTATTTTATTGACATGGGTAATTTTTCAACATTGTCCCTTGCAATTACTTTTATTTCAGCTTTTCCCTTCCTTCCTTTTACCCCTCCCCTAGAAGGCAGGTAGTCCCATACATGTTAAATATGTTAAACTATATGTTAAATACAATATATGTGTACATATTTATACAGTTCTCTTGTTGCACAAGAAAAATAGGATTCAGAAAGGTAAAAGTAATCTGGGAAGAAAAAAAAATGCAAGTAGTCCACATTCATTTCGCGGTGTTCTTTCTCTGGGTGTAATTGGTTTTGTTCATCATGATCAATTGGAACTGAATTGGATCTTCTCATTGCTGAAGATTTTCACTTCCATCAGAATTTATCCTCATATAGTATTGTTATTGAAGTGTATCATGATCTCCTGGTTCTGCTCATTTCACTCAGTTTATGTAAGTTCATGTAAGTCTCTCCAAGCTTCTCTATATTCATCATGCTGGTCATTTCTTACAGAACAATAATATTCCATAACATTTATGTAACACAACTTATTCAGCCATTCTCCTATTAATGCATCTATTCATTTTCCAGTTTCTAGACACTACAAAAAGGGCTGCCACAAATCTTTTTGCACGTGCAAGTCCCTTTCCCTTTTTTAATATCTCTTTGGGATATAAGCCCAATCCACTGCTGGATTAAAGGGTATGCACAGTTTGATAACTTTTTGAACATAGTTCCAAATTGCTCTCTAGAATGGTTGGATTCTTTCACAACTCCACCAACAATGCATCAGTGTCCCAGTTTTCCCACATCTCCTCCAACATTCATCATTATTTGTTCCTGTCATCTCAGCCAATCTAAGTGTATAGTGGTATCGCAGAGTTGTCTTAATTTGCATTTCTTTGATCACTAGTGATTTGGAACACTCAAATGAGTAGAAATAGTTGTAATTTCATCATCTGAACATTGTCTGTTCATATCCTTTTACCATATCAATTAGAGAATGGCTTGATTTCTTATGAATTAGAGTCAATTCTCTATATATTTTGGAAATGAGACCTTTATCAGAATTTTTAACTGTAAAAAATATTTTCCCAGTTTACTGCTTCCCTTCTAATCTTGTCTGCATTAGTTTTGTTTGTAAAAAAAAGGTTTTTAACTTGATACAATAAAATTTTCCTAATTTGTGATCAATAATGAACTCTAGTTCTTCTTTGGTCACAAATTCCTTCTCCACAACTCTGAGAGATAAACTATCTTACATTCTTCTAATATATTTATAATCTTGCTCTTTATGCCTAAACCATGAATCCATTTTGACTTTATCTTGGTGTATCATGTTAAGTGTGGGTCCATGCCTTGTTTCTGCCATACTAATTTCCAGTTTTCCCAGCAGTTTTTGTGAATTCTTATTCCAAAAGTTGGGACCTTTGGGTTTGTCAAACACTAAATTGCTATACTTATTGACTATTTTTTCTTGTTAACCTAACCTATTCCACTGATCAACTAGTCTATTTCTTAGCCAATATCAAATGGTTTTGGTAACCACTGCTTTGTAACATAGTTTTAGATCAAGTATAGCGAGGCTGCCTTCATTTGATTTTTTTTCATTGTTTCCTTGAGATTCCTGACCTTTTGTTCTTCCATATAAATTTTGTTGTTATTTTTTCTGGTCATAGAAATAGTTTCTTGGTGTCTGATTGGTACAGAACTAAGTAAATAATTTGTTTAGGTAGTATTGTCATCTTTATTATATTTGCTCGGCCTTAATATTTTTCCAATTGTTTAGATCTGACATTATTTGTGTGGAAAGTGTTTTGTAGTTTTGCTCATATAGTTCCTGACTTTCTTTTGTCAGAAAGATTCCAAAATATTTTATGATACCAACAGTTATTTTAAATGGAATTTCTCTCAGTATCTCTTGCAGTTGGATTTTGTTGGTGATGTGTAAAAATGCTGAGGATTTATGTGGATTCATTTTGTATTGCAACTTTGCTAAAGTTGTGGATTATTTTTATTAGCTTTTTAGTAGAATCTCTTGGGTTCTCTAAGTATACCATCATATCATCTGCAAAGAGTGATAATTTGGTCTCCTCATTATCTACTCTAATTCCTTTAATCTCTTTCTCAATTCTTATTGCCTAAGCTAGCATTGCTAATACAATACTGAATAGTAATTGTGATAGTGGACAACCTTCTTTCACTCTTGATCTTATTGGGAATGGTTCCAATTTATCCTCATTACATATGATGCTTACTGACCATTTTAAATAGATGTTCCTGACTATTTAAAGGAAAAGTCCATTTATTCCTATACTCTCAAGTGTTTTAATAGGAATGGATGTTGGATTGTATGCTTTTTCTGCATCTATTGAGATGACCATATGGTTGTTGTTAATTGGTCACTGATATAGTCAATTATGTTAATAGTTTTCCTAATATTGAACCAGCCCTCCATTCCTAGTATAAATCCTATTTGTTCATGGTATATTATTCTGGGGAGGATTTTTTGTAATCTTTTTGCTAATATTTTATTTAAGATTTTTTTGCATCAAAATTCATTAGGGAGATTGGTCTATAATTTTCTTTCTCTGTTTTCACACTACTTTGTTTAGGTACCAGTACCATGTCTGTGTCATAAAAGGAATTTGGTAGGACTCCAATCCCTACTTTTTCTAATAGTTTATATAGCATTGGAGTTCATTGTTCTTTAAATGTTTGGTACAATTCACAAGTAAATCCATCTGGTCCTGGGGATTTTTTCTTAGGGAGTTGATTAATAGCTTGTTTTATTTCTTTTTCTAAGATGGGACTGTTTAACTAATTTACTTCTTCCTCTGTTAATCTGGGCAAGCTATATTTTTGAAGGTATTCTTCCATTTCATTTAAGTTATCAAATTTATTGGCATAAAGTTGGGCAAAATAACTCCTAATTATTCCCCTAATTTCCTCTTCATTAGTGGCAAGTTCTACCTTTTCATTTTTAAGCCTAACAATTTGATTTTTCTCTTTCCTTTTTCTAGTCAAATTTACCAAGGGTTTATCTATTTTGTTGGTTTTTTCATAGAATCAACTTTAGTTTTATTTATTAATTCAATAGTGTTGTTTTTTTTTACTTTCAATTTTATTAATCTATCTTATTTTTAGAATTTTAAATTTTTAGAATTTTGTGTTTGACTGGGGGGGGGGGTTAATTTGCTCCTTTTCTAGTTTTTTAATGCAAGCCCAAGTCATTGACCTTCTCTTTCTCTATTTTATGCAAGTAGGCCCCTAGAGATAATTTTTTCCCTCATTACCATTTTGGCTACATCCCACACATTTTGGTATGACATCTCATTATTGTCATTTTCTTGGGTGAAATTATTAATTGTATTTCTGATTTGCTATTTCACTCAATCATTCTTTAGGATGAGATTATGCAGTTTCCAATTTTTTTTGGTCTATTTTCCCCTAGCTTTTTAGCGAATATAATTTTCCTTGCATCATGATCTGACAATTATGCATTTATTATTTATTATTTCTACTTTTCTACATTTGAATTTGATTTTTTTAATAGTTTGAATTTGAGGTTTTTTAATGTCCTAATATAAGGTCAGTTTGTGTATAGGTTCCATGAACTGTTGAAAAGCAAGTGCAGTCCTTTCTGTCTCCATTTAGTTTTCTCCAAAGATCTATCATACTAACTTTTCTAATATTCTATTTACCTCTTTAACTTCTTTCTTGTTTATTTTGTGGTTTAATTTATCTAATTCTGAGAGTGCAAGTTTGAGATCTCCCACTATTATAGTTTTGCTGTCTATTTCTTCTTGCAGCTTTCTTAACTTCTCCTTTAAGAATTTAGATGCTACATCCCTTTGTGCATATATGGTTAATATTGATATTGCTTCATTATCTATGCTACCCTTTAGCAAGATATAGTGCCCTTCCTTATCTCTTTCAATTAGATCAATTTTTGCTTTTGCTTGATCTGAGATCAGGATGGTTACCCCTGCTTTTTGGACTTCTACTGAAGCATAGTAGAGTCTGCTCCAGGCTTTTAAAAAGCCTTTACTCTGCATGTATTGCTGTGCTTCAAGTGTGTTTCCTGCAAACAACATATTGTAGGATTCTGGCTTTTAATGCAGTCTGCTATCCACCTCTGCTTTATGGGGGAGTTTACCCCATTCACATTTATGGTTAAAATGACTAATTCTGTATTTCCTGCCATGTTATTTACTCCAGCTTATGCTTTTCTATTTTCCTTCCCCCTTACTCACCTCCCTAGTATTAAACTTGCAAGCACCACTTGCCTCACATAGCCCTCCCTCTTTAGGATCCTTCCCCCCACTTTAGAGTCCCTTCCCTTTTCTTACCCCTTTTCCTCACAATTTATGTATCCCCTTCTATTTAGCTATTCCTTCCCTTTTCACTTTTCCCCTTCCACTTTTCAATGAGATGAGGAAGTTTCTCTGTAAATCAAATATGACTAATATTTTTTCTCTTTAAGCCAATTCTGATGAGAATAAGATACACACTATGTTCATCTCCCTCCTTTCTTTCCCTCAGATATAATAGGCTTCCTTTGCCTCTTTGTGAGATGTAGTACCTCCACTTTTCCCTTTTTCTGGTACAATTTCTTTTCCACTTCTAGCTTCTTTTTTTAACAGCAAAAGCAAATTATACATATATTCTTTATGTATACTCATACTAGAAATATAGTTCCCAAGATTTCTTTTTACCTTTTTATGTTTCTCTTGAGTCCTATATTTGGAGATAAACTTTTTTGTTTAGTTTCAGCTTTTTTCATCACAAAAAAATGGAATTCACCTATTTCATTGAATGTCTATCTTTTTCTCTGGGAAAAAATGTTCATTTTGGCTGGGTAAGTTATTCTTGGCCACATACCAAGTTCCTTAGCCTTCTGGAATATCATATTCCAGGCCCTTTAATCCTTTAATGTGGATGTTGCTAGATCCTGAGTAATCCTTATTGTGGCTCCTCTGTATTTGAATTGTTTTTTTGTTTTGTTTTGTTTTGTTTTTTTCTAGCTGCTTATAGTATTTTTTCCTTGGTCTGATAGTTCTGGAATTTAGCCACAATATTTCTTGGAATTTTGGTTTGGGGATCTCTTTCAGTAGGTGATTGATGAATTATTTCAATATCTATTTTACCCTCTGTCCCTTTAACATCTGGGCAGTTCTCTTTGATGATTTCCTAAAAAATAAATAAATAAATAAATAAAATATTGTCTAGCCTCTTTTTTTTATCTTAATTTTCAGAAAGTCCAATAATCCTCAGATTATCTCTCCTAAAACTATTTTCCAGGTCTGTTGTTTTCCCAAGTAAGTATTTAACTTTTTTTCAATTTTTTTCTTTTCTTTTCTTTTTCTTTTTTCTTTTGTTGTTGTTGTTGTTGTTGTTGTTGTTGTTGCTGTGTTTTGTTTTGTTTGACTGATTCTTGGTGTTTCCTTGAGTCATTGATTTCCATTTGTTCAATTCTGATTTTTAATGAATTATTTTCTTCATTTACTTTATTTCCTTTTGTAATTGTCCAAATGAGTTTTTAAATGAGTTGGGTTTTTCTTTTCCCCCTGAGGAATTTTTTCCATTTTGCTAATGTTATTTTCTAGAGAGCTATTGTCTTTTTCCAATTCACTAATTCTGTTTTTCAGGGAGTTGATTTCTTTATTCACTGTATCTTTTAATGATAGGATGACCTATCCAGATCCTCTTGCCATTCTTCCCTTTCCTTTCCCCATTTTTCTTTTAGCTCTCTTGTAAGAGCCTTTTTAATTTCTTTTATAAGAGCCTTATGTAGTGGGGACTAGATCATATCCCCCTTTGGGGTTTCATCTAGAGACAATTTGTTTTTAGTCTCTTCAGGGTTTGAAGTCTGCTCTCTATCAGCATAGAAGCTATCTACAATTAGAGCCCTCTTTAACTTTTTACTTATTTTGACAAAAAAGAAACAAACAAACAAAAAAACCTGCAGACTATTTTTGGGGCAGTATGGTATTACCAAGCTTCCTCCACAGACAACAGGAAGTAGCAGTGAAGCAGCAGTGGGACAGCAATGGCTCCAATAACCATTAATAAGCAATGGTGGTTGTGCTCTGAGAACATGCTGAGTCACTCCAGGTATTGTGTGGCTATGGCCCTGTGTTTATATCTTCTCTGCTGATCTACTGGCTTGCTGCCAGAGCAAAGTAGCTCACACTGTGGTAAAGTTCTCCCTGCAAATCTCCACCTCAGGTCTGCTCAATGTGAGCTGCTTTCCATGCTCTCACTGCCAACTTTCCTGACTCTGTACCATCAAATCATCCTTCCCACAAGCAAAAACAGACCTTTTCTGGTGAATTTCAAGGATATCTTCTGTTAGTAATGTGTTGTACTCCTGATATTTGTGGTTTTTTTCAGTCAAGCACTAATTCCGAGGCCTTTCATAAAAGTAGTAGTCTGAGAGCAAGATAGATGTGTATGTCCTCTCTGCCATCTTGACTCCACCCCCTAAAAATATTTTTAAAATCAAATAAGAGAGATGGAGTGGGGGAAATGGAAAAAAAAAGAAAGGAGAGTGATGCAAGAAAATATAAAAAGAAACTCCAAAAAATGAAAGAAAATAACACTTTAAAAAATAAAAACAGAATTGGCCAAATGGTAAAAGAAGCATAAAAACACACCAAAAAGATGCATGTATTAAAAACTAAAACTGGTCAAATGGAAAAATCCCCTGAACAGAAGAGCTTATTAAAATGTAGAATTGATTAAAATGGGGTGAGGGGAAAATAACAAAGCTCACAGAAGAAGAATCCCTAAAAATTAGAATCAGACTAGTTGAATCCAATGGCTTCACAAGATACCAAGAAACAATTAATCACAATTAAAAGAACGAAAAAATAGAAGAAAATGTTAAATATCTCACTGGAAAAACAACTGATTTATAAAAATAAACCTAGAAGAGAGAACGTTAAAACTATTGTACAACACAAAAGGTACAATTAAAAACAACAACAACAACAACAACAACAACAAAAAACTTCCTTCTTAGTTCAAGAAATTATCAAGGAAAACTTCCCTGATATACTGAAACAGAAGGTGAGAGAAATTTGAAAGAACGCACTGATCCCTTACAAAAATAGTTTTCAAAATGGAAACTCCCAGGAATATTATTGTAATATTCTTCTCTAAAATGTAATCTCTTGTTGGGGTTTTCTTGGGGTCTCTGGATGCAGCCTTAGTTTCAATTCAGTAAGCACCCCAAATGCAGCCAGGTATTAAAGTTCAAATCCTTTATTGTCTCTTTCCAAGTCTTGTCTCCTTTCCTGCAGCCTGGTTAGCTTTCTTAGAGGCCTTCTTAGAGGTCTAGCTCCAAGAGCTTGAGCTCTGACTTCTGAATCTCCCAGAATGCCTTCTCTAGCTTCTGAATCTCTCCAATTGAATTCTGGTTAAGGCTTCTAGCTTAGTCTCTTAAAGGTGTGAATCTTGTAGAATTATAATAAGTACTAAGTACATGTACTGACCTAGAGAACTATTAAATACTATGCTAAATAATCATTGTCTATCAATGACTTAGCACCTTGTTTTAAGTTCTGGCCCAGAACATATTATAGTGAAAATCTAGTGCTTCCACATTGAGGAAGAAAATATCAGGCAGCCAAAAAAATACAATTACCAAAATTATCAGTATCAAAAGTGAAAATGCTGAATTCACTAGTAGGGAAGAGGAAATTAAAACAATGAGAAGGAGCTATTTTGCCCAACCTTGTGCCAATTAAACTGACAATCTAAATGAAGTGGATGAACAATTATAAAAATATAAATTTCCAAGATTAATAGAAGAGGGAATATGATACTTAAATAACTCTATCTTAGAAAAAGAAAATAAATAAGACATAAAAGAGATTTCTCCCCAAAGTCCTCAGGACCAAATATATTCACAAGTGACTTCTATTAAAGATTTTTAAAAAATTTATATTATGTAAATATTCAAACCAACCAACCCAGAATTCAACAATATGTTGTTTACAGAGAATACATTTGAAATAGAGAGACATATACAGAGTAAAAATAAGGGGCTGGAACAAAATCTATGATATTTCAGCTGGGGTTAAAAAAATACAGTGTTAACTATTTGGAAACATTCTCCAAGAAGGAGTATTACCAAATTCCTTTTGTGACACAAATAGGGTACTAAAATTTAAACCAGGAAGAACAAAAGTGAAGAAGGAAAACTAAAGTTCAATGTACTTCATAAATTCTAATGCATAATTTTAAAATAAAACTCTAGTAAGGTAATTACAGCAATATGTAACAGCAAATATACACTATGACCAGACAGAATTTAATCCAGGAATGCAGATTGGTTCAGTATTTAGGAAAACCAGCAGCAAAATTGAACATTTCAATTTAAAAAAGACATGTTATTATCAGTACATGCATGAAGAACACAAAACATAACAGGTATTCCTGTTTAAAAATATTAGAAAGCATAGGAGCTTTCCTTAAAAGGATAAGCAGTATCTAAAGCCAACAGCAGTCATTATGTATAATGGAATAAGCTAGAAGCTTTCCTCATAAGATGATTGATGGCACTATTTATTTCTTGGCACTATTATTCAACATTGTACTGGAAATTCTAATCAAAGCAATGATAAGAAAAAGAAAATGAAGGAATAAAAATAAGCAATAAAGAAATAAATCTATCTATCACTCTTGCAGATGACATGATGGTACACTAATAGAACACTAGGAAATCAATTTAAAAATGAGTTGAAACAGTCATCCACTTTAGCAAAGTTGCAGAATAGGAAATAAATCCACATAAAACATCAACAATATTACCAACAAATCTAGCAGAAAGAGATAGAAAGAGATTCCAATCAAAATAACTGGAAACAACATAAAATACTTAGGAATCTGCCTGCCAAGATAAATCAAGGAACTATATGAGCTTAATTACAAAACATTTGTTATACAAATAAAATCTGGTCTAAATTGCTGAAGAATTATTAATAGTTCATGAGTAGGACAAGCCAATATAATGGAAATTTTAAATCTACATAAAATAATTTATGTAGAATGTGCCAAAATTATTTTAGAGAGAGAGAAAAAGTAATAACAAAATTCATCTGGAAGAACAAAGGATCAATATCATCAAGAGAATCAATGAAAAGGAGGAGGCAGAACAAAGGAAGGTAGCCCAACAGTACCATATTTCATATCATATTACAAAGCATAATCATCTTTTTTATTAAAGCTTTTTATTTACAAAACATATGCATGGGTAATTTTTCAACATTGACCCTTGCAAAACCTTATGTTCCAAATTTTCCTCTTTCCCCCTACTGCTCCCCTAGACGGCAGGTAGTCCAATACATGTCAAATATGTTAAAATATATGTTAAGTCCAATATATGTATACCTATTTATACAATTATCCTGTTGCACAAGAAAATTTGGATCAAGAAAGAAAAAAAAAAACTGATCAAACAAAATACAAGAAAACAACCACAAAAAAATGAGTGATCCACACTCAGTTCCTACTGTCTTCTCTCTAGGTGTAGATGTCTTTCTTCAACACTAAATAATAGGAAGTGGTTTGAACTATCTCATTGTTGAAGAGAGACACATTCATCAGAATTGATCATCACATAATCTTGTTTTTTTGCCAAGTATAATGATCTCCTGGTTCTGCTCATTTCACTTAGCAGTATTTCACATAAGTCTCTCCAGCCCTCTCTGAAATCATCATTTATTACAGAACAATAATATTCCATAACAGTCATATACCATAATTTATTCAGCCATTCTCCAATTGATGGGCATCCATTCCAGTTCCAGTTTCTAGCCACTATGAAAAGAGCTGCCACAAACATTTTTGCTCTTGTAGGTCCCATTCCCCCCTTTAAGCTCTCCCCAGGATATAAAGGATATGCATAGTTTGATAACTTTTTGAGCATAGTTCCAAATTGTTCTCCAGAATGGTTGGATCCATTCACAGTTTCACTAAAAATGTATCAGTGTCACAGTTTTCCCACATCCCCTCCAACATCCATTATTATCCTTTCCTGTCATCTTAACCTATATGACAGGTGAGTAATCTGTATCTCAGAGTTATCTTAATTTGCATTTCTCTGATCAATAGTGATTTGGAGTACCTTTTCACATGACTAAAAATAGCTTCAATTTCTTCATCCGAAAATCAAAGCAGTAATCATCAAAATTTTATTTTGACACCAGCAGGATGATTTCAGAAAGGCCTGGAGAGACTTATATGAACTGATGCTGAGTGAAATGAGCAGGACAAAGAGATCATTATATACTTAAAAAACAATACTATATGATGATCAATTCTGATGGATGAGGCCCTCTTCTGTTCCAATAGAGCAGTACTGAACTGAACCAGCTACACCCAGCGAAAGAACTCTGGGAGAAGACTATGAACCACTACATAAAATTCCCAATCTCTCTATTGTTGTCTGCCTGCATTTTGGATTTCCTTCACAGGCTAATTGTATACTATTTGAAAGTCTGACTCTTTTTGTACAGCAAAATAACTGTTTAGACATGTATTCATATATTGTCTTTAACTTATATTTTAACATATTTAACATGTATTGGTCAACCTGCTATCTGGGGGAAGGAGTGGGGGAAAGGAGGGAAAAAGTTGGAACAAAAGGATTTGCAACTGCCAATGCTGAAAAATTACCTATGCATATATCTTGTAAATAAAAAGCTAAAGTTAAAAATTGACTTTGACTAAGAAATAAAGTGGTGAATCAGTGGAATAGATTAGGTAGATAATACACAATAATAAATGACCATAGTAATCCAAGATTTGATAAACACAAAGATCTAGGGTTTGAAGATAAGAAATCATTATCTGAAAAAAAAATTATGGGAAAATTGGAAAGCAGTTAGGCCAGAAACAAGACCCATATCTCATACCTTTTATAAGAATAAGATCAAAAAAGAGAAAACATAAGGAATGATATTATGAGTAAAGTTGTATGGCATGGAATACTTATTTTTCACATATATGGATAAGGGAAGAATTTTTGGAGAAACAAAGGGAAGAATTTTTGGAGAAACAAAATAGAGAGCTAAATTATGGAGTATAAAATAGATAATTTTAATACATTTAATTTAAATTTTTTTCTATGCACATGCATGGATATGGCACAAACACACACATATACACACACCCACACACACACCAATGTAGCCAATAATTAGAAGGAAAGCAGAAAAGGGGAGGACAATTGCAGCAAGTTTCTCTGATAAAAGCCTCATTTTAAGAAAAAAAAACCTTAAAAGGAAATTGTAAATTATACCTAAAAAGCACATTCTTTTAAATACATTTCATTTTTTTCCAATTACATGTAAAAATGATTTAACATCCATATTTTTTATATTTGACTTTTAAATTCTATCTCTCTGTCCTCTTCAGTGAGAACACAAGCCATTTGATATGGGTTATACATGTAGTAATGCAAAATATATTTTCATATCAGTCATATTGTGAAGGAAAACAGAACAAGAAAGAGAGGAGATAGAGGAGAGCATTTAAAAAATGTTTTTAAAAGTCTGTTTCTCCATTAGTTTCTCTTTTCCTCCTTCCCCCAGGTAGATAGCCTTTTTTTCATTATGAGTCCTTCAGAATTGTCTGGGATCATTGTGTTGCTGAGAATTGCTAAATTATTCACAACTGATCATCATATAATATTGCTGTTACTATGTACAATATTCTTTTAGGTCTCCTCACTTAACTATGCATCAGTACATCCAAGTCCAGGGTTTTCTGAAAGCATCTTTCTTATCATTTTTTTTAATTTTAATTTTTCCCAGTGACACATAGAAACATTTTTGTCATACATGTACATTCATTTTTTTTACATATTTCCTTATGAACCATGTTGAGAAAGAAAAATCAGAACAAAAGGCAAAAGCTATGGAAGAAAAAATAGAAGAAAAAAAAAGTGAACATAGCATGTGTTAATTTACATTCATTCTCCATAGTTCTCTGTATGTAGATGGTGTTTTTTTATTCATAGTTTTATTGGGATTGCCTTGGGTCACTGAACTGCTAAGAATAATCAAGTCTGACATAGTTGATTATGGCACAATTTTGATGTTACTGTGTACAATGTATTCCTGGATCTGCTTGTTTTGCTCAGCATCAGTTTGTGTAAGTCTTTCAGGCCTTTCTAAAATCAATTTGTTCATCATTTTTATAGAACAATGATATTCCATTACCTTTATATACAATAACATATTGAGCCATTAGTCAATTGATGGACATCTACCCATTTTCCAATTCTTCACCACCACAGTAAGAAGGGCTACAAATATTTTTGCACATGTGGTTCCTTTTCCCTCCTGTAAGATTTCCTTGGGCTACAGCCCCAGTACTGACACTGCTGGGTAGAGTTTGATAGCCCTTTGGGCATAGCTCCAAAGAGATTTGTTAGATATATGACTTGGGCAAGCCACTTTACCCACTTTACCACTATAAGCCTCAGTTTCCTCATCTGTAAAATGAGGGTTGTGAGACAAAATTACTTCAAAATTATTTTCCAGTTTTGTAGAGAACCAGAACTCTGGAGAAGCATACTTGAAACAAGGTGTTAAGTCAGAGAAATTGAAAATACAATGGTTATCTAGTTTAGCATGGTGATTAATAGTTCTCTAGTTCAGTACTTTACTCTTTCTACTTCTTCATCTTCAGAGGACAACATTGAAATAAAAAGAGCTTCTTCTACCCCAACGAGTAACATTACATGGCTTCCTGCCCAAAGAAAATGTATATAAGAACTCAAAAAAGAATTTAAAAATTAAATCAGAGAGATAGAGGAAAGTACTTAGTACTTAATTGTCAAGGTCCGGATTTGTAAAGGTCTGGTGGTCTCTAAATTGTCCTTGGGGACTGCTGTCTCAACTCAATCTCCCAGCCAGACTCTCTCCTTCCACCTTGCCGTCCCAACTCTGTCCCAGAATAGACTACTCTCCAGACCCAATGCTGCCCTCATTTATACTCGAAGAGATTGTAGTGAGAACTCAAGGGGGCTTGTGAGAAAATACTTCAACCAATGAACTTGCTCCTTTTAAAAGTTGTGTAAACTCCTTTTCAGAAGTTCAAAGGTGTAAACTCCCTCTAAAGACCAGAAATAAAGGTGTGAATTCTGAGCTAGAGAATTGCCCAGACAACCTGAGCTCTCACCTTGTAATCCTAACACATAGTTCTACAAGATTTTACCTGTGATGATGTAATTATAATAAGAGTATATAAGAGCCAACAAGGACTGGAGGGGAGACAGTTACTCCATCTCCCACTACCTTGGTGACTGGCCTGTCCTCCATTTCTCCACTGAGACCAAGGCCCATCTGAAGGGCCTCCAGAAAGCTATCCTGGGTCACAGACTGTGAAAGAGACAATAAGGAATTTGGACTTTATTCCTGGATATTCTCGTGGTGATTAATCTGCTGAAACTAAGGCTGGTCCCAAGACCTGGTCTCCAGAAAGTTAACCAGAACATTACACAGTTCTAAGTCTATTACCTAAGTATTACCTCTATGATAAAGGGATAAACCCAACTACTACTACTCAGAAATTAAAAGAAAAATTCATAATTACTGAAGGATTGTGATCCCCATAGAGTTGACTTTCAACTCTCTCCCTCAAACAATAACATTTCTAGCTTGAGAAAAATAGACATAATTGGGGTCAACTATCCAGAACGGGAAAAAGTTGTGAATTAAACTTTATAATAACTATAAAATAAATGTATTAAAGATAATTATTCTTTTTTCTGAGGATTTCAAACTTGAAGTAAGTATAGGAAAGAGAGAACTGACCTGTATTTTGTTGATATAGAGCAAAGGTCTTCAAACTCTTTGTTCTCAGGATCTCAGGATCACTTTATAATCTTAAAAAATTATGGAGGAGGAAGATGTTGGGAAGATGGCAGAGCAGTCATTGAATTCCATTTTCTCTAGATTTCCTCCCAAACAGAACAAATTAGTTCACAGGGAAAAATTGGTGAAAAATTAAAAAGATTTGGGGCAGAACAAGGGTCCTCCCGGCACAATCCGAGAAGTTCCCAAGAAAGTCCCCAAGAAAGATTAGCCAGTATGAAATACAAATATCCCAGGGCTGCAAACATCAATTGGGACTAGGGGATTGGAGGGCTAGCTGGGTGTGACTGGAGTCTCCATAGAAACCACAGGAACTTTCACCTCCCAGGTTGTTTGGGGAGTCCTGGAGACTGGGAAGATTGAGGTAACCATGGTTGATTGGGAGCTTCAAGTTCAGTTGTGCTGCTAAGACCTGGGGGAGAGGAATCCAGCAGAGTGGGAATGCAGAGACAGGGGGGCAGGGATGATACTGGATGAGGGTGGAACTCTAGGTTTGGGGTTCCATGTAAGAAAGGAGAGATCTCAAGTGAAACAAGAGGCCCTATCCCTCCCCCCCATGTTTAGAGTGCTTATACTAATAGTTCTCTTAAAAAAAAAAAAATGAACTGGCAAAAGAAAGAACCCTAACATAGAAACTTATTATTGGAAGAGAGAAGACCAGAGAAGGACACTGAAATAAAAAGTGCTTCTTCTACCACAAAGAGTAACATTACATGGCTCCCTGCCCTGAGAAAATTTATACAAGAACTCAAAAAAGAATTTTAAAATTAGAGATAGAGGAAAGGCAAAATAAATAAAATAATATTAAAGTATTATAATAGAATGCAACATATTAAATTATTTTATATTTATATTATACATATATTTATTACATATAAATATATAAAATATATAAAATGTTATGTATAAATATAAAAATGAAATATATAACAGCATAATATAAAAATAAATTAAATAAACAAATAAGATCCATTGAAGAAAAACAAGAGAAAAGAGTTAAAAAGTAGAAAAGGAGATAGAGTTTTAAAAAAGAAAAATGATTCAATAAATTAGGATTTAGCAAGGGGAAGCCAGTGAAGCTAAGGACCAAGAAATAATAAAACACATTATAAGGAATGAAAAAATTGAAAAGAATATGAAACATCTTATAAAGGGAACAATGAATGTGGAGAACAGATCAAGAGGAAACATAATAATTGAACTACCTGAATGTATGATCAAAAAAAAAAAAAAAAAAAAAAAAAAACTTTGACACAATACAAGAAATAATTAAAATTGTCTTCAAGTTATAGAACAAAAGGGGAAAATAGAAATAGAAAAAAAAACATTGATCACCATTTCTAAGAGATCCTGCAAGAAAAGTGTATAGAATCATTGTTTCTAAATTTCAAAAAATCCAGATCAAAAAAAAATTTTACAAAAACATTTTTTTCACTTATTCTGGAGCTATAATTAGGCTTGCACTGGATTTATCAGCAGCTATAATAAAAGATCACAGGCCATGGAATAATATATATATATATATATATATATATATATATATATATATATATATATATATGTATATATATATATATATATATATGTATATACATATATATATATATATATATATATATATATATTCAAAAGAACTAGGATTGTGGCCAAAAATATTATATTCAGCAAAATAAAATATATTTTTTAATTTTATTAATTTTATAATTATACATTTTGACAGTATATATGCATGAGTAATTTTTATAACATTATTCCTTGTATTCATTTTTCCAGATTTTCCCCTCCCTCCTTCTCTCCCCTAGATGACAGGCAATCCCATACATTTTACATGTGTTACAGTATAACCTAGATACAATATATGTGTGTAAATCCAATTTTCTTGTTGCACGTTAAGTATTGGATTCCGAAGGTATAAGTAACCTGGGTAGATAAGACAGTAGTGCTAACAGTTTACATTCAATTTCCATGTTCCCTCTTTGGGTATAGTTGTTTCTGTCCATCATTGATCAGCTGGAAGTGAGTTGGATCTTCTTTATGTTGAAGATATCCACTTCCATCAGAATACATCCTCATACAGTATTGTTGTTGAAGTGTATAGTGATCTTCTGGTTCTGCTCATTTCACTCAGCATCAGTTGATGCAAGTCTCTCCAGGCCTCTCTGCAATCATCCTGCTGGTCATTTCTTACAGAGCAATAATATTCCATAGTCTTCATGTACCATAATTTACCCAACCATTCTCCAATTGATGGACATCCATTCATCTTCCAGCTTCTAGCCACTACGAAAAGAGCTGCTACAAATATTCAGCAAAATAAAATAGTGAATAAAAAACCAATACAGAGGAATTAGATAGAAACACTGGTAGTTCTAAAATGTTACATCAGGAATTTAAAGAAAGAACTAAGAAACCATATATACTACATCTATATCTGTCTATATCATCTATATTATACATATCATGCCATGTGCTTTCTTGATATGGAAATCTATTGTTACCTATTTTGAATCTTCCCCTGATGCTCTGCTGGGCACAAAACAATTTATTTTCCTTTTTTATGTCTTTCTTTCTTTTTCTATTTTGTCTACTTTTTTATTTTATATTTGTTTTAAATAAATAAAAAATACATTTTAAAAAGCTACAAAATATATTGAAAGCTTGACCAAAGAACTTTTGTTTATGTAAATCATATCTACCAATACTTAACTATATTAGAAATTATAACATATTATCATTATTGTGAAAATAATTTAAGTTAAGGAATACCCAGTCAGTATGTAACAGAGTCAGAGTTTGAGCTTAGATCTGCTCCTAATTTTCAGGCCAGTTTTATATTTAGTTCAGAGCAGCTGGGTTATACAGCAGATAGAGTGCCAGACACAGTTATCCATGTGACCCTGAACAAACCACTTAACTCTGTTTGCCTCAGTTTTCTCATCTGTAAAATAAGTTAGGAAAAAAATGACAACCCATTCTAGTATTTTTGCCAAGAAAATCCCAAGTAGGGTGACAAAGAGTCAGACACTATAGGAAAAATAACTGAATAATGACAATTAAGTATATGATGTTGCCTGCCATGATGATAGAAAAAACAGTTGGAAATTCTAGATAATAGAATCTTACACAGTTAATGAGACTTTTCAGTGGTATGGAAATTAACTGTGTGATCCATATAAACAATTTAAAATAAATATTCAAAACCATTTGGAATATTTGGCTATTATCTAGCTTCTTTTAAGAGTTTTATGGTTATGATTTCATTAAATCACATATCCCAAATTGTTAAGGATTTTAGAAACCATCTAGTTCAACCCTCTAATTTTATATGTGAGGAAAATGAAGACTGGATGACTTAGAATCACAAAGGTACAGTTTGAAAGCATTGCAAAGATCATGTAGTCTGTCTAGTTCTCTCATTTTCCAGATTAAAAAAATGGAGATAAGGTAATTTAGGATTATATATATGTACACATACACATAGAGAGAGACACAGAGACAAAGTTTTGAGGAATCTTAGAAATTTTCTAGACCAATCTCTTCATCTTATATTTGAAGAAACAAACACCTGAAAGATCGATTTAGGTTCATAGATATATATTTTTTAAAGCACTTATGAAGTCATATAGTCCAGCCCCCTCATTTTACAGATTAAGAAACTGAAACCAAAGAACTTGCAAGACGTAGGCTCATGGGTTTAAAACAGCTCATCTAGCACAAGTTCCTTATATATGATAACACTGAAATTATTGAGAAATTAACTGATATTTGGAGGTAGTATTTGAATCTGTCTTTGCAACTTCCAGAACCAATACTCCTTTTACACGTATGAATGAAAAAAAAATATTCATTGAAATGAATATTAGAATTCTAAAGAGTAATGTTAAAACAATGTGCAAGGGACTAAATTATCTGGAATGATATCTCCTTACCAATGTAATAGAAACCAGAGGGAAAATATTATTTAATAGATCAAAATCCATAATCTATGAAACTACTGTATAAAATGATGGTTAACCTGTTATCAGATATTATCTAATGTACATAAATTATCAGTGATCTCATTATTATTACACTATTTTGACAAGCACGCTATCCATAAATCTACCCAGTTGATTTTCACAACTTCCAATGTATTTTCAGGAATCTCCCTAATAAAGGTACTCTGTCAGAATCATTATCATTATCCCTAGAAAGCATGTCAGTCCACCCCATATCTCAGATTTCCAAAAATGTTTTAGATTTAGTTTTTTTTTTTTTAATGTGTATACAAACACATACAAGAAAAACAGCTATTTATGTTATTTTATATAACAATGTGACAATTCTAAGTCCAAAAACATTATTTGAGCCATTGCCTCATAGTCTCTCAAAGGATCTATTTCTTCATGGCACCAAAGGAAAGTATCCTGTAAAAGTGACAAAAGTCTAATTCCTAGTAATTTATCATAATCTTATTCTGGCATGTTCTTTTTATTGGCATTTGATATGAGATGACTACTGACTGCCAAGATTCAGGGTTTACTACTACTACTACTACTACTACTATTATTATTATTATTATTATTATTATTATTATTATTATTATTATTATTGCAGTGACTTAGCAATGGAAGACAGAGTTGAAAATTCTTTTTAAAAGAACACCTGATATAATTCCATGGTCTGTTCTCAGTAGGGAAGCCGTAAAGCAGGTTGTGCTGGCATATGTTGTCTCACTGTGTGTCCCTTTGCTCAAATCATGCCGCTAACTACTGTAAACAAAGGAAAGCTTTCTTCTGACATCTTGTCTTTTATTTTTCTGTGAAGTAGTTCATGGAGTAAAATTGAATCAGTGTGAGACTCTTGAGCCTTAGATAATCAGGTTAATCACTCTACTGGCATATTTCTGTTTTAACAATCTTTAAATTAAGAGTTTTATACCATTGTTTGGCTACAGCCTTTCTCCCAAGGTGGCTTACTATGATCATCCTAAAATAAAACCTTTATGATTCTAAAATATAAAAGACGACATGAAAATATCCAATTTGATTTTCAAGGAAAGGGGAGAAATATGGTAGGCCCATTACTATTCCAACATCACTTGTCAAAGATCCATCTCAAATATATTTGGGAAAGTAGTTAAACTGCCAGGTTTCCAATTATCACCGGGATAGGAAGAAAGCTATTCAATGAAAAACACAGACTTTCCAGTGCTTTTAATGGACAAAATGATTCACTGTTCTAATATGGTGAGATAAAATAGAAAGCCAACAACAAATGGAATACAAAGACTGGAAATTCATACTGTCCAGAAAAAGCAAGTACTTTCCCATAATTCAGAACATAATAAACTGCAATAAAATTTTAGGGAGATCCCATTTTGGAGCACAGACCTCACCTAATCTAGAGAGAAACATGCAGAGTTCCATTACAATCTAGGACCATAAACCTGGAAAAAATTCTGAATAGTCTTCTATGTTACAAATAGCAGTTAGCAGTCATGAAAATTTCCCTCAGGTGTCATATCAAGCTATTTAAAACAATTAGGGATACAAGGAGAATTTAAACAATATAACAAAAAATATCAAAAAAATTTATAAACCAAAAATAATAATTAGAAAGACTAAGTACACATTTAGATAAAAAATAATGTGTATTTGCAAAACTATAATGATGATGTTACCTATGGACAACACTTCATAGTTTTTGAAATGCATTCATATAACTGGCCTACTATAGTCCCTGGACCATATTAGATACATAGTAAATTCTTGTGAGTTAATTGATATGTTATTATCATCACCACTGATTTTTTTTTTACTTTAAAATTTGTATTTGCATAAATTATCTCATTTGATCTTCACAAAAACCCCTATGAGATAGATGCTTCTACTAGTATTATTTTTCCTATAAAAAAAGTAAAACTCAGATAAGTTAGTAAAGGCTTCTTAAACATTTTCTACTCAAGACTCCTTGCTTGTGAAATTTTCCATGATCTCAGGTATAGAGGTATATAAAATAGGTATAGAGATCAAACATTTATTGATAATAAATCTTAATTTGCAACTCCCACATTCAGTTATGAGATCCTATTTGGGGTCTCAAGTCACAGTTTAAGAAATTTCTGGTTCAACTTGGTTAAATGGTTAAATGACTTGGCTGAGGTCACACGCTTAGCAGACAAACAAAATAGATTTCAAAACAAAGTCTCCCTGACTTCTACTGCAAAACTTCATCAGCCACACGATTCTTACAGATCTCCCTTGAGGAAAGTGAGGGGATACTCCAAAAAGAGGATTGGCTCTAGTGTCAGAAAGGCTGTTTCAATCCACTTCTGATTCTTCCTAATAATGAGATGTTAAATAGGTCATTTAATCTTCCAAAGCCTCAGTTTCCCCGCTGGTAAAATTAGTGGATCTCTGAGGTTCCTTTTACCTCTAGATATCTGATTCTTTGACCCCAAAGTTAGTCATTAACCAATCTGGACCTCAGTTTCCTCATTTCTAAAATAAGGAGTTTGGGCTAAATGGCCTTTTACAGTTCTAGACTTCTAATATGGATTCCATCTTACAGCTCAAGAAAGTATATTTATATAAAGCTCAAGGATTTGCCCAGATTCTCAGTCAGTGATCAACAAAGTCAGTGTCAGCACCCAAATCTGTACCCTATTTAACTTCATTTTCCACTACACCATGCACATATAACTTAAGTTCCCATGTGAGATATTTTTTTCCCAACAGTATTTTATTTTTTCCAAATACATATAAAAATACTTTTCAACATTCATTTTTGTAAGACTTTGTTTTCTGAATTTTTCTCCTTCCCTCACTTACCTTCCCAAGACAGCAAGCCATCTGATATAGGTTAAATATATGCAATCCTTTTAAACATATTTCCATATCTGTTATGTTGTATAAGAAAACTCATACTAAAAGAAATAAAACTATGAGAAATAAAAGACAAACAAAATCATAAAGATGAAAATACTAGACTTCAATACACATTCTGTCTCTATAGTTCTCTCTCTGGATCATGCAATATATTTCTAAGTCATTTACAAATTTCAATTTTATTAAAACTATCCTCAGGATCTCTCTTCTCTTATAAACAGGGGTGATTAGAGAGAAGATAAGAAGGTATGGTATATAATGAACTAAATAGCATCTGAATTCTTCCCTCAACACATATAAATTCATTGACTATAAATTACTTAACCTGTTAGAGGCCTCCCCCCCCCCCCCCCCCCCCCCGCCCCAATTCTCTTAAGTCTGTAAATTGAAGAACAGGTACAGATCTGTGCTGGTAGGGACTTCCTCATGGAGAGCTCTCTATACTGATGAAGTCACAATAGCTCTGCCAATAAAAAAGAAACACGATCTTCAGAAGCGAGCTCATATTATCATCCCTCTTTTTTTTTCCATACTTTACCATTGTTTTTATATTTTATGCCTCATTGTTGGAAAAACAAACATTGAGAAATTAAGCTCCTTTTCACTATTTCTCTTCTGAAAAGAGATAAACTATCCCCATCAATGAATTTGATGCATAAGTAATTCTATTAATCAAAATATTAATATATCTGAGCACCATTATTCTAGTTTTATGCTTTTACTTTTTCTTCTTCAAACTACAATATAGTAGCTACAGAGTTCTGAAGTCAACTTTTTACTTTTTATCATGTTCTCCATTTGTGTATCTTCTGAATGTGTAGAATTAAAAATCATAGATAGATAGTTAGAAGAGACTTTAGAGGTCACTAGGTCCAACCCACTCAATTTACAGATGAGAAAGCTGAGAAACATTGATTGACTTGTATAGGATCACAAAACTAACTTCCTCTTCTTGTTTCCAAACCAAGTCCTCTCTCCATTTTATCACACTTCTGTTTTGTTAGCTTGGAACTAAGGCAAAGGGAATCTTAAAAGGAAAAAAAAAATACTTTCTTCAACTTCTGAAAACATTTTCCATTTCCCCAAGAACATTATTTGTGATATAATATGGATATACATTTGTGAATGGATAGATGAAGACAGATTGAACATTTGCCTTATTTTACAATCTTGAAAAATGGAAAGTTATCCCAGTAGGTTTATAAAGAATTTATAGATTCAACATATTGTCCAAGGAAAGGGGGGAAAGCTGACAAAAATCAGAGAAATTCCAAAGCCAGATGTTAAAATACATTTTCCAAAGGATAGAATCTCAAGAAACCAGAATTCTAACCAGAATTTTTTTCATCTTTTCTCTTATCCCTAAAGGGATCCCTAAAGGCAAGAAAACAATCTGCTATCAACCTTTCTTTACTAAGTCCCAGATTTGTACTGGTATATATATATATATATATATATATATATATACAGTTCAATTTTCTCCCAGTACAATGCAGTATCTACCTTGTCTATTGAACACTAAAATCCAAGATAATGGCCTTAAAGAATGGCAAGGTTCTCAATTATCAAAGAAGGTATGATTGTACACCCTGTATTATTAAAGCCCCAAAATAGAGTTTTGGAATGATTTCCAATAACAAGAATCAGAAGTTTTAAAAACAAAGCTTCAGTTAAATAGGAATGTCATTTAATTAAAAAAAAACTACTTCAGCTTGTCAGTTAACTAAGATGTTTCTCAGCACTTGCTTATCTTTTTTCATTCTATTATGTAGTATTTTTCACTGCAAAAATTTCTAAATATGGAACAATGGAAAAATCACCAAGCTTCTATTCTACTAGTATCATAGGCAATTCATTTCCTATCTTTTGGTTTCAGTTCTGAATATGTGATATTAACAGGTAGGATTAGATGATTGCTGATTTCCTTCCATCTGTAAAATAATCAGTTCAAGCAATATGTAAATATCAGAGCTATAAAGTTTGAAGTTGAAAAGGTCTAGCTTCAAATCCTTTTGTGATACTGGCTATACAACCAGAAGCAAGACACTTAGATCTCAATATGCCTCAGTTTCCTTAAGTGTAAAATGAGAATGGTTGACTGGTGACCTCTAAGATCTCTTGAAAATCTAAATTTGCAAACTAGAATCCCTATCTAGAAAAACCACCAGTTCTGAATTCGTAGGATCATTTCTGACTCCTGACACTACTGCTTGTGTATACTTAGGCAAATCATTTTGTCATAGTAGGCCCCTGTTTCCACATTTATGCATCTATAAAATAGATTAGATATCCACAATACATATAGAACACATATTCAATAGACATACATAGACACATACAAACATATACATATAAATATAAACATATTTAGATTTATAACTGAAGAATTTTAAATCTAAAGCTGGAAGCAATGCTGCCTAATCACTTCATCTTACAAATATGGAAATACTGATCCAAAGCTTGTATATAATTTGTTTTTTTGTTTTTTTTTTTGCTGAGTCTAGAAGAGGAACATTTTATGCTTGTATATAATTTGTTTCATATCACCCAAGAAGGAAAAAGCAGAGTCTTATGCCCTAAAGGTACCTCAAGTCAAAAAAGCAGAACACACACACATACATAATACATACATGCATACATATTCTTGAAAAACAAGCAACTAAAAGAAGGTTTACTTGTATATCATGAAGATTAAAAAGGGCAGTTTTCTCCCTAACAGCAAATTTTTGGTGGTGCTGTAATTTTTATTATTCTCCATACTTGTTCTTCAAAGTATAAATATGGACCATAAAACTAAAGCAATCCATCCTTCCCATGAATTCTACATATGCTTTTCAAAGTTTCTGAAGTGGATATACAACTGCTCGCTTGATTTTTTTTTCATGAATTTTTATTTAGTCAAACCCTTACTCTGAGAGCTCTTGTTGGGAAATTCAGTACAATCATCCATCTTGATTTTCAGACTCTTGAGGTATTTTAAATTACAGATGCTTACCAAATGGTAGTTCATTCAAAACTGCAAAATCTAGTCGAGGCAAGATATAGACAAGATTTGAAATCCTATTTCAAAGATTTCATTTTTTTTTATTCCATCAAGCCAGACCAAATGAGATGGAGCTTCACTTATATAATTCTAATCTAATTTGAAATTTAAACAATAAAGCAATGGGCAAAGCAAGTGAGGACCCATTAAAAAAAGGAATCTGTGTCTTCCTAGAGACAGTAAGGTATATTTAAAACTTTATCACCACAAAACAATCTGTATCCTGATCAGATTCAAATTAATAAATTGAGCAACTAACATTTATTAAACTCTTCCTAAGTTCTGGGTGCTATGCTAAGCTCTAGGGATATTTTAAAAAATGCTATCAATGATGTGTGACGTACTATGTGACATATTATGCAAGATTCAAGAGAATGTCCCTGTCTTCATGAAGTCTATAGACTATTAGGAAAGTAAATTCATTAACATAGATTTAATATAGAGCTTGCTATCCAAGCATATTAGATTCCTACAAAACAGAGTGCTATTCCAACCATATTATGTACTATGAAAACAAAACCTTCTAGGCAAGTTGATATTACAATGTGTGGGTCATTAATAAGTGCCCATTGTGTTTGAAAATGGATCTTTGCCAGTGGGAAAATATTTAAGGAAAATAATTCAGCCATATCAAGGAAGAATATGAAGATTTATTATCTATTTTAAATGGGCAAGTTCAAACAGCAAATAGAATGAACTCCCCCCACCAAAAAAGGGGGGAAGACAAAAGGCAATAACGCTGGATCTATTGGGATTTTAAGATATAGTTTTGTGTCAAGACTCTAATGAGCTGCTTATGAAAATAAGAGGACAAATGGTTCAATGTTTAACTCCCTAAAGAGGTCCCATTTGTAAAAGCTTCTCCCCATATCCCCCCACCATCTGTGATATGAAAAGTCTTCATTTCCCAACAGACTTCTCCAAATTTTACTTAAAAATGCCACTTACATACAGAAAAGTACAATTTAAAATGTTATCTCTAAAACAATCATAATTTTGATTATATGTAACATTAGGAAAATATTTTCTAGTTGCCTTTCTTGTCCTTAATTTAAAAATTCTAAACTGCATGTATGTTTAATATCAGTTTATAATTTGTGAAAATGGATAACATTTCAAAAATCCAAAGTTTTACTCAGGAGATGAGAAACATGGGATCATAATAAAGTACTATTTTTAGTTATCCATGTCCTACAAACATGTATATATACATATATATACACATATGTATACATAAATATATACATACTATCACATATATACATGCATATACTTATATATTATATTTGTATATAGTTGGAAGTTCTTACTATATATGTGTGTGTATGTATATACTATATGTACAGAATATATATGTACACATACATATATAGTACACATACACACACATATATATGCCCCAAAACTGTAACTTAATTAAATTTTAGGTGGAAAACAAGCTCCATTTATATTTGAATCATCATGCTGGAGATGTCATTGTAGAATAAACATTATTCTTCCTTGCACAGCATACATTCTTCATTACTGAACTTTTACTTCACCTTGTAAATAGCAAATCACAGCAGGGGGAGTAATTGTTTTGAAAATACTGTGGAAAATACAAAAGGAAGCAAGAAACAAAACTAAGAGTTGCTCTTAATGGAAATCCTGTACCCCGCTAAGCAATGAGCATTAATTAGAACCTGGCTGAAGTGGGCAAAGTCCACACAAATTGTTAGGAGGCCACTACAGCATGTAAATCTGTTGCACAGACTTGGGATCATTATTTGCACATCACAAGCTACACCACACAATGAAATATTAGTATATGAGCTTTAGCAATGATTAAGGTGATAGATGGGGGCAGCAGAGTACTGGTTTGAAATCAGGAAGACCCCTCTTATTAATTTCAAATCTAATCACAGTCATTTATTAATTGTGTGACCCTGGGCAGTTTATTTATCCTATTTGCCTCAGTTTCCTCATTTGTAAAATGAGCTGAAGAAGGCAATGGGAAAATCACTCTAATATCTCTGCCAAAAACAAACAAACAAAATGGGGATTAAGAAGAGTTAGACACAACTAAAAAGCAATTGAAGAACAACATGTAAATATGCAAAGTCTACTAAGATAGACCATCATAAATAGATGAACTATTGAATAACAAGGAGCAAATAATTAGTCATTTCTATCCATAATAGCACAGAGATTACCTGACTTGATGCTCAAGAGAAACATGTAAGGTAGAAATCAAATAATCAATCAATCAAAAATCATCTACCATATGTTTTCCCTGTGGTAGACACTGTGTTAAATTCTAGGGATAGTTCCTGCTTTCAATAAACTCATATTCTAATGAGGGAGAGAATATGTAAATATATTAGTTTTGTACAAGGTATATGCAGATAGAAGGCAATCTCAGAGAAGGCTCTAGCAGGTAGAGAACCTGGGAAAGGCCTCTTGCAAAATATAGAATTTGAGCTGCTATTTAAAGAAGGCCAGGTAATTAAAAAGGGTTGTGAGATAGAATGTTTTAGTATCATCTCACATATCAAGAAACTGAGGCTCAGGTGATTTTTTCAAGCTTAGGAGCAGACTAAAATCCATGTTTCCCACTTCCTAATGCAATGTGCCTAGATGATATTCTAATAGTTTGCTCTTGAGGTCTGATGCAGAGCAATAAATAAGATGACAGATATTTGAGTCAGAATAATAGAGTTTCAAGTCCTGCTGTCAACCCATGCAGATTATGGGGCCATAGGCAAGACACTTAACTTTTTAATATCCCATATAACTATGACTTAGAAGAGATAGTAATCTGTACTAGTAGAGGGAATTTCTTCCTAATGAAATCACAAACTCAGAATAATATAAATGAAAAAAAAAGCCTCATTTTTTTCATTCAAAATTCCAGTAATTGCTACCATCTTCAATGTTTAAAAATCCTTTCAGATCGATTCTTTCAGTGACATGTTCCTTCCTTTTACTAACCTTTAAATGCTATGAATTTCTCATTCTTATTATCTGATACTAGTTCTTAAAAGTTATGTTAGTTGGACACACAACTGGAGGACCAGCCTACCTCAGTTCAAAGGTACACATGAAAGAAGATTAAGTCACCAAGTGATTTTTTCAGCCCCAACAGATCATCAAAGTTTATATATGAAACTGTGAAAGATTACAATATCCATTTGCGTAGTGAATCAGCAAACATTTATTATTTACTACCTAGGGAATATCCATACACACATGCATAGATATTTAAAATAATGAAGTGGAAAAGAAATAATAATATACCACAAATCAAGCTGCCTACTCATCCCTCCAAATCAAATTCTCAGAGTAAGCTCCTTGAGGACAAAATTTTAATTTCTTTGTGTCTCCAGTATCTAGGAAAGTGCCTAGTACATAGCAGGTGAGAAATAAATATTAGTTAATGGAGTGTTCAAGATAGTTTTTAAACTAGATCTGAAATCAAACAACCTTTATTTATATCATTTTAAGCAGTCTATATTTGCTATATGCAGCCAAAACTATTGGGCTTGAAGGAGTCTAGAGACCTGGGTTGCTCTGAAATGCTCTCTTTCCTAATTTCCCTGGTTTCTTTCAAGTTCCCACAGAGATCCTATCTTTTACAAAAAGTCCTTTTCTAGCTCCTTTAATTCTAGTGCTTTCTTTCAGTTGATTATTCTCTCTTTATCCCATTTGTGACTTGTTTGTACATATGAATTTACATGCTGCCTCTTGTATCAGATTATGGCAGAGGCTGTTTTAGCTTGACTTTGTTATCCTCTGTGTCTACCATGGGATCGGGCATATAATAGGCACGTAATAAATACTTTTTGACTGAAGTTTCTGGCTAATGCAATTTGCTAAATCTCCCACTGAGTCTCTAGGATAGGGATAGTCTCTGGAGGTTAAGATATTCAGCCAACAGATTTCAGGGGTGGGGAGACCCAAAAATTGAATAAGGGAAAAGCAATTATATAATTATTTCAATCTAATCAATTTCCTTTGTAATCCTATGCATTTTATTTTATGACTTTATGAACATTATCCTGAGAAAAGCATCATAGATTTCATTTAACTGCCAAAGGCACCATACCAGGGAAAAGATTCAGAACTCCCTCCCTAGAAATTATGTTCCACAACATAAAAGGGTTGGGATTTGCTAGAATTTGAATTACCCATGCATGCTAAGGAAATCCCAGTTCCATAAGGTATATTTATATTCAAATTAAGGTTACCAGAGTTAAAACAACTGAACAAAACAATACAGGACAAAAGATGGCATGAAAGCCCAAGAGAGATAACCTTCCCTTGATATTGCAAGAAAAGACACAAAGAGAAATGTATGGTAATTTGTTAGAGGAGTAGGTGACCCAGCATCACACAACTAAGTGAACAAGGGAGTCAGTTGCCCCAAGCAGAACCCCAGAAAAAATGTCCTGGGAAAGGAATTTTGGTTCAATTAAGGATTCATTGATTATTCCAACGGAAGGTTCCTTTCCATCCAGGGCACGTGAATGCTGTCCCAAGTCAGGCTTGCTGCTTAGAATCACAGGTTCGAAAACCCCAGGCAACCAGAAAATTTCAATTAACTAAATGAAATCTGAAACATTAACCCAGACACACGCTGTCATTTCTAAGCTCTAGCTCCAAGGACACACATGTGCCTGATGGTTCTGGATGTCTGTGCTATAGATAAGAGGAGAGCCGCATTTTCTTATGGAGAGAAGGGGAAATATTTGCGACTCTAACGCCTGTTCGAATCCACTTTCAAATCATTCCTTGAGAAGCAAGGTGTCATGAAGCCAGCAGCGCAACCTGGTGGGTTTAGCTGAAAGTAATTAAGAATCATGTGGAGAGAAAGCTGCCGTTTGATTCCTAACTGGACCCAAGCAGTCACCTGCCGGGCCATTCGCCCGCTGCCCCGACCTCGATGCCAAAGCACTGAGGACAAGTGACTTTTTTGTTGTTGTTCTGAGAGAGGTGGGGAGGAGAGGAAAGAGGGAGACAGAGACAGAGAGAGAAACAGAGAGACAGAGAGAGAGAGACAGAGACAGAGAGATAGAAAAAGAGAGACAAAGAGAGAGACAAACAGACACAGAGACAGACAGAGACAGGGGAAAGACAGAGACAGAGAAACAGAGTCAGAGAGAGAAACAGAGAGAGACAAAATCAGAGAGAAGAAAGAGACAAACGGGAGAGACAGAGATAGAGACGAAGATACAGAGATACAGAGACAAAATCCGAGACAGAGAAACAGATTCGGAGACAGAGACAGACAGAGACAAGAGAGGAGAGAGAGACAGAGACACAGAGACAGAGAGACGCAGAGAGAGACAGAAAAATACACAGAGACAGAGAGAGAGAGAGAGATGGAGGAGAGGCAGAGGCGGGGGCTAATGGGTTGTTCTGCACTCATTACAACTTGCAGGGGCTCCCGGGCTCCAAAGGGAGCCAAGGGGCGAGAGGATGTACTTGGTCAGAGGTGGACAGGAGCTGAGGCCGCTGCCCTGGCAAGGGGTCCCAACTCGGGGCCCGAGCTGCCCCTCGCGGAGCTCCCGGGGCCACCGCTTCAGCCTCCCCCATGAGGCGCTCCATGCCCCTCCGGCGCCCACTCTAGCCCCCTGCCAGGCAGCCAGTCGTCCTGTCTTCCTGTTGGGCGGCAGCGCCGGGTGGTGCCCGCCACGGGAGCGCCCCGCACGCCCCTTCCACTCCGAGCTGTTGGAGAGCATGTCAGAAGTGCGGGGCACAAGCAGCCCGCCGCCCCAGGACTCCCCCTCCTTCGGGCCCCCAGCTTACCGTGCCGGGGCTGAGGCGGCTTGGGAGTCCCCGGCAGCTTGTCCCGTCTGGCGCCCAGCGAGCCCTTCATCCTCCGAGATGCTGCTCCCCTGCCCCCTGGCCCCGCCATGAGGGAGCGGCGGCCGCCCGGTGCCCGGGCACAAGCCCCACTCCGCCCACCCGCTCAGCGGCCGCGAGAAGCTTGAGAGCGGAGGCGGCGGCGGCGGCAGCCGGCGAAGGGGTCGCTGGGGCGGGCGCCGCTCTCCGGGTGTGCCCCGTCCCTCGCTCGCCGTCTCCTTGGCTGCCCAGAAGCGGTCCAGCCCGCGGTGCCGCCTCCTCCCGAGCCGGCCGCCGCGCTTCTGTCACTCAGGCTGCGAGGCTGGGACCCGGGGCTGGCGGGGCGGTGCGCTCCCTCCCGTAGCCCCGGCCACCTCCCCCGCGCTCGGCTCCGCGGGCCCCCGGCGCGCGCCGACGCTCCCAGTCAGGGGCTGGGGCCAGGTGGCGTCCGGGGCATCCCCCTCCCCTGCCTTGGCACCTTGCTCCCGGTGCCCCGGGCAGAGCAGAACGAGCGGAGGCTGCTGGAGGAAGAGAGCGATGCAAAGCAGAGAGCCCCCAAGAAATCGCCCTAGACGGAGTGACTCAGGGGTGTCGGGGAGGTGGGGGAAGGGGAGGGACGCCGCGTGCCAGCAGCCGGGAGACGGACTGGGAGCCGGGAGCCCCGAACTGCTTCAGACAGCTTGCCGTGCACTCGCACCGCTTCCCAGCTCGCACTGCTGCGGGTGCCTCAGCTTCCCGCTTTGGAGCGAGCACTTCAGCTGTGGAGCTCGGACTCCATCACACCTACCTGCACACCGTGGTCTCCTCTTAAGGCAACCCCTTTGAATTCTCATTCGCAGACTTAACCCAGAGACCTCGAAGCACAGGAAGAGGAGCCTTGGGTCCCAAACCCTGAAAGGACTTTGCATATCATTGAACTAAGCCTGCTCACCGCTACCTCTAAACTTTTGTTTTTCGGATGAGAAAACTTAGGATCACTGAGGGAAATCACTTGGCCAAGGTCACACAGCGAGTGAAGGTTTATAATAGAACCAGGAGAGGGAGCACGGCAGGCTAGAATGCCCACTGCCTTTGAAGTCAGATGACTGACTCTGGACACCCCACCTCTGGCATCTCCATGACTTGTCAAATTATTAAAACTGTCTTGAACTCAGTTTATTCACTTATAAAATCAAGAAGGAATGGAAAAGGTGGCCTTCAAGAGCTTCTCCAGCTTAAACTTTATAATCCCATTAGAACTCTTCATTCACCCAACATTTAAGCACCCACTATGTGCAGAACATTGTTAGTCACTGAGGCAAAACTGAGGGTTTGGATAAAGCAAGGGATCCTGACTTCATGAAATACACACAAAATACAAATATATCTCTTCTTAAGCTTTGTAGCCCATCAAGATTCCTTTTCTCTCGTGGGCCAATCACCTTCTGCCTCCACCCACCTGCTGACAAGCACAAACTTGCAAACAGTAAACCTCTTCTGCAGCACAGATGTCCAGGATTCTAGACAAAATTGGCACATTCTAGCTGGGATGTGACTTGGTCAGAGCTGGACAGAAACAGAGACTGCTGTCCTGGGGAAACACACACACACACACACACACACACACACACACACACACACACACACAAATTCGAAGGGTATTCGATCCTTCCTGCTGGCCCTCAAGAAGCTCTCAGGGCCACAAGGTCAGCCTCCTCCATTAGGTGTCCCATGCCCTCTCTGCTTCCCACTCTATCTCCCTGTCAGGCAGGAAGAAAGGAGCAGCAGCATCAGGTGGACCAGCCATGGGAGTGCCTCACAGGCCCCCTCTAACCCTGAGATCTTTTAATGAACTACCAAATGGAAATACTCACAGGCAGAGCTACCTATCTAGCAGAATGTTTTCAAGCAAAAAAAAAAAAGAGGTTCAATAGTGGAAAGAGGTTGAGGCTCTAGTTGAGGCTCTAGCCATGAAGTACTGGAGTTCATGCTTACAAGCTGTGTCACATTGGGCAAATCTTTCATTTGCTCAACTTTTATTTCTTGAACTATAAAAATGAGAGCCTTGGACTACATTGCCTCTGAGGTCTCTTCCAGTGCTAGCTCTGTGATTCTAGGTTGTTTATATGTTGTCTTCCCTATTAGAATGGAATCTCCTTAAAGGGAAGAACTATTTAGCCTTTCTTTCCCACTTTTGCACAACGTGGAATACATTGTAAGGACTCAATAAAGTACTTAACTGGCTGCTTGATAAGATGTTATGTGAAGATACTGACAATTATGAAGTAATATGCAAATAGAGCATATCTAGTTATTACCATCATTTAAAACCCCTTGGATACCAGGCAAATTGTTATATTTTTGCTATAACCCCATCCTTTACATTTTTAAGCTGGTATTAATCTCTCCATCAAACTATAGAGGAGATCTCCTCCTCCCTAGTAGAAAATTCCCAAAATTTGGGTAGGGATGAAGAGTGAAAAAGGAACTGGAATTCCTTCTCCTAACAGTCTGATAAAGAAACCTGCAGCCCAAATTCTGCTTTAAGATGAATTGGGGAGGTTATATTAGTTATTATTGAATACAATTGTTGTATTGAATGAAGTCAGATTCTTCAAAGACAATATTCTATTGCAATCTCAAAAGCAAACCCTTCCAACCCTTCCTTGGATCAGCTGCTCAAAGCAACTGCATCTACAACTGACTTAATCCTTTTAAAAGCTACAAAATATTCTGCAGGCTCCTGTAATATGCCTCTGTAAGCAGAATTGATGGGCTTTTCCCATGGCAAACACAAGAATCCTTCTACCTATCTTTGAGATCGATCCATTATTCACCCTCATCCTTTAGGATCCTGATTTAAAGCCTCTATTAATTAAACAAACAGATAGATAGAGACACACAAATCATCTTTTTTCTATAGTTATGGGTTTCTTAGCTCCTATTCATAATGCTCCCTGAAATCTTTCAAGATTTTGAAATGCAGAGAGAATGTGAAGGCTATGATCCATGAGAGCCTTGAACTCCAAAAGATATAGCAGGCAAGTTTTTAAAAATTTTCTATGCAATTTTATTCTAACTTTATAAATTAAAAAAAAGAACAGAATGCTATAACTAAGCATCATAAACCCAAGGTTGTTGTACCTGGAGATCTTTATTCAAGACTTCATACAGGAAAGAGCTTGATTAAAGGTGTCAATAAACTAATGTGAATTCCTCAGGTGTACTAGAGGGTGTATCTATTTTGTTTTAAGATAGCAGACTGAGACATTTTTCTCTCTACTTTTGATATCATTGAAACCCATGAAATATTATTAGAGTTAGGCCCACTTTGAAAATGCTATTGGCTGCCATTTTGCTTCTAGATGAAAAACTGAGCCACAAATCAAACTTGATACCTTTTAATAATGAAAAAAGTCCCTCTACATCAGTCAGTTCCTGTATTTCCTCCAAAATTGTCAAACATTTAATAATGAGATCATTCAACCAGATAAATATAAGAGCATCTCAACTTTAAGCTATCCTAAAAATCTAATTTTTAAAAGTACTGAATTACATTAAGTCATAGTAGTCATATCATTATGACTCTGTTTGGGGTTTTCTTGGCAAAGATACTGGAATAGCCTACCATTTCCTTCTCCAGCTAATTGTACAGAAGAGGAAACTGAGGCAAATGGGGTAAAGTGACTTGCCCTAAGTCACATAGCAAATGCTGAGCTCAGATTTAAATTCATGAAGATGTGTCTTCCTGAATTTAAGCCCTGCACTCTACCCACTGCATCATTTATCTGCCCTTATATTTACCACTTGTTAAAGCTTTTTGATTTATAAATACTATAGATCTATAGAGTATATCATATGGCATACTATATTAATCATGGTATTATAATGAATATAAGCTCTGGAATCATAGGACCTACATGCAAAACTTGCCTATCAAGCTTACTACATAGTTGATATTAGACCTCAGTTTCCTCAGGTATTAAATGAGGCCACTCGAATATATGACATCTTCCCACATAAATCATCAGCCTTTCTCTATGTTACTGAGAAAGTCCAGTAGTAAGAAATACAAAGAGAAATTCCATTTAAAGTAACTGCAGACAAAATAAAATATTTAGGTGTCTACTCCTTTTTATATTATTTGAGCTATTTGAACTAATTATTTGAATTATATGAACACAATGACAAAACACTTCTCACACAAATAAGTCAGAAGTAAACAAATGGAAAAGTATCAATTGCTCATGGGTAGGCTGAGCTAATATAATAAAAATAATGATTCTGCCTAAATTGGTCCACTTGTTCAGTGCCATACCATTCAAACTGTCAAAAAATATTTTATGGAACTAGAAAAATAATAACAAAATTCATCGAGAAGAGTAGAAGGTCAATAATATCAAGGAAATTAATAAAAAATACAAAGGATGGTGGCTAAAACTATATTACAAAGCAACCGTTTTCGAAACCAATTATTATTGGCTAAGAAATAGAGTAGTGAGTCAGTGGAATAGGTTAGATACACATGACACAATAATCACTGACTATAGTAATCTAATATTTGATAAATCCCCAAACTCCAGTTTCTAGAATAAGACTTCACTATTTCAAAAAATTGCTGGGAAAACTAGAAAATAATGTGTCAGAAACATGGCATAGGCCTATATCTCAAACCCCATACCAAAATAAGGTCAAAATTGGTACATGATTTGGACATAAAGAGTAATACTACAAATAAATTAGGAGAACAAGGGATAATTTACCTAACAGATATTTGAAGAAAGGAGGAATTTATGATCAAAGAAGTAGAGATCATTATGAAAGACAAAATTGATTATTTTGATTACATTAAATTTTAAAAGTTTTTGCACAAACAGAACCAACAGAAACAAAATTAAAAGGGAACTACAAAGCTGGGAAAAATCTTTACAGCTAGTGTTTCTGATAAAGGTCTCATTTCTAAAATATATAAAGAACTCTGTCAAATTTATAATACATGTCATTTCCTAATTGATAACTGGTCAAAAGCAGATAATTTCAGATGATGAAATTAAAGCCATCTATGGGCATATGAAAAAATGCTCTAAATCAATACTGATTAGAGAAATGTAAATTAAAACAATTCTGGGGTACCATCTCACACCTCTCAGATTGGCTAAGATGACAGAAAATATGATAAGTTTTGGAGGGGGTTTGAGAAAAATAGGATACTAATGCATTGTTAGTAGAGTTATAAAATGACTCAATCATTCTAGAAAGTAATTTGGAATTATGCATACCCAGCAATGCCACTATTGGGTTTGTATTCTAAAGAAATTATAAAGGGAAGAGGGGAAAAACCATATGTGCAAAAATATTTGTAGCAGCTTTTTTGTGGTAGCAAAGAATTAGAAAATGAGTAGATGCACATCAATTGAGGGAATGGCTGAACAAGTTGTAGTACATGAAGGTAATGGAATGTTACTGTTATATAAAAATGATGAACAAACTGATTTTGGAAAGGCCTGGAAAGATTTACGTGAAGTGATTCTGAGTGAAACAAGCAGAACCAAGAATACATTGTGTATAAGGTAAAAGCAAGAATGTGTGATGATCAGCTGTGAAAGACTTGGTTCTTCTCAGTGATTCAGTGATCCAAGACAATCCCAATAAACTTTGTATAGAGAATGCCATCTGCATCCAGAAAGACAACTAAAGAAACTGAGTGTAAATCAACACATGCTACATTCACTTTTTTTGGGGAGGGGGGATTTGTTTTGTTTTGTTTTTTGCTCTCTTCCATTATTTTCCCTTTTGTTCTAATTTTCTTTTCCCAACATGATTCATAAAACAATGTATATTAAAAATAAATAACTTTTTTAAAAGAATATATGACATCTCATGTCCCCTTCAACTTTAGATCAAATCTTCTTTATCTTCTTTTTTGGAAACTTTAACCATAGCCCAAGTGAATGGGAAAGACCAAAGATGAGACGCAAGCAATAGAGATCAATGCCAATATTCAATATTTAAGAACCTAGACTAACTTGTGTTATGTTCAATTTGGAGCTTTATCTATACCACTTGCAAACTGGTTTCTCCACATTGCTTTTGATTAGGATTCTTTCTCATCTTGTGAATCCAGTGGTATATTTTACATGAATCCATGGAGATATTGATCTAGGGAGGTCTTCAAAATACTTCGCCTACGATCAGAAAGTCAGTGGTACAGTCAAGAATTTCTGCCTGCTGGCACATTAGATAATCCCCTAAGAAATGCAGCCTTTCCATTCTTTAAATCTTTTGAAAGTGTGCAGCTATCAGTTCTAGCCTGACAGCTGTCCTTTTTTTTTTTTTCCTCTCCTCTCACTATGACCAGCTCATCTTTTTTTTTTCCTAATCATATTTTTTATAACATCTTTCTTTTGTTCTTCCTAAGTAATTCCTAATTTGTATTATGAACTTACTCATGCTCTCTATAGGCAGGCCTACTGGTCTTTTGATCATGATATTACTTTGATTGAATGATTGATTGATTTTAATATCAAAAATATATACTCAGTAGGCTATTATTAGCTAAGCCAGATATATTAATCCTGAGTGGGGTACATTAGAACAGGACTCCTGAACCTGATGTACATGAATTTGTTCTTTAAATATATTGATAAATATATTTCAATACAATTGTTTCCTTTTGTAATGTAATGCTTTTTATTTTCAATATTTGATACCTTTTATGTTCCTAGTAATCCAGACTTTACTGGGTGCTAAAAGGGGGCCACAATGCAACAAAAATATTGAACCCCTGGACTAAAAGAATGTAACTATTACCTTTTTAATGGAAGGATCACTCTTAAATCAAAGGGTTTGACTTTTGGGGGGTTGTTGCTTTGATAAAGGATATAAGTAAAAACTCTTGGCATATATGTTCAAAAATGCTTATAAACAAAGGATGGTAACATCCTCTCAATCATTAGGAAAATCTTACCTGCCAAAAAAAAAAAAAAAAAGGTGGGGGCAATATAGAAACTATCTTCAAATATTCAGAGGACTTTCACTTGGGAGAATAATCAGACTTATTTGATGTCACTGTAATATTTGTAAATTACAGTGAGGCAATTTTCAGTTGAACATAAAGAAGAAAGTTCTCATACTCGGAAAAGAATGCATTGAGAAGTAGTGAGCTTCCTGTCACTGGAAATATTCAAGCAGGGAATCTAGAAAGCCTCCTGGCCAGCTTTTCTACTTTGTAAAGGTTGGCACCCTGCAAAGTTCACTGCATTGTCATGGTATCTGTATGTGACTGGGGAGGGTGAGTAAAATTCACTAAATTCCCTTCTAACTGTCATAGTCTACGTGTTATTCCATAAATCAAAATGTTCCCTTCATACTTTCTCAGTGAGCGGCTCTCATCAATTTTCCACCTATATTTCTTTGTTTCCAAACATAATGTTTTGAACTTAATCTACTACTTCCCTGCTTGCCAACCTTATCTTTGATTAAATGTCACTTCAAAGACAAAAGTCTTCCTACATAGATTTTTCTCAATTGTGGCACAATATAATCTGCACATCATATCATACACATCATGGGCTCTTTAGCAGAGCTCAAACTGGAAATTCTTGTATATTGGGCAAATTCAATGATTCAGAAGAAGGAAGAATGTGAAAAGTTCATCATGATACAGTCACAGCTATCAAAGACGGTGGACATTGGAAGAAGGGAAGACTGGATAAAGAGAGAGAAAAGTCACTATAACATGAAACTAGAGTAAGAAGAATTTCCAGCACACTATAGTGGGGAAGAAACATATTGTCTGGATGTTAGAACCCTGGCAAAATCCCATTCATCCCAAACTATTTCCAGCTACGCTCAGGAATGTCTTCAATATCACAACTTCTGTCCAGATTCTTGTTCTCGAATCCCAAAGTTCAATGATGTTCAGATGCATTATTTTGATGACTACTCAATGTCGTTCTTTTGGCATCCCACTCTGGGGTGGTCAGTTTCATTCCCTGATTACTGGATCAAAAACCTGACTTTTGTGAAAGAATACAGGGGAAATATTCATCTCCATCTAATCCTTTTCAACAGATTCTCATCATAGTATTGACACTTTATTTAATCACCTTTTGATGGAAAGGAAAACCTTTTATTTTCAGATTTAGTGTCTTAAGTAAAAAAGGACACTTATCGATCTTTATCTTGCCAGATTTTTAAAGAAACATAAGCCAACCCTTATGTTTCCTCCTACACATCTTTCAATAGATGCATGCTAACCACTGAGAAGTAATGACAAGTTGGCATATGCCAGTCCTCAAATTAAAAAAAAAAAATAGAGGAAAGGCCAGTGGAGGAAAATCGAGTAATCTGTTTTTTATCTTTGGGATCAAATTGCTTACAATGGAACTGACAGTTTTGTTTTTTTGTACCAGAGATTGTCACAGTGGAATTTTATGAAGAAAGTAAAAGAAAACAACTTCAAGTTATTTACACCAACTGGAAGTTGCTAGATATTATTTTCTCAATAGCACAAGGAGAAAAAAAAAGTCTTCAGAATTAATAACAAGGGGTAGAGGCAGGATCCCCAGAAAAGAGAAAGGGAAGACAAAGTCTTTCACTAATGAATTAATAATAAGTACTCCTTAAGTAGCTATTGCATGTTAAGCACTGGGGTTATGAATTCACAGTATGAAACAATCCCATCCCCACAATGAGCTCCCATTCTACTGGAAGAGAAAACAAGTTCATATAAAATGCATTCAGTACAGTTAGCTAGCTAACTAGATCTATGTAATTAGATACAGACAGAAATGAATAGAACAAGATATCATTTGATACAGTAACAGCAATATTGTTTTAAGAACAACTTTGAGTGATTATCATTTTGACTATAGTAAATATTCCAATTAACTACAAAGAACATCTGAAGGAAGATACAATCAGCATCCTGAGGGGAAAAAAAAAACACTGATAAATAAAAATATATGTGAAATTATTATAAGCATTTGTCATATATGTGTGTATATACACACATATTTATGTCTAATGGTAGCCAGCTCTAGGGTTGAGAAGAGCAAAGAGGGGAAAAAAAGAAATTTATATTATATTTATATTATAACCTTATATATTTTAAAGGAATAGCAAGTTATACATGATAGATTTGCAGTTTAATGTACAATCATCTTTTTATTATACTTGTGGAATTGCTTGTTTTATTCTACAAACAAACAAATTAAATAAAATATAAACAGTATAAATATAGAATTAATAGATATATCTCTCATGCAAATTGGTTTTATTTATACAATGTGATTAAATGGAAGACACTTTGGGAGAGAAGTTCTTAGTACAGTGCCAGAAACATAGTAGGTATTTAATAAATCTTGACAGATTAATTGACTGGAAGACATTAGTAATTGAAGGAATGAAAAAAAGCTTCATGCAGAAGTTGATGCCTGAAATTTTCAGAAGTAGCTACAGAGGGAACAATGGTACCCTGGAAAGAACACCGACTAGCGAAATAGGAACCAGGTTCAGATCCTGCCTCTGTTGCTTATTCTAACACTGTGTGACCTTGGGCACGATGTTCTTTAAGTCCCCTGGATTCCAGTTTCCTCATGTGTAAGTTAGGGGGTTAGATTGGCCAGTCTTTAAAGGCTCTTCCAGCTCTTGATCACTGATACTGTGCTCTGTTTGGATCTATGTGTCTGCAAACACCATGGATACATGCCTTATGAGAGCTGGGGAAGAATGCCAAGCAAGGCTATTCTCCAGCATCATTAGCTAGTAGTACTCTCTGCATTATAAGAGAGGAAATCTGGTATAATGGAAAGTACATAGGATATTTATAAACAAGAAGTACAAATTGACTTAGTGGCTATAGGTCTTAAATCAGTAAGGCCATTTAATAGTTATGTGACTGTGGGTCAGTCACTTGACTTAATCTCTCTCACTTTTAGTTTTCCACATTTACAAAATGAAAGCTAAAATAGCAATGATTTCACAAGGTTATTGTGAGGAGCAAGTAACAAAAAGATATACAGCTTTAATAGCTTAAAACTATACTAACACTTTAGGATACCCTCTGATATAAATTTGAGCTATTATTAAATGGAAACATGCTATAAAAACATGAGCTACTGTTATCCTTGAACAAAAGATACTTTTTGCTCCTCAGGGGAAAAAATTGTTGGCTACTTCTATAATGTTCAACTAGACAGTAAATGTGTAAGTTCCTAGTGAGGATAGAGGGAGAGCAATTGGCCTATTTCTTTTTATATTCCCCAATGCCTAATAGTACTTTGTAGACCAAAAGGGATTAATGTCTGCTGAGAATAAATGCATATTAATTGAATGAAAGAACATCCAGATCATAATTTGGGAAATTCGTCCTTGTATCTGAGAGCATCGGTTCAAAATGACTTATAATATCTCCAAAATATGGATATACAAAGTACATTTGTGTGCACGTGTAAAGATATGTATATATTAGTGTGTATATATATAATATTACTTAGTAATTTAAAAGCATGCAAATATATCTTAAAATACTTAAGGATATAAGGATTTTAAATAAAAATGGAATAGCCTGATTTGTTATTTCTGTAGGAATTCACAATTACTTTTTAATAATTGAAATTGTAATCTTAAATATATTATATATTATTTGTTTTTTATATATTTACATAATATGAAATATAACATATAATAAATATAGATATAATGAAATCTTAAATCTATTTTTTCTCATCACTGGGCTATCCAAAAGCATTAAGGTCAATAAATATTTATTAAGTACTTATTATGTCTCAGGCACTGTGCAAAACGCTGGGGATCCAAAAGATGAGATAATCCCTATCTAAGAATTTCTTCTAGGTAATTTGTGGGTCAATATGCTCTCCCAACCACCTCACAAGTTCTATGATATGTTTACTTGTACTATTCATAAAGAAAATACACTTACACATAAGCCAAAAAAAATCATTGGAATTTAATATTTATAAAAATAACCAAACACCATACTCTCATTAACATAGAATTTATTCTTTCATTAATATGCATAAATTCAGTTTAAGAGTTGTGTACAGGTGTGTACAGGTAGTGCATGGGGCATTAAAAACATGGAACCATATGACCAGAACATCATTATGGAGTGCCATAAACACAGGGAGACAAATGATCTGGGAACTCATATTTATGAGCAAGTCTGGCACACAATGTTGCAGAACTTCCCTATTTTCAATGGCTTTATTACACTCTTTACTTTACTTGTTTCCTATTTGTTAGCTCTTTATTACTTTCCACCAGAGATCACTTCTCTAATTCAGATGGCCCTTCATCTAATGGGTAGTTTAGGACTCTCCAATACTCTGTCCATCATTCCCTGGTGATGCTATCACTAATAAATCTCTCTTCTTCAGGAGATCTCTATCACCCATTTCTTCCAGCCATATGTATCCTCTGTTGGGATACTAGATAGTTAATAAGCCTTTCACAGGAATGGAAAATTCTCTTTTCATTGAGGTCTTTAGCAGTCCTATAATGCATCAGCCATAGTTTTGTCTAGACTAATAATGTGGTCTTAAGGCTAATTCATTAATTCCAGTTTAATGACAATAACAATAACAAAGGCATTTAATTTCTAGGCTCCTAAATGCTGATCATGGTTTGGTCTTCTCTATATCCTCTCCATAGCCCCAAACTAGTAGATGAAGTATTTCTATGATACTCATCTAATATAAAATTCTAGATGACAGCTGGGAAACAACTACAGCAGACCAGTCATTTTGATGTACAACAATCAGAAATAAGGAGTTTCTTATTGAATTCAACATTGAGTTATCATTTATAACGCAAAGGTTAATCTGTGAATAGAGATTGCAAGGACAGAACAGACCATTTATTATAAACATACCGTAAAGGTCGGTAGGCCATGAATCCATCTCTTTAGTCACACTAGTAATCACATTCAAAAGCTCCATAAATCACTACTTTAGCTATACTTCTTGTGCCAGAGTTCTCAAGTTTGGCCATAAGGACCCACAGGATGCATGAAAAGCTTTTCAAAGAGGTACAAGAAACATTTGGTAAATAACTACATTATCCTGTTGAAATGAAGTGGTTTCTATCTTACATACCATATGCATATGCACAAGAATTTTTTAAATTTATTTTTATTTATTTCAATAATGAATTTTTAAATTTTCTATCATTCATTATCATGTTATCAGCATCATTCATTAAAATCCTTTAAGTTTATTTTAATAGTGAATATAGGAATTTATAGAAAAGCAATGAGTACAGGGATTGAAAAAGTCTGGGCATCTCTACCCTATGTAATAACGACAAATTAAGTAAGTCATAAGGTTTCAGAACTCTTTAGGACTTTGCAAATCATTTAGACCAACATATTTTAAAAAGTAAAATAGACAGGCAAATTGAGGCCCAGGATATTATAATGGTCTTCCCCAAAGGTTGGTGGCAATGTTGATATAATCTATTCATTCCTCCCCTATCCTCTGGGGGTGTGTCCGTTCCTCAACTGCAGAAGGGAAAGATGCTTCTTATACTTTCATTATTCCAATTCTTGTCAACTAAGGGCTTAAAAATCTCATGTAGTTAGGTCATTGTACTATGCGTGAAGGCTGTAAAAAGCTATGTACAATCAAATTTAAAAAGATTCACCAAATATATATTGAAGGCCTACTATGTAACATGCATTATTCTGGCAGCTAGAGATAGAATTACAAGAACAGAATGGTCCTTGCTCGTAAAAAACAACTTACTTCTTTGATGCAGATACAACACACACAGGGAAGGAAATGCAGAGTATGGACAACATAATAAAAAGTAACATTTATATAATTCTTTCAGTCTAGCAAAATGCCTTTTTATGCTTATCTATCCACTTATGTAAATAATAGAGCACCAATATATGAAACACCAACACCCCCTCACACACACACACACACACACACACACACACACACACACACACACACATCTCTTTTACCTCTCTTGGTGGTGAAAGGGAGGAGGCTCTCTTCTCTTGCAGACATGTCCCTTTTCTGCTCAATAAAAGCATGTACTGAAGCTTCCAGAGAATATACCAACTCAAATAGCCCTGAGCAATTCCTTCCTATATCTGAGAATGAGAGTGGCAGAGAGAGAGCTGCTGGGAGGAGAAGAGAATCTATACCAGAAAAGAATACAGAGCTAACATTATTTCAAGAAGTATGGATATCATGGCATCATAGGTCTTTGTCTTGATCTTAGAGGGTGTCTAGTCCAGACATCCCAGTCAAAGCAGATGCTTGGGCAGGTTAGTGGCACATCGGTTAGTGTGTCAGCCCTGAAGTCAGGAAGACTCATCTTGTTCTAGTATCTGATATCAGAGACTTACCAGTTGTACGACTCTGGGCAAGTTAATTTAAGCCTGTTTTCCTCAGTTTCCTCATCAGTAAAATGAGCTGGAGAAGGAAATGGCAAACCACTCCAATATTTTTGCCAAGTAAACCCCAACTGGGACCATGAAGATTCGGGCACAACTGAAAACAACTAAACAACAACAAAGTCCAGATGTTCCAATATATAGATGAATACATGGATGTACAAAGACAAAAAGTGATACATTCATGTTATGTTTATTATCTAATTCAGATAAAAGTGCAGAACCAGGAAACTAACATAAGTCCAGTGACTCCTACTTCACAGTTTCTTTTCACTATTCTACATTATTGATTGCTAATACAGGAAAAGAAAAATATTTCTAATACCGTGAGAATTGAGAAGCAATGATGCATAATGGGTAGAACATGAATTATCCTCTCTCTGATCCTTAATATGATAGAATAGAAAATTTAATAATTTTCTGGCCCTGAACATTAGAAAAAGTTTTCAGAGGAGCTGATCTGTTTTGGTTTGGGGTGTTCCCTTATGAAGGAGTTCTTCATATCAATGATATTTTTAAAAATCAATTTTTTCCTATTTATCATAAACTTCATCTAGTTCCAGAGGAAAATAAGGCCTTAAGGGTGAGATTATTTGCCCAAAAGCAAAGAGAAAGTAAGTTGCACAGCCAAAATTTATAGCCCATATCTAAATTAAATGTTTTTCAAATCCACTATGCCATCCCATATGTTCTAGAATCCAGATTTTTTTAACATCCTATTTTTGTAAACAAGAGTGCCTTGTACATGGAGTCCATACATGTTCTAAGAATCCTTATCCCAAATCCCACTTTCACATGAGAATCAGGTCCAAGTGCAACATAACATCTCTCTCTCAATGTTCTAGGGATGCACTTGAGAAATCAAGGGATGGAGCCAAGATGGTGGAGTAAAGCAGAAAGCTGCTCAAACTCTCTCACTTTCCCTCAGAAACCATATGAAAGCAAGCCTCTGAACAGTCTCTTGGAATGAAACCACTCTTGTAAAAATAGACTGAAAAAATGTCAAGAAAGGTCAGTCTCCCTGGGATGAAAAAAGTGTCCAGCACAACTGAGACAGACTCTGGGAAATCTGGTGAGAGGGTCTTAATCACACCAAATCGGCAACTATGAGTCTCAGTCTTGGCTCAGTTGAGGAGCAGATCAGTCAGGCAGTTTCTAGTCCCAGATCAGAAGGCAAAACCTGGGAAACCAGACTGTATCCTGAAAAGAGCAAGCAAAACTACACCCTGCAAATACAAGGAGTCCCTGTGCTCAAAGCCAAGTCTCAGAGCTGCACAGGAAGCTTGGGACAGTGTCCCCTTAATCCCATGCTACTGTGGTGACAGGGAAGACCAAAACACCAACTCAGATGAGGACAAAATGTCTAAAGAGGAAATCCCAAAAAGTAATATGAATTGGTCTCAAACCCAAAGAGGTTTCTTGTCAGTGCTCATAAAAGACTTTAAACTCCAAATAAGAGAGGTAGAAGAAAAATGAGGAAAAAAAATGAGAGGTATGCAAAAGAGAGTCAACAGCTTGGAAAAAGGGAAAAAGTTGACTGAAGAAAGCAATTCCTTAAAAAATAAACTGGCCAGATGCAAAAAGAAAACCCGCTAAAGAAAACAATACCTTCAGCAGAAGATTTAACCAAAAGGAAAAAGACATACAAAAGCTAACTGAAGAAAATCACACATTAAAAACTACAGTGGGGCAAATGGAAGCTAATGACACTATGAGAACAAGAATCAGTCTACCAAACTAAAAGGAATGAAAAAAATGGAAGAAAATGTGAAATATCTCAGTGGAAAAACAGACGACCTGGAAAATAGACCCAGAAGAGACAATTTGAAAATAATTTTTCTACCAGAAGGCCATGACCAAAAAAGGAGAAAATAGAATGATTCTCTAATGGCATCAGTTGTATTCTGGGTAGAGATTCTCCCTCCACCAAGATTATCAAAGTATTCTTCATTAACTCTTTTATCTTTAGCTCTTCGTGCAAATATTTCTGCTAGCCTGTGTTGTCCCAAGAGGGGGCTAATAAAGGATGCTGATGAGAAGATGGTAAATTAAAAATCTTCTAGACCTTTCAAACATTTTAATCCTTAGAAAGTGACATCAAGAATAAAAGTCACTACATGAATTGATGCTAAGTGAAGCAAATAGAAGCAAAAGAGCATTCTATATAACAACAAGATTATATGATGATCAACTTTATGGACATGGCTCTTTTCAACAATGAGGTGATTTAGGCTAATTCTTATAGTCTTGTGATGAAGGGAGCCATCTGTACTCAGAAAGAGGATTATGAGGACTGAATATGAATCACAACATGGTATTTTTACTTTTTTTCTTTCTCATTTTTTCTTCCTTTTTGATCTGATTTTTCTTGTGCAGCATAATAAATCTGGAAACATATTTAGAACAATTGCACATGTTTAACCTCTATTAAATTACTTGCTGTTTAGGGGAGGGGTGGTGAAGGAAGGGAGAAAAAAAAATTGAACACCAGGTTTTGCAAGCATGAGTATTGGAAACTATCTTTACATGTATTTTGAAAATAAAGCTATTATCTTAAAAATAAAAGGAAAAGAAGTCATATATCAGTGGTAACTGATCATTTCAAAAAGTGTGCATAGGAAAACCAAATTAGGAACTATAAGGATTTCCTGTTTACACAAAATAGTAAAATATAGCCCAGTATGAAGCATTCCAACAAGGATGCTTTCAGATCTAAAGCAGAGACTTTGAAAGTACATGGTTCAAGGAAATGATACTTTCAGTTGGCATTATGATGTCTAGGGAAATGTCTTACAATTATCATGGGAACCCATAACCTGAATATTTTAACCACACACTTATAAAAATGTTAGCTGTTGATACCAGAACAAGAATATTATTAGAGATAACATGTGGCTTTCTTGATACATGCATACTATACTCTACCAGGATTGATGTTACTAGTAGCTTTATACTTTATTTGTTGATGTTTTTAGTATGAGCCATACCTCCTTATTTATTTATGTTTTGGAGTCTGAAGATAAAGAGACTACAATTACCACCAGACTCTCTCAATTGAGTAGGCTTAACATCTAGCTCCAACTTGATTTAATACATAAAGATATCAATAGTAGCATAACACACAGGTTCATTGTTGAAATCTTCATTGAAATAGCAAAGTTCTGCTGAGAAATCTGAGTGTTTAAGGGGCACACAAATTAGCAGGTCAGTGAAAAGTCACTCTCTACTGAGTAGAAGTGCTTGAAAAAGGCTGGACAACTTCTCTCTTCACAAAATAGTCCCAGATGGTGGTGAGCAACTTATAAAGATGATCTACCTCAATCACTGCTTGCCAACAAATTAATTAGTTGGATATCCTGATTGGGCATGTTGAGACCTGAGGACATTCATCTCAGTGCTTTCAAAGCCAGAGACTAACTATGAGTCACTGCCCTGGCCACTGGCTCAAAAACAAAGAAATGCTTCCGAGGAAGACTTTGCACACTGTACCTCAAAAAGTAATAATACTGTTAGTTGATCTGAGACCTCCACAAGCCCAAGTCTGGGCTACAGTTCTGATATAGTAATCCACTACAATCAATTAATACCAATTTAGGTCTGATAGATCAGCAAGCCAAAGAAGAATAAGGGACATTTGAGTAGTGATCAGTCTTTCATAGGATTTCCACACAAACCTCTGAGAACTGTTATATGTATAGCCAGACAATATCACTGCTCAAGTATCTAATGTGTACTTTGACTGAAACTGCATGCTTTCATTGATGCTTTGACATTTTTTATTGAACTATATTAAAATGGATTAATAAAAGAGCTGAGCAAGGTGATGCTCCCTCTTGGAGAAATTTCTAACCAAGGCAGAATTGGACAAACGTAGCAAGATGCAGTATTAAATATGTGCCTTTTGAAATTGAGAATAACTCTTTAATGGAACAACGTAGACCCACAAATAAAGGGACCAGTGCTTCTGCAATTCTGAAGAAAAAAAAGAGAGAGAGAGAGAGAGAGAGAGAGAGAGAGAGAGAGAGAGAGAGAGAGAGAGAGAGAGAGAGAGAGAGAGAGAAGAGAGAGAGAAGAGAAACAATACTTTTTGTCTTTAAAACAAGCAGTGGAAAATTATCGAGGATGTTGAAACAAAGATTAATTCTTTGCTTAGGTATTATTAAAGCCTAGTTGCATTTCAAAATTAAGAGTAAGACAAGTTAAATAAGTTTAGTTTGACAGTTGATATAGGTGGTTCAGAAATCTAAAAAAGAAATGGAATTTATCATAGCAGTATTAGTTTATTTTTTTATGTACTCCATTTGTCACAAAGTAGTATCTAATGCACTACTCCTTTCCACCACACTGTGCTCTCTATGTAGCCAGTGTCTAAATGGATCATTATATTGACTGGATAATATACTAGTTAGGGGAGAAACCAAAGAATTGCACTTCCCGGAAACTGTCTGAAAGACTGATAGATGTGAAAGCCAAAAAGATAGAAGATAGATAGACAGATAGATAAATAGAGATAGAGATGTAAAATAAAGTTCATTTTTCCCACTTAATTTCATTCCTCTGGTCTTGTTCTTCATGCCCCAGGAATGATCACTTGAACCCTACAATTCACACTTCCTCGGTATCATATATACCTAGGACTCCACCCACTAAGTAGAAGTTGAAGAGTTCTTCCTAGAATCTCCATTTAAGGAAGATCCCTATACTAGCCATCTCTTCATTTCCCTTTGTTTGTCTTTGTTTGTTCCCCTCTGGATTTTTCCATCATACCCCCCCTACCCTGCACCATGTATTCATCCTTCTTGTTTTCAGTTTCCTTTTGTGTATTATCTTTCCCTGTTAAATTAGAAACTCTTTGAGGGGCAAGAATTGCATTTCTTTTTTTGTATTTGTCATACTTGTCCTCTCAGCATTTATCAGAGTGCCCAGTACGTAGGAGGTGCTTAATAAATAATTGATTGACAATCGTTTTTTTCACCTTTGTCCAAGTTTGTGTAATTTACATGGTAGGTAGAATTGATGCTGGTGAAACCTCCCAATTTAAAAGGAGAAAATCGAATAGCGATATCAGCACAGGAACTTACACTGATGTTATTGACAAGCAAGTTTTTTGAGCATCAGTAAGCTTCTATGGAAAATTAATTTCATGCTTGTCTGCTCTGGTAAAACCTTTTACTGAAGTGTTATGAAAAGGGAAAGATTGAAAATGGTTTGGGAATACCAAAAAAGATTTGATGCTGTTCAAAAGAATTGTCATGTTTACATGCTTCAGGGTATTAAGGCCTATCCTTACTTTTAACCCTAGCTTCAGGTATGACTGCCACATGATGAAGTAGGGAATGTAAATTCATTGGTTTAAAGGAAAAATGAAGGATTATTTATGTTTCTTCATAGGTTGGGGGAAAAGTTGAGAAACTAATAAGGCTTTTAAGATTGTATATTAGTGGAATAACATTAGCTCTTTGCCAATCATTATCATCAGGAGAAGGGGAAGAGGAGAGAAGGGGGAATGAAGGGAATGAGGAGAGGAGAGAAAATGAGAGAGGGGAGGAAGGAAGGGCGGAAGAGAAAAAAAGAGGGATGGAGGGGGAGAGAAAGAAGTATATATTCTCTAAACACTAGTAGTTTAGGGAAGTTTTTCAAATGATCATAGATAGCTATGGTTTCTTAGTCTGAAAACTGCCTGTTTGACTAAACAGGAATAATTGTATTGAGGAATAATTTGTATTCTTATAAATTTAACTCAGTTCTCTATAATATTTTACTTTGCTAAAGGTACTCGCTAAAAATCTGTTCCATGTTTTCTACTTTCCTTCTAATTTTGGTTGCATTGGTTTTGTTTCTGAAGAAAAAAAAAAACTTTTAAAAAAAGTTATATAATCAAAATGATCCATTTTACATTTTATAATATTGTCTATATCTTCTCTGGTCCCAAATTCTTCCTTTATCCACATATCTGCATATAAACTATTATATACTCTCCTAATTTACTTATGGTATCACCATATGGAATTTTCTTGACACAGACACTAAATTTGTTTTTTACTTCCTTTTTCATTGATTAAGGTAATCAGAAGTTGTGGCTTGCCCAATGTCTCACAGCTAGTGTGTTTGATCAGGTCTTCTTGATTCTAGTCCCTGAATTCTATCTATTGGGTTATCTAACTGCCTTAAAATATCTTATACATGAGACATGGGATCTTCATCTTCATCATAATTACTATCCTGGCTTCATTTATTCCTTGATATATCAACACAACACTAATTAGATAGATGTTTTAAGTTAAACTTGAGAAATATCCAGAAAAGTTGTGTTCTCTTAAAATACGTCAAAAGAAACTAAATATGTTCTTCATTTTGCACTGGCAAATAATTTCCTTCAAGGTATAATTTGAAGAACTGACCTTGATTTATAATTGCAGTCTGGGTTAGCCATTTAGATGATTTCCTTCTATCCTTATTCTTGTGCCTGTGAAAATAAGTTGGGTGTGCCATACACACATACTTCTTTCTGCTGGAAGAGAGAAGAGAGAGGGACAGACAATGATTGACCTTTATGTGCAATCAAGTTCTTTTTAGTAGCCCATGCATCATCTTATTGGAGAAAATTAAAGCACTAGCCTCATGTTACTTTTAAGCTTAAAAGGTGGATTTAGCCACCAGCTTATCATCAATATAATTATGAAAAGACTGACACAGGCACATGTACTCATTTACTGTGATCCCAGCTTTGGAAATGTTATTTTTAAGGCATCTGTAACTATCAAAAAAACCCAAATGTATCTATAGCAATAATTTACTTGAGGGTACAGCTGGAAAGGGGTAAAGAAGCATTCATCACCAAATTCCCAGAAACATACATCAGAAAAAATGCACAGAACATGAAAGCAATATTGAATAAAACCCAGACTTAAATGGGCTAAATCAGATAGCAAGATGAATAGGAGTCTTATTCAAGCTCTGCAAGTAGCTATAGCCCATCTCTCTCTCTCTCTCTCTCTCTCTCTCTCTCTCTCTCTCTCTCTCTCTCTCTCTCTCTCTCTCTCTCTCTCTCTCTCTCTCTCTCTCTGTCTCCCTCTCTCTTTCTCCCTCTCTCCTTCCCTCCCTCTTCCTTCTTCTCTTTTCTGCCTTTCTATATAAATTGTATCTGATACATATATATATATATACATATAGATATGCATTATATAGATGTGTGTATTTCATTATGTAGTCTATGTAAATGTAATATAAGTTCTTATAATTATGTATGAATATATTTGTGTATATATATATATATATATATATATACATATATATATATATATATATATATATAATCTCCCCTGATTGAATGCAAGCTCATTGAGAGTCAGCATTATTCCATTTTTAAAAATTATTATACTCTCAATGTTTAGCAGAATGGCTGATGTAACATTTAGGAGATAGTTAAATAAATACTAATAAATTGATTGATTGTTGGTTCTCTCATCCTCAATAAGGGGTAAGAATACAGGCACTGCCAATGTCGCAGGATTGTTGTTATTGCCAGCTGAAGCTCATCAACCTCATGTTGTGTTCAGTTGACTTGAGAAGTAGCCAGCTCTAAGCAAGACCCAGGGTTTGGAGAATGGTGGGGTGACTCGTTTGCCTTTTAAAATCCTCTTAATTATTAATGTTGCCTTTGTACAGGTATACTTTGTTGGATATTCTGCGATTCCTTGAGCCTAGCCAAGCCACTTATTTGATATCCTATTCTAATTCTCTCAGTATTTTGCTTACATTTGTTCCTTCTCTTGTTGTTGGGTCATAGAAGAGGTTCTGACTTGAACTGATAGTGTTTCAAGTATGTTTCTTCCTTTATATCTTGCTTTTGTGACACCTTCTCCACTAACACCGATGGTAAGTTTTTTCAGCCAATTTCTTTGCAGAAATGCTTGCAGTAGCCAGTAGTAAATGGTCTGGATTATGAGAAATGTGTTTCTAAATTGCATATAGAAATTTCCTACCTTTTAAAGGATGAAAACCTCATCTTAATATGTATAAAAATCAAGGATTTTCTCATGACACTCCTCTCCATTTATATTTAAAATACATGATGATAGAAACCTGTTACAAATTCAGCAACACTTTGAAATGAACTTGTACTGCATTAATCACAATAGAATCTACATGCATTTTTAAAATAGCAATGCCAGCATAACATATGGATAACATGCAAAACAGATTATGCATTGAGTCGATGAAAGTTAGTTTGCTTATTTTGTTGGAGCTAAAGAGGGATCAAAATAACAATGCTCAGTGCATAAATGAATTCAGGAACCCCTTGTAGCAAATCGACAACCCTCAGGTTATGAATCACTGTTGTGCATGATATTCAAATATAAGCAAAATCTTGGTTAAAGCATAACATTATTAATATAAGACTAAAAAAAGAAATATCCTGAATGGGATAGCAGAAAGCCTATGGGATTTGGTGTCTGAGGTCATGATCCCAAATTCCTCCTCTCCTATTTATTACCCATGAGGCCTTAGACACAGCTTCTCTGGGCTTCAGTTTTCTCATCTATAAAATACAGGAATTGAACTAGGTGACTTTCTAATTCTACACTTTCAGTCTTCATAAACTATAAATGATATTCTTTAGATCATTTTAGCACTAATCCATTTGGGGAATGGGAAATATTTTAGCAACTATGGGTCATTTATCTGAATAGTAAACAAGAATTCAAAAATTTGCATGAATGTTCTGAGTATTTTAGGTAGACACAACTTCTCCAGACTAAATTACCTAAATAATGCCCTTCATTTGCAAAGGGGACTTCAATTTGACACATATAGAGTTTGATAAAATATTACAATTACTTTTAAAATGCCCTTAGAAAAAGTACAATTACCCTACTTGTTGTTCAGTCCATTTAGTCATATCTGTCTCTTCTCGACCCATGGACCATACAGATTTTCTTGGCAAAGATATTGAAGTAATTCATTATTTCCTTTTCCGATAGATTAAGCCAACTGGAAATTAAACATTTTGTCTAGAACTCGCTAGTAAGTGTCCAGATCTAGTATTTTATGCATTGAACTACTTGCTTCTCAAAATTACTATATAACTACTCATAATTTTTTCATGAGCAAAAAGTTTCTACCCTCACCCATACAACAACCATTTTGACATTTTTTTTCCATTCTTTGAAAGTTCTATACTTTGTCAATTATATAAAGTATGAGGGTAGAACTCATCCATGAAAGTGGATAACCAGTTAGACAAACTACATCCTATTCATGCCTTCTCCCTCCATGTATCACTTATCCATGTTATCCAATAGCTCTGCCATGAGGATCCAACCAACTTTCTTATGTTATTTGTTCTATATGTGCATAATACTGGACCTCATGGATTATCTTTTATTGATTATCCCTTGTTTTCACCAAGTAACCAACCTATTTTCATTTGCACCATTCTTTTTTTTTTTTCTGACAAAGTCAATGTTCCACTTTCTATGCATTTAAACAATGTGTAGAATTATTTATTTTTTTACTTACCATGTGATTCTCTGTTGCCCTCTGGATGAACTTCAATCTCATTTCTTATACTAAATATGGATCAAAAATATCGCTTGGTCTTCCCTAACATCTTTAAAGATTGGATGACAGAAAATTCCCATTGGGTTTTCCCCTGCCATTCATGGCAAAGGCCAATGGAAATGCTGCCCCAGAATGTGCCAGCTCTCAGACCATTATACATGGGAATGACCAAGGCAAAAAAAGATAGTATTCTCCATAGGTGAAGGGAGTAATCACATTGATGAAATCACAGGCCCTTGAAATATTCTGGTCTTCATATAAGCATGACCTTTGGCATTTGGAACACTTACTTCTGTGGAATCATTATAATATTTTTTTTCTTTTTCTCTTTTTTTGTTATTGGCATTTTCGATGAGACAACATAGCAGATATGAGAATGGAAATATCCATACAGCAATTTAATCTCCTACTTCTCTGACTATTGTTCTATATATTTTACAGTGAGACAACCCACATGATTTCATAACATAGTGGTATATAAGAAAAGGCATTTTATAAATAATGTGTATAGAATTTTGTTGTTCTTGTCCAACTCTTCATGACCCCATTTGAGGTTTTCTTGACAAAGATACTGAAGTGGCTTTTAATACTCTTCTCCAGCTCATTTTATAGATGAGGAAATTGAGGCAAATAGGATTAAGTGACTTGTTCAGGGTCACACAATTAGTATTTGAGCTTGGATTTGAATTCAGACATGAGATCTGGAACTCTATTCACCATTTCATGAACCTGCCTTCTATATATATAGAATACTGGTCTTAAATTCAGAAAACTCTGAGCTTAAATGGTACTCTCCACACTTATGAAACTATGTGAATATGGACAAGTCCCTTAACTTCAATGAAAGCTTCAGATGCTTCCTTATTGGCCCAGGGTAAAAATCTAAAGAGAACACATCTGTGGAGGATTTAGCAGACCTCAAAGCAGCATGAAAATGTGAGCTATTATTTTTCTTGTGTGAACTTTTCTGTTTCAACCCCAAGCAATGTGAATTATTCAGAATGATTGCTCCAGGGTCCAGGATTCTATGGACAGCACTTTGTATCAAGTGTGTTATGCATATAGGAAGAGAAGGTCACAACTGTTCACACATCTCTGTTTATACATAGCTAGAAGGAAAGTAATTACAAGCTGAAATTGTAAAAATAACTGGCAGCTGTGCACTCCTGGAGTTTGAATAAGGAAGTGCTAGAGAATCATTAAATGTATGGAATGGCTGAGTGAAAAAAAAAAAAAAAAAACACATTGATTTTAGGAGGAGTTGAAGGGACTTCATTTCATTGCATTTTTTTTAAGATCTGGAACAAGATTTTGGGTCTCAAGAAATGAGATGCCATCACTTTAGAAACATCAGCTCTGCTAAAATGCCATGGCCATCTATGTGGAAAGAGTGTTCCAAGCAGTGATTTTTACATAAAATGTCTATAAACTCAGAGATGATGAACCATGTAAATTGAATTCATCATGAACCATTTCAAGAGTTTATTTTAAATGTCTCATCAATCGCATGTGTAATAACTCAAGCATTTTGGTCAGCTAATCACTTGAGTTTCTGGTGCTATACAGCTGCCAAAATGATTTTCCTGCAAGAAGAGTATGACCGTGTCAATCTCCTTTTCAGTAAACTCTAGCGGCTCTGGTTTGGCTGTTAAGGCCCCTGCCCTACCTTCCCAGCCTGATTCTATTTCAAGTATCCCACTGTTCAGCCCAACTGGCTTTCTTGTTGTTTCTGTAATAAAATATTCCACCATATGTGATTATGATGGAATACTATTGTGCTATAAGAAATGATGAGTAGGATGCTCTCAGAAAAACCTAGAAATACTTCAGCTCATGGAAGGGCACTATGTACAAGATAACAACGGTATTGTAAGATGATAAACATGAATGATATATTCTCAGTAATACAATGATCCAAGATCACTCTGAAGGCATTATGATGAAAAATGCTATTCATCCCCAGAGAAAGAACTAATGGATGCAAATTGAAGTATACTTTCTTTAAACTTTCTTTTTCTTGAAAGGTTTTTTTTGGTCTATGTTTTCTTTAACAACCTGACTATTATGGAAATGTTTTTGCATGACTACACATATATAACCTATATTAAAATGCTTGCATACATTGGGAAGGAGGAAGGGATTTGTGTGTGTGTATATACATGTTCTGTTTTCTTGATAAAATATAAATTCCTTGAGAAGAGAGGATGTTTCATTTTTATCAGTGCATCTGCAGCACTAGAATATTTCTTGGCATACAGTAAGTACTTAATAAATGCTTGTTTGGCATAAATAGCACCTGGAGGTTTTAAATCTAATATGGATTAAAGTGAGTTAGTGGCTTAATAACTAAAGAATGGGTCTTGGACATTCAAAATGCATTCAAATCTTACCAATGATATATATTGACTTTGAGACCTAAGGAAATTGATTTACTTCTTATTGACCTACAGTACTCATTTTGATGAAATTATGATAAAGGATTATGTTGATGGTCAATATTTATATAGTGCTTTAATGCTTAAAAAGTGCTTTATAGATTTAAATCCATGTCATTCTCACAATAGCCCTGGGATATAGATGCTATTATTACTCCCATTTTACATTTGAGAACTGAAGCAGAGATTAAGTGACCTGCCCAGCATCATACACCTGCTAAGTACCTAAGGCAGGATTTTAATTCAGGTCTTCCTGATACCACAACCAATGCTCCATCAGAAAATACAGGCCAAAATTAGAAAACTGAATTGTTGGAATGCCCTATACAGATAAAAGTAAACACACACACATATGTATATGTGTATATATACATACATACACACACACACACACACACACACACACACACACACACACACATATATATATATATATATATATATATATATATATATATATATATATATAGTTGAGACTATATTAGAATCACAGAATATTAGAGCTAGAAGTGATCTTGGAGATTTAATCAAATCCTTTTATTTCTTCAATGAAACATTGAGGCCTGTTGGATTGTGAGCTCTTTGAGGACAGGGATTATCTTTTGCCTCTTTTTCTATCCTGAGTGCCTAAAACATATTTTTTCATTGGTGAATTGACACTTATTGTCTGATAATGTTTTAAGTGACTTGCCCAGCTACGTAATCAATTAGTGAATAATACCAAAAAAAGAAAGCAGTGTTTCTGAGACTCAGACCAGTACTCACCCTTCCATAGCACATGGTGTCCCAATATTCAAATAGATAGAATCTAGATCTTGGGGAGAAAAGAAATAAATCTGCAGTTAAATCAATGACAAATGCACCTTACTATCATGGCTCACCTTTACGGTATCCACCTTGCACAAATTCCTTAGAGAGCATAAAAAATGGCTCCCACAAGAGCAGTAATCCATTTGGTGGAGTGGAGTGTTTGTTTGGTTGGTTGAACTGGTAGAATAGGGATAATAGAGAAATGTCGGATGTTATGATCATTCTTATATGTATCTTGTAACCTAGGGCAGCTTAGCTTCTAGAATATTATTCATTTTTCATATGATAAAGAAGCTAGAGTCTCAGAGCCTCACTTTCAAAATTTATCCCAATCATAAAAATATTGACCAAACCCACATCAATTTAGAAACTGCAGTTCTTTTGCTTTCATTGTGTGTATGTTTGTGTCATTGCCTTGTCTTTATGCCTATTGACAGTTTTCCATGTTGACAATGGCTTGAATTACCGACTAAGATAATTTGCTTGAGAAATTAAAGTTTTGACTAATTCAGATGGGTCCTAAAAGTGTGTTTCAATGATCACAGATGCTTTCATTCAAGAGGATAGGAAATCCAACTTCTCTATTAGAATCCTTTTAAAAGTTTGGCTCTCTCCTTCCTCTAACAGCTATATACCACTTAGACATTATCTAAATTTAAAAAAAAAGTAAGATAGTCTTCATTTGATGTTAGAACATCACCAGGAAAAGAAAAGTAGAAGGACAAAACCCTTACTTATACAAATTATTTTCTTTCCCCCCTAAGTCTGATGGAGTACAAAAATGGTTATAATTAATGACTATGAAGGGGGTTGTTGTGTGTGCATATATAATTTAATTGTCCACCAGATTAAGACTCCTCCATAATCAAAAAATCTTTAAAAGTTACTGTGGCCAAAAATTTTATTAACAAGTGATATTCTTACTTGGGCAAAAATAGTTTGGAAGTGGGAGAAATAGAAGTACAGAGGACACTTCTACTTTAGGTGCTACAATGGAATAAGGTGAGGAACAGCCTAAACCATGTCTCCAAAGAGAATCTAATGGAAGGTAAGCCCAGGGCTAGGGATGAAAGGGTACCCCATGAACACTTATGCCATAGAATGTCATGGTACAACAGAGAAGTATCAAGTGAAGCTTAGGGTAGGAAACATGTCTTCCAGATGTTGGATGCCTTAGATAAAGTGACCTTCACTTCAGAGGTGCAGCTCTGATCCTCTGACCAATTTAATGATAAGTCTATTTAAATTTAGCTTGGATAGGAAACGTGTAGATCATTTTGTCCTGATTGTGTGTATGTGTCCATTTACATGAATGTGATAATGTTATCTGGTCATATATTTAGTAATTTCTACCTTAAACATTAACATCAATTTGGCTGAAAATTGGGCATATCATAGTCTCTTTATTTGAATGCCAATTTTTGTTCAACATGAACCCAAATTTTGTAGACCATCTGAAAGTTCATCCCCTTAGACCATTTCTCAAAAATAATGAGGAGTAATGCCCCTCGCTCCTGCAGCAGGCTTGTGACCGTGACTTTATGAATGTGCCTTCTCATAAATCATGCAAATTTTGAGACTGGTAGATTGACCTGGTGGTAGCTCCAGCTCCTAAATTAGATTTCTTGAAGGCAATGAAAGTTACTTTGCTAATAGCCATGAGGCCAGAGTTCCATTTTATTTCCAGCCCACCAGTTATTAGTGCAAAGAGTTGAGAAAGGATTCCAAATTTTGCTTTTGAGTCATTCTCAGAGATTTTTGTCCATTTAGTCACCTGAGATCAATCTTTCCATCCAATGTTTACATTCCTTGGTTCCCTATGAATTCTTTATATTCATTCAAGTTCCATTTCTGGTACTGATCCCTGATTCAGTAGAAACAGTAGAAACTGTATTCCAAGGACCACCTAAAGAAATAGATGATTTCCTCAAAATTTTATTTACACATACATTATCATGTGATAGACATTTGCAAGGCCTTTTCTAAGTCTGAACATCCTTTCATCTTCCTTATAGGTCAGAAAACTGCAAAAAGAAGGAATTATAGGACTATTGAATCTATTCTTATTTTATAAATGAGTAAATTGAGCCTCATGGGAATAAGTCATTTGTCCAAGGTCAATAGGCAGTACAGGAAACAAGATCTGACAGATCCAAAAGTAAACTACTCCACAGCTATACTGATTATCTCTTTAGAGACAGAGAATGCAATTTATTTGGTTTATTTAGGAAAGAACACATTATTTATGGGCAAAAATCTGAGGAAACAGTAACTATATACTGGTTCTCTCCTTCCTCTTCTCAATCTTGTCAACTGAACAATTAGGCTTCAGCTTTCCAACTGTCTCTTATTTCCCTCTTGTTTTTCTCCTCATGCCCCACCTTGTTATGGATGCCCAAAATCTCTTTAGCTATGATTGCTCCATGTCTCCTGAGGCATCAGTGGCAATACACTTATCCAGCTATATTACTTTTAGGATTTGCTACAGTCCTTTAAATACATGCAATATATATATATACATATATATATGTATGTATGTAACATATACATATACATATATATACATATATACACATGCATATTTGGATGTATACACATACATATAAATATATACATGCTTATAAAGTTGATGAAAGGATAGGCAAACATAGAAAATGACATACCAGTTCATGATTTACAATTAATCTATAAATAAAATGTCATCATACTTAATAAAATATTTATTTTGTTATAACTGGCATAAATATATAGATAAAAATATAAATATATGTATGTATCTGTCTATATATAAAATATTTGCATATTATATGTGTATATGTGTGTATTTATATGATGTACATATATATATTATATATATATATATATATATATATATATATATATATATATATATATATATATATATATATATATATACACACACAAGGATGAAAGGAAAGGGGGAGAGAGAGGGAGGGAAGAAGAGAGAGAGACAAAGAGAAAGAGGGAGAGAGTGGGGAGAAGAGAGAAAGAGAAAGAGAGAGGGGGAAAGATAGGGAGACAGATGACAGACAGAGATAGAGAAAAGGAGAAAGAAAAGGAGAGGGGGGAGATAGTGTCACAGCACAAAACACAGAAAACAATATCATAATTATCCCTAAGCTTTATCACATAACCAGTCAAAGAACGTATATAACTGGAGAGGAACAGAAAATTAAATGTAGCATGTTTAAAGTGTGCCTTTTTCTCCTAAATAAACCAAATAAATTGCATTCCCTATTTCTAAAGAAATAATCAGTGGAGCAGCAGACTAGCTTCCCCTTGGATTTGTCAGATCTTGTTTCCAGTTGTGCCTGTGTAACCTTGGGCAAATGATAAAAGCTCATGTGTCTCAGTTTACTCATTGAAAGATTAGATTCAATAACCTTTACAATCTCCTCCCTTTTTTGCAATTCTATGATTCTGTGATTTGCAAATCTGATGAAAAAGTCAGTTTTAGAAAAGAACTTCTCTATGTGATTTATGATCATTTATATGTATAAAATTTTGTGATCATATTTTTAAAAGTGTGTAAACTTTTTAAAATTCCATACCCATCCTTCTGTTGAAGCTTTCTTCTTTTCAGGTAATCATATAATCACAGAATCTTGTGGTTGTTGGTCAGTTGTTTCAATCTTGTCTGATTCTTCATGATTCCATTTAGGATTTTCTTCATCAAAGATGCTGGAATGATTTGCTATTTCCTTTTGCAGCCCATTTTACAGATTTAAAGGCAAATGTGGTTAAAGGACTTGCCTAGTGTCATCCAGCCAGTAAATGTCTAAAGCCAGATCTAAACTGAGAAAGCCGAGTCTTTCAGGGCCAGTCCTGGCACTCTGTCCATTTCACCCCCTAGATTATAGAATCTAAGAGCAGATCAACTAGTGTGATTTAAACAATAATCCTCTCCAAAATTAAAAATTTAAAACCCCAAAGGATGTGTCTTTGCTTTTCTCACTTATCTTATGATTTCAAGTGCCCAGTATGGGCGGCAGATGCTCACTAAATGGTGGTTATTAATGAAGAGGTGTTGAATTTCTGAACCAGATTCTTCCAGAGCCTAAGTCGTGCTCTGGTAGTAATGTGTCTAGTTCATAAGCCACATGAAATCTTGAAAGATACAGATGTAATCTACTGTCTCACTGTGAGTTTATTTCCAAATATCATTCACGTGTTCTCACAATACAGTTTATGTAATGGGAAAAAATATTTCCTATTAAATTCAAAAATGTGGATTTTAGTCATGATTCTACTAAGTAACCATGTGATTTTCAACCCTCAATTTATTTCTGACCCTCAGTTTTCTCAACAGTGAAAAGATGGTGTTGCACTTAGTGTTTTCCAAGTGGTTTCCAAGGTTCATTCCAAATCTAACACTCTATTATCCTAATGGACCTTTAATTTCACAAAGACAAAGCAAATCTTTTCAATATGCATCTACTAGGCAATGGATCTTTGGTCCATGGGGTTATTTCTCTAATGGAGTTCAGACCCTCTAGCTATGTTCTCTCTGTCTAAGCAATTCCAAACTGTACTTCCCTTATTGTCCTCTGTAGAGTACCTATCCAAGGTACTGAAGAACTTATTCTGGGTCTTTTAACATTCCATGAGTATATTTGTAATATTCAGGTAATTGACCCATCATCCATCACTACCACCCCTTGATGTTATGTCTCCTTTCTTAATCTTGTTTGTATTTCTTCTTAAGTGAAAAATATCTATGAGACAAATAAAATTGTGGGGCAAAGATTGAATCTGAAATCAAGAGGACTTAGATTCAAGTACTGACTGCTAATTTTTGTCTGCCTTTAAGAATATCCATATGACTCTGTAAGGAACACTTTCTTTAGGATAATTCCTTTTTATATGAACTAGTGGAATAATGAAAAAGGCAGGAAAGAGATATTAATGCAAAGTTAAACAATGTCTTACTGGCAAAGGATACATAGTATTCCCTCTTTTATAGGTGAATGGTTGGATGCCCAAAAGGAGTTTGAAAAGACTTTATTCTAATAAAAGCTGCTAAAATATGTGTATAAAGAAATACAGTTGTCAGATTATATTTCAACTTTTTTGGACAGGAAATTAACTGTGGCATGATATATCAATTTAAGTAGTTTGATTGCTTAAAGGGATAAAGAAACAAGTTTTATTTATCAAAATGGATAATACATGAATATGTAGAAATACAGCCTCCAAGCACAAAAACAAATGGAGGACCTTTTTATGACTGATTAATGGTTACTGGTTTACAGACCATTGTAGGGCTGTCAGCTTATTTGCATGCTGCAAATATTATAACGAAGGTAAAAATTTACCTCTTTTTATGTTAGACTCAAACGTTTTCAAAATAAAAATGAGAAATCATAAATTTTTGGAAACTGAAGGATGACTATTTAGAGACTATTGACTTTCTTGGGAAAAATTAATACAAATAAGTCGGTGAGCACAGGAGACATTTATTTAAGCCAATAAATATCCTCGCCTCTTTTGTCAAGAGGCAAGGATAGAGGCCAGTATTGTTAAGATGGCAATATTGAAGGACTTGGCAGAGAAGGAAAGATTTATAAAGGAGAGGTAAAAAGCAGCTTCATCAGTACTATTTGAAGAAAGAAGTGGAAAAAGCATTCAACTGACAAGAAGTCTTTAGCTGTTAGTTCCTGGTTGACTGAAGATTTAAGTTTATTTGAAGAAAGCTTCAGTTCCAGTTATTGCACTCTAAAGCCATGTATAGCTTAATAGGAGTAAGGTCTCTGAGAAGTATCTACTCTTTTCTGCCCCCTCTGGCAGAAGGAAAAAGCAGAAAAGGAAAGATTTTGTAGCTGCTTGGCTGTGTGGGAATCACACTGATACCTCATTGAGCTACACAAAACCATAAAGCACTAACTAGAGTGGCTTGCTTTGCCCAGAGAGTCCATATAAGTTATTTTATTTTGAGTTCTGTTTTGATTAGATGGTGCAGCACCTTGGCTGCTCCGTAGTACCCTAATATAACAAGCTTATGAGATTTGAAATTCTCCTGCTTGAAGAGAAGTGCTAGCCAAATGTATATTGTAATACTTTTCTAATGCTTTTTAAGGGTATTTTTCAGTTGAAAGTGCTTGTGAATGCTATAGTGTTTTGAGAATTTAAGAATATTTACCCAAATGGAAAGTGGTCAGGACAAGCAGAGTTGTAGTTAGCAACATGGTATAGATGCTCCTGAATGGATCAATGACATCAAAAACTAAATTCCAGAGATGTGAGCCACCTCAGGTATGTAGATTTTCCTCCCTTATGTCTTTCCTTCACAGATGCTAAGTGAATTGGTGAAAAATGTCACCCAGATTTATGTTTGTAAGGTAATAAATGCTCTTCTTGCATTTGGTTTAATTTATGATTTATATTTTATATTAATTTATATTATATTTATCATTTATAATACATCTTATATTATTGTTATTTCTTTTGCTTCCTTTATAAATAAAAGGTTCTGTTTAAGATCTAAAAGTGTCACCATGAATGCCTTGTTGTGTAAACAGCAACACATCAGTGGGGATTCAAGATCTAAAGTGGTAACTAGAATGAATGTATTATCCTACTACAGGGTTACTACTAGAGAATTTAAGAGTAACTCTGATGGTGATCCATTCTCCATAAACATGGATCTGCAAGTATGAGAACAATATGGAGTCATTAAAGAAGTCAAGAGAGTGAGTCAATCAAGAAAGATTTGTTAATTATTCACTATGTGCTGAGTACTTTGCTAATCCATGAAAAGACAAAGAAAAGCAAGAATGTACTCCCTGCCTTCAATAAATTCGATTTGAATAGGAGAGAGAACATGCAAATGACTGAATCTATATTTCTGGTGCAAATGGCAGGTAATCTCAGATATAAAGCATACTCAGGTAAGAACTGTGAGATATGACACAGTGAATATACACACCATTACAGTTGGAATCTTGTGGAGTCCCAGACTAGTGTCTTCCACATGGCTAACAACATGCACTTTTATAACTCTCAGTGCCCAAGGCTTTCATTTGCAGCCCATCTACTCCAGTTTCTAAACTATACTCTGAAATGTGGCTCTGATGACATCTGGGAAAAATATTTCCTTCATCATTTAAGTTAAGATGCTGTTCATGCTCTTTTTCTGGGGAGGAAGAGGGACATCCCTGCAAGAGCTCTAAAGATCATCTTCATTACATCTCTTTTTCACTCTGTTCCATGCACCTTAGAGTTGAGAAACCAAATCATCCAAGTTCCCTCCTCCGCCAGGAAGTCTGGTCAGGATCAATATTAAGACAAACTCAGTGTCCTACATAATTTGCAAACCTAAGGAATCAGGGAACAAGGGTGGTGAGGCAAAGGCCAACCACCAATATGGCTTTGTTTTCTATTTTTGGCCAAAGTGACTGTAAAAGAAAACAAAGAAAGAACAGTCAGCTACAGAAATTAATTTTGATTTCCCCCTGTTGGTCTGACAAACAGACTTTCTCACACTAAGGGAAAAAAAGCAAGAAAGGAAAAGTAGTTCTAGCTCTTGAGGATAGGGGGTTGGGAAGGATGGAGAATAGGAAGACAGGCAGGAAATACTTCACACCAGCCTTAGGGGGTGGTGGAAAATGTAACATCATTTAAACTGAGATTTCCTTTGTTGCTGCTTTCAATTTTCTTTCTACATCTGAAAGGATAAGAGTTATTTTTTAAGGGATAATCTTCCCATACACATATTAGACCTTTCATTCAAAGGTCTCTCTAAGTAAGATAGTAGATTCACCATATAATAGGCAAGGTAGTGATAGGGAAAAAATGTTAGTGTCAAAAACCTAAGTTTGAATCCTGGTTTTGCCTCTTATTATTTGTGTGACCTTAAGTATGTCACTTAACATACCTAAGTCCCATTTTTGTCAATTATAAAATGGATGGAATTGATTGAAGGATTGCAAGGGTCTTTATAGTTACAAATCTGTGACCCTATCATCCTTGTATCCAACATCCTCCACATCAGACACCATGTTCTCTTCTAGAGTTGTTTCATCTTATTATCCTTTTAAACCTTGATGTTCTAGTCAAACTGGACCATTTACCACCATAAATTCTTGGATAGAAGGGACTTCATGTTATCTAGGTCAACCTTCATTTGTGGGTCAGTTGTTTCAGTAATGTCTGACTCTTCATTACCCCATTCTAGAGTTTTCTTGGCAAAAATACTGAAGTCGTTTACCATTTCCTTCTCAAGATTATTTTGCAGATAAGGAAACAGGATTAAGTGACTTGCCCTGGATCACACAGTTCAAAAGTGCCTGAGGCCATATTTGAACTCTGGTCTCCTTGACTACCAGACCTATCCATTGTGCCCACTAACTCCTTTCAGTGGAACATACTTGAGTTGAAATCCCAATTCTAATGTTAATCTTGTGATTGATCAAGTAACAGTCTGGGACATAGATTTAGGGAGGGAGAAAATAAGAATTCAGGGAAGCAAGCAAGAATTGATTAAGTGACTATGATGAGTCAGGCCTTATACTAGGCATTTTTCAAATACTACTTGGAAAAGATCTAAGACTTAAAATGAGGTTCAGAGATATGAAAACTATCTTGTTCAAGAAGGCAGTGAGTTTTAAAACTCAGCATTCTGACTTCAAGTTCAATAGTTTTGCCATCTCTGAATTTTTAGCCAGTCCAGCCCCCACATCTGAAATTGATCCCACTATTTCCTAAATGATGAAATCCCTCCTTTCCTTCTAGGTTAGACTCTGTTCACTTGCCACCTCCTCCTTAAGGCTCTCCTCAAACACCCTGTCCTTGGCTCTCCCTTATTTTTCTCTTTCCAGTCTTTCATAGCACTTTCTGTACATTTTTCATATTTTAATTCATATTAATTATTCATAAAAATGCCATCTCTCATTCCAAATATGAAGCCACTTAAGAGCAGAAATGGAATCATTTGAGTCTTTGCTCACTATCTCATAGTGTAGGCACTTAACTGCTTGTTCAAACAGTTAAATTCAAATGATTAAATTACTATTATTATTATTATATTATTATTATTATTATTATTATTTATTTATTTTTGCTATTTAGTGATTTAGTAATGCCTGACCCTTCGTGACCCCATTGGGTGTTTTCTTGGCAAAGATACTAGAATGATTTTATCATTTTACAGATGAGGAAATAGAGATAAACAGGGTTTCATGATGACAAGGGTCACAAAGCTAATAAGTGTCTGAGATCAGATTTGAGCTTAGGACAATGAGTCTTCCAGGCTCCAGGCCTGGCAATCTGTGCTACCAAGTTGACAATATCAATTAATTGAATTAATTGATCAATCAATATTTCACTAAGAGTTTTAAAAGTGATCATCAAAAAAAAAAAAAAAGAAAAATACTAGATTAATTGTAATATAATAGCTTTCTACAAAATGTTCTCTGAAATCAACTGAAAGTAATTCATGGATAAAAATAAAGGCAGTCATTCTTGAGATCAAAAATCAACCATTCTATCGCACAGTTTCATTCTGTTTTCTCTTAAAAAAAAAAAAAAAACTGTTACCCAATTGGATAGTGGAATATATTCCTATATCTGTTATTCGAAAACTCAAAATGCAATTTGGATTTGTCAATGAGTAGTTTAAATCTGTGGCTTCATAACTGACACTCTTGTTCATCCTCTTTAGTTGTTTATTCTATGACAAAGCCTTAGATCATTGGCATTTACTGGGCCAAGTTAGCTTATTGAACTGCTCATCATATAGCTTAATGTTTATGCTTATGTTTTAAACTTCTGTCATGATACTCTGACATTGTAGAGGAAGGAAAATTAAGATGACAGTGACATTGTAGTTAGTGTCTGCATGCATATTTCTACTCCTCAAACAGGTAAAATCTCTTCATGACATCTGCATATCATTAAAATAAAGGGCCTATATGCACAGCCATTAATATTATATTTTATCTTCTAGGATAAAATAAATTCCTTGGCATGCAATTTAAAGCTGTCTACCATCTGGTTCCTACTGCCTTTACTTGGCCACATAATTCTCTTTCATTGATTCTTTATGTTCCAGCCAAACTATGCTACGTATTGTTTTCTGGACATGGACATTTCATCTCTGACTATCATTAACATGATTGGGATTCACTCCCACCTCAGTTGTGCCTCTTTGGTGTTTTTATTTCATTCAAAGCTCAGTTCCAGTTCCAAATTCTCTAGAAAGCACTCTGATTCACTTAGCCCCTGCCTTCAATTGTTAATGTTATTTCCCTCTTCGAATTATCTTGTATTTATTTATAGTTGTTGAGTCCTTTTAGACATGTTGACACTTGTAACTCCACTTGTATTCTTTTTTGGAAAAGATACTGGAGTGATTTGTCATTTGTGTCTCTAGTTTATTTTTCAAATGAGGAAACTGAGGTAAATAAGGTTAAATGACTTGTCCAAGATCACATAGATATTAAGTTTCTGACTCCAGATTTGAACTCAGGTCTTCCTGATTCTAGGTCCAGCACTCTATCCACCATGCCAACTAGTTATCCTGATAGAATATAAGTTCCTTAAGACCAGGGACTCTAGATCATATTTTTCTTCATATCCTCAGCAATTCTGACTCTCTGAGAATTCAAAGATAGTAATGAACAGCAATTTATAACTTCAAGGTTCTTTTATTCCTCAAGGATTAAAAAATAAGCATAAAGATGAATAAATCCATGAAAATTGAAGCAAAAGCCAACTTGGAAACTGGGGATAAATCCAGAAAAATTTGGTGTAGGCTGGGAAGCCAAATTAGGGAGGAAAAAAAAAACACAATATAATATACAATAGAAACAATTAACTGTTAAATTACTTGGACAAGTAACTAACTACAAAATTAACCATTAAAATGGGAAATAAAATAATTTATATCAATTATGATAATATAGAGTTTTTAAAAATTTCAATTATTTGCTAAAAGAACAACAAAATAATCCAGAAAATGTTTTAGTCAACAAGCATAAAACCTAACCAAATGGAGAGAGAAGGCTATCAGAGGCAATATCCATTTGAAATAAAAACTCGCTTGAATAAGTTTAAGAAGAATGATAGATAATTGATTTGGGCAGTATTGTCTCCTAAAGAAGAGAAAAGTAATGAAGGATAAAATGATTTTAAATAAAGCATGATAATACATCCAAATAAGCATGGTCCTCATGAGGAGATTTAGGTCAAAAAAAAAAAAAAAATGAAAGCACAACAAAAAAAAAAAAGAAAGAAAGAAAGAAAAATGGAAAAAATTTTGTAAAAAAGTAATCAAATAAGGAACACAGTCGAATTTTATATTCTCTATCTATGTTATTCAGTTATGAAGTAGGAAAAGATGTGATCTATTGTTGTCTATTACTTGTGAAAATCTGCTTTTTCCTAGTAAAATTGTCATCAATGATACGCTTTATTTTCATTTAGGAAAGTGTATAAAAATGTTGTTTATATGGCAAAATTATATAAGTACATAGGGCAGGTAGGTCAATAAAATTTCCTTTTTTGATGTATATACTTATGTGTGTGTATGTACATATCAGACATAGTGGAACCATTGTATTTGAACCTTAAGATCATAGTCTTAGATACTTTGGTAGAGGAGGTAGAAAAGTTGCCATATATTGCCAAGTGTAAACACACAAACATTTTGTATACATATGCATATCTACATGTATATTATATGTGTGTATGCATATATGTATATGTTGTGCCACAGTTCCATTTAATATTCTGACCCAGTTTCATTAATTGTCCTACCTCAGTTACTCTGCCCCAAGACCTCAGGCTACAATCATTCCCTCTTAATGTTTGATGGGATAAAGGATTTTAACTATTTTAGACATCATTAAAATATCAGAGCCTCCCTCCATTATGTCATCCTAAGAGCCTCCCCCCATCTCAGTTACCTTCCCCATTATGTAACAAAGATGTTACCCTATAAAAGAATCTTGTATCTGACATCCACTGCTGCATTCTTGGAGACTAGTCTCATTCAGTCCTGGGACCAAACCATGAATTTCAATTCTGAACTCAGGTCTTTCTGATTCTAGGCCCATTAATCTACGTACCTCACTACCTAGCTGTCTCCAAGGCTATTTTATACACTCTTTTTCAACAAAGCATCTTCCATACATGTCTCAAGATAATGTAAATTCTAAAAAGGTTAAAACAGAGATGCACTTGCTCAGTGAAGATCATTAACAATAGGTGAGACATAAATCAAGTACCTGTCTGCTTGATAAAAGTGTTCCCCACTGGGATGAAGGAGACCTAGCTATGGAGATGCAAAAGTAAAGGGAGTGAGTCCCTGTAAGTAAGTAAGTAAGAGACAGTTCAGCCTATTCATAGATGATGCCATTGAATTGATGGCATCAAGGATAATTAAGATTCCTGGAAGACAGCTCTAATCAGTCCAAAGAATTTGGTCTGTCTATTCACATAGGAAAGATCAAACATAAGGACTGGCCATTGCCTGGGTTACTACATACATTTGCAATGGAAAGTCCATGCAGTTTTTCCATTGGTCCAGGAGAACAGACAATATAGATGGATGGTAAGTTAGGCATAGAATTAAACAGGAGGGTAGTGGGCTAAATGCTTGTGAGAAATCATAAAGTGCCTTTCCTCATCCCCAGCATGTCAAAAAAGTAAAGGACATTTATTTTCATGTTAACATAACCATCCAAGTTGTTGTATGGCATCAAAATAGAGAATTCAACAGTTGCCAGAATAAACATGAATACTATAAAGTAGAAGGCTTATAGTGGATGTGAATTGACTAGAAAGTTTAATGAACAAAAATAAAGAAAATGAGCAGATAATGTGGTACACTGGTCCTGGTACTAGAGTCAGGAAAATAACCTTCCTGAGTTCAAATCTGGACTCATATAGTTTATGAGCTGTGTGTCCCTGGGCAAATTACTTAATCCTATTTACCTCACTTATAAAATAAACCATTCCAATATCTCTGCCAAAAAAAAAAAAACTGCAAATAGGAGCATGAAGAAATGGAATGACTGAAAAACAACAAGAAAGGAGAATTCAAAAAACAGAAGTCAAAAATGAATTGTACGGTAAGAAAAGAAAATGAGTTGGTCAAAAGGCAAAGGACCACAGGTAGATAGACAGCATGCTTCACTAGTACCCTAGCAATGAATGGTAGAAGAATATGGAGAAAGGTCTCTGGCATATCGAGTGGACTTCCCCTGATGGAAGCATGGAAATGTAGGACAAGAATAGTATAGGAGATACAGGTATGCATTGATTACAAAATGCATTCTTAGAACTCTCAAATTTATGAGATTACAGATCCATTTGAGCATTTGTATCTTATTTGTATTTTGCAAATACCTTGCAAATAATAAAATATAATAACAACAATAATAAAAATGTGAATATATTTAATATATTTTATAACTGTTTATAAAATGCTTTATGACTTACAAAGTACTTTCCTTATCTTATTCGATCTTAAATATTTATTTAAAATGTTTGTTGAATTGACTGTGATAAATTTGTGTTAGGGAAATGACACTAAGTCTGTGCCACTAAGTCCTAGCCATTGGACCAAGGAATGGTAAAGAAAGAAGAATGCCTCAGTAATTCCTTTTCAGTTCTTCCATTCCTGCCCTGCATGCATAAGCAATTAAAAATAAGACCTTATGCAGGTGACACTGGTCAATAAATCTTTAGCAAATCAAAATCTAATGCTCTTGTCTTGTACTTCCTGGGATTTTTCATGGTTTGGGGCCCACAACCCTCGAGATGTTGTCTGCAAACATTTCTCAGCTAAACATTTTAAGTTTTCTGTTTTAAGATATTTTGACAATAAATTTTGGAAACCAAAGTTGTGTTGTTGTTGTTGTTGTTGTTTTAAGAAAGGCAAACAATCTCTAAAACAGAAGCTATTTTGTAGAAGGACACCAATATGATCATGTCCTCAATTTCAAACCAGAATGTATTCCTTAAGTGTACTTTATTTCAAATGAGGGTAATCATTTCAATGAAATGAAATCCTAAGAGCACATATGGTACACATCTGCCCACAAAGCTTTAACTTGTTTCCCAGTACTAAAATTTACTCCCATTATATCACAGCTGGGTAAGCAAAATTAAAAAAAAAAACAAAAAAAAGATTAGTATGCAACATGATATATAATCCATTGCTCTTCTCTCTAGAATGACTGCACCCAACACTATTATACAAAGAACAGAAACAATCAAGGCTCTGGGATGTTATAACTAAAATAACTTATCAATACTGGCTGCATATCTGGGTTAGATGTGTGGTAAATGAATACATGTTCCAATTGGATACAGATAAGAATTTGAGAATACCTGCAGGAGGCCAAATATGCCTTTCAACAGTTTTCTAGCAAAAGAAATGGATATAATATAGTACAAAAAAAAAAAAAAAACTATTTACTAAATGCTTATTATTAAGACATAGTTAGCACTAAGCACCTGGGAAACAGAGATCTAAGCAAAAGAGTGCTTGTTCACATAAAAGTAAAAATGAAGTATATATACAGTGATGAAAAGAATTTCAACTAAAAACTAGGTGGAAGATGGGAATCAGAAAAAATCATAGGGAAGTTTGTTAGTTGGTCAATTCAACAAACCTTCATCAAGCGCTCCCTATATTATGGATATTATACTCTAAGAGATGGGAATTAAAAAAAAACAAAAACAAAAACAAAACAGCCAACTAGTGTAGGAACAGCATGCAACACTCTTTGATTAAAACACAGAGCCCATGACAGGGAAGAATATAAAACAAGACTGGAAAATAAATGGGAGCCATTTTGTGGAGTGTTTTAAATACCAAGGTGAAGATTCTGTATTTTAATCTGAGGTCTACAGGAGACAGAAAAGATTGAAGTGGGAGGGAGGAATATTGATTTAACTGAATATTGATTGAATTTTGGCAGCTATATGGAGGATGGAGGTAGAAAATCACTTAAAAAAGTAGCAAATATTATCCTTGCCATATAAAATAGCAAAGTTACCAGTTCTAAACTGGCAGAGGAATTTATCGAAGTGTGCTTTGATGAGTTTCTTTATTTAGCATTTATTTCATGAAATCAAATGTATAATTTGGTTTTTCTTTGCATGGTGAATAGATTGTTGGAAGGAAGATAGCAATGATGTGAGGCTTTGAAACTCTAGGTGTGTTCATTTGTTCATTCATTTATCCATCAAGTATTGTATCTATTCTGTATAGAGCACCTCACTCTGCACTGGAAAATATAAGAAGTTGAGATTCAATTAGTCTTTACCTTCATGAAATTTACAGGGCAGTAAAAGAGTGCTGATCATGTGAATGGAGAGAAGGTTGGTACATTGAAGAGATATAATAGAGTATCAAGAAGATTGGATCACAGATTGGAAATATGGGAGGAAGATGAGTGAAAACTAAAGGCTGATAATCAAGAATTTAAGCCTGGCTGTCTAGGAGGATGGAGACGCCCTCGAGAATAATAAGGAAGTTCCAAAGGGAGGATGATTTTGGCTGGGGAGGGCAAGATAATGTGCTCTCTTTTGGAGATGCTGAGTCTGAGTTTCCTACAATGTACTCATTTCTTACAGACAGGAAGACGAGAGCTTATTGATAGATTAGGAAAACTCAAAGTGTGGATAAGGTTGTTATAGGATCAATTTAGTCCAAGAGAATTCATGTGGTCATGAGAAAATTCACTTTGTGACCTCACATGTTCGTTTCTGGCTGTCTCTTGGGCAGATAAATTTGAAATGAAAGTGCATTCCACTCTTATTTTCTTCATTTAATAATACTTATTAACAGCAGCAGTTTCCATTTTTAATTGAAGTGTTACTGGTCCCAGGGATATAAGAAGAGATTCCTAATTGATCCATTTTTCAGGCTTTGCGCTGGTGCTGCCTTCAATATTATCTTTTAATAGCAGATACTCTTTCAGGCCTCCCCCCTGCAGAACAGTTGAACCTTGCATGCTATAAAAAAGCTCCAGGTTTAATCCATGGGATCTTGGCCCTGTGGCAAGAATTTTAAGGTGATGGAATAGAAAAGATAGCCATAAAATAAAGATAAAGATAAAAACATACTTCATATATATATATGTATTATATATATATATATATATATATACATATGTATATATATATATACATATATATATATACAAACATATATATATGTATATATGTATATATATATATACATATATCATTGATATGTGATTTGTTCAGGAAGCAGTGTAGAATAGGGAACAATAAAACAATGAATAGAGAGTAGGCTCAGGAGTCAGAGAGAAATGTAGTTATGTCCTTCCCCTACAATAGCCTGGCTGTGTGACCATGGACAAGTCACTTAAACTCTCAGTGACTCAGGAAACACTCAGTGATTCAACAAGCATTTATGAAGTGGCTAGTATCTGCCAGGTATTGTACTAAGCTCTGTAGGTATTTTAAAAAAAATTTTAAAGGATTGTACTTGATCTCAAGAAACTCAAAGTCTAATAGTGGGACTACATATAAAAATAAACCACAATGTTCAGTCAAGCTATATATAGCACATTATCATTAAAGGGGACTGGGGAAGGCTTCCTGTAGACAGTATGATTTTACCTGGCACTTGAGAGAAGCCTGGAAAGCCAGGAGGTGGAAATGAGGAGAAAGATTTAAGGCATGAGGAACAACCAGTAGAAAGGTCTAGATCCAAAGAAATGGAAAATTTTTTTCAGAGAAACATCAAGAGGTCTATTAATTTTAAACTTCAGCAATAAAAGGAAAGTTAAGGATGGACTGAGGAGAAAAGATAAAATAATTATATTTTGGATATGTTGAATTAAAGATGTCCATGAGACATCCAGATTGAGATCTCCACTAGGCAATGAGAAATGCAAGTCTGGAGGTCAACAGGAGACGTTAGAAATGGAGAAGTAAATTTAAGAAGTATCAGCATGTAGATGATAATGGAATCCATGGGGGCCAAAGAGATCATTAAGTGAAATTGGATGTATAGAGAAGAGGATGTAGGGCAGAGCCCTGTTGGATGCCAACATTTAGAGATCATGACCTAGATGAGGATTCATCAAAGAACAATGAGAAGGAGAAGTCAAATTGACAGGAGAATCAAAAGAAAGAAGTGTCACAAAAAACTTAGAAAATAACCAGAAGCGAGTGAGTGATAGTGTCAACAGCAACATAAAAAGCTTGTTGATTAAAAAAGGTCTATTTTATTTGGCAATTAAGAGATCTTTAGAAAATTGGAAAGAAAAAATTATATTGAATGATGAGATGTGCTAGGTGGCACAGCGGATAGAGTAGGGTGCTGGAGTCAGGAAGATGAGTCTTCCTGAGTTCAAATCTGGCTTCAGACACTTTTTGGCTCTGTGACCCTAGACAAATCACTTTACCCTGTTTTGCCCCAGTTTCCCCAATTGTAAAATGAGCTGGAGAAAGAATAACAAACTATTCCAAAATCTTTTTCAAGAAACCCCCAAGTAGGGCCACAAAATATCATACATGACTGAAAAATAACTGAATATGAACAATGAGGCTAGAAGTCAAATAGCAGAGATTTCAAGAGAATCAGAAAAAAAGGAAGTAGAGGTCTCTATTGTAAATGGCCATCTGGATGAATTTATTTATTTATTTATTTATTTTTTTTTTTTTAATTTTTTATTTTATTTTATAATTATAACATTTTTTGACAGTACATATGCATGGGTAATTTTTTACAACATTATCCCTTGCACTTACTTCTATTCAGATTTTTTCCCTTCCTCCCCCAACCCCCTCCCCCAGATGGCAAGCAGTCTTATATATGTTAAATATATTACAGTATAGTCTAGATACAATATATGTGTGTAGAACCGAATTTTTTGTTGCACAGGAAGAATTGGATTCAGAAGGTAAAAATAACAGTTTACATTCATTTCCCAGTGTTCCTTTTCTGGGTGTAGCTGGTTCTGTCCATCATTAATCAATTGGAATTGGATTAGTTCTTCTCTATGTTGAAGAAATCCACTTCCATCAGCATACATCCTCGTACAGTATCATTGTTGAAGTGTATAATGATCTTCTGGTTCTGCTCGATTCACTCAGCATCAGTTGATGTAAGTCTCTCCAAGCCTCTCTGTATTTCTCCTGTTGGTCATTTCTTATAGAACAATAATATTCCATAACATTCATATACCATAGTTTACCCAACCATTCTCCAATTGATGGACATCCATTCATCTTCCAGCTTCTAGCCACTATGAAAAGGGCTGCCACAAACATTTTGGCACATACAGGACCCTTTCCCTTCTCTAGTAGTTCCTTGGGGTATAAGCCCAGTAGTAGTATGGCTGGGTCAAAGGGTATGCACATTTTGATAACTTTTTGGGCATAATTCCAGATTGCTCTCCAGAATGGTTGGATTCTTTCACAACTCCACCAACAATGCATCAGTGTCCCAGTTTTCCCACAGCCCCTCCAACATTCATCGTTATTTGTTCCTGTCATCTTAGCCAATCTGACAGGTGTGTAATGATACCTCAGAGTTGTCTTAATTTGCATTTCTCTGATCAATAGTGATTTGGAACACTCTTTCATATGAGTGGAAATAGTTTTAATTTCATCATCTGAAAATTGTCTGTTCATATCCTTTGACCATTTATCAATTGGAGAATGGCTTGATTTCTTATAAATTAAAGTCAATTCTCTGTATATTTTGGAGAGGAGGCCTTTATCAGAACCTTTAACTGTAAAAATTTTTTCCCAATTTGTTACTTCCCTTCTAATCTTGTTTGCATTAGTTTTGTTTGTGCAGAAACTTTTTAATTTGGTGTAATCAAAATGTTCTATTTTGTGATCAATAATGGTCTCTAGTTCTCCCTTGGACACAAACTCCTTCCTCCTCCACAAGTCTGAGAGGTAAACCATCCCATGTTCCTCCAATTTATTTATGATTTCGTTCTTTATGCCTAAATCTTGGACCCATTTTGATCTAATCTTAGTATGTGGTGTTAAATGTGGGTCCATGCCTAGTTTCTGCCATATATCTGGATGAATTTAGACAAATAAAAAGGAGGAAATGTCTCATGCAATAGATAGCAGGGATATAAATCAATTTAATGTTTTCTGAGAATGAAGAAGACGAGCATATTTGTAAGTAGTAGGGAAGCAACTAGTAGGAAGGGAGAGATTGAAGTTAAGAGAAAGGAGAGATGTTAGAGGGGATAATCTGCTGGCAGATAGAATAGGATGGCATTGGGTAGGAGAAGCTCCTTCCCCCTCATCCTGTGAAACATGGGTAAAGGAGGAGGTAGTGGTGAAGGGTATCTGAATGATTGGAGCTAAGGAGGGAGAAAGAGGGAAGTTGGTGAATGGTCTCATTTTTTTCAGTAAAATATGAGACAAGGTTAAGATTAACACTGATTAAAACAGGAATACCAATATGTATTAGGTATGAAGAACTTAAATAACATGGTTTAGAGAGTGAATTGCATGGTTTGAGGGTCTTTTATCATTTTAGATATACTGCATTTTAATGCAAAAGAGAAAATGCAACATAAATCTTTAAAATTCACAGTTTTTGCACAAATCGATTAAATTGGAACAAGTAAGAATTCTGAACAACATAGAATTTTACAAACTTATATGAAGATGAAAACAGTAAAACTTGGGACATGGTGAATTAGAAATAACATAGAAAGTATAATATTAAGAATAATATTGGAGAGAAAGCTAAGAGGTGCAGGAACTAGAGTACCAGCTCTGGTGTCAGTGGGACCTGAATTCAAATTTGGCTTTAGACATTTACTAGATGTATAAATGTGGGCAAGTCACTTAACCCCGAATGCCTCCAAAAAATGAAATAAATTAAAAAGTGTAATATCAGAAACGTGGATATTTTTAAATAAATCACCTGTACCATGTAAGCTCTTGATGGTTAAGTTGAAAAGGTGGTAGAAAAATGTGGTAATGCTAAAGGGATTATAATAAATAACCCTTCACTTCAAACTAAATATATTGAATAAAGAATTCTATGAATTAGAAGATCCCTTAGAGCTCTTCAAAGGGACAGCACAGGACAATGGAAATAATTCCAAAGGCAGTCGGAAAGATGTGTTTGTATGTTGGTCCTTCATCTCCTTGAGCAAATGGGATAATATTTCTAAATTGGAGTTTCTTCAAATAATCATGGGGAAGGCCTTTGATAGAACTCAGTCATGGAAAAATGACATTATGTTCTACTATAATCCTCACTTTATGAAAATTTTTTTTTATATAATAAATATGTTGGGGTGGGGAAATGGGTTAGGGAGTAAGGTATCACTACTCAAGAAAGAACTTTAAGTGTCTATGGCTGTCTTAGTAGAAGGGATACCCACACCAGTAAAGCTACTATTTTTTTTTTAAATTAATGTTTTCTGTCTTTCAACAGACCAGAGAATGAATGAAATGGAAATGGAAATTGAGAAGTTGAGAGAAAGATAACAATTCAGTTTTGGAGAAATTTAATTTTAGACGACAGTGTGTGATATCTAGAAGTCAATTCCCAAAAGGCAATTGGTTCTAGAGAACAGGGGAGAGATATGGGATGGAACTAGAAAGAGGCTTACAAAATCAGAGTTCTGGAACAAAGTTGTTTTCTGTTACTAGTAACATTGATCATTATAAATGGAGAGTAAAAGGGAGAAGAATAAAAAAAAAAAAGAGGGAAAAAGGGGAGATTGGGTGTAAAGAAGATAAAGGGGAGGAAAGGAAGAAGGAAAAGAGGAAAATGAGAGGGAAAAAAAGGAAGAAAATGGAAGAGGAAGATATATTTCCCATCTTTTGTTTTACCTAAAATTTTCAATGGAATGAAATCATTCTATGCTCGTACTAGAACATCCATTTGTGAAATAATTTGGGCTTTCATAGAATGATGTGAAATACATTGTCAAAACTCTGTTTTTCAGATAGACAATACGTGAATGCAATTCTCCAAACTAAATATACATGTTTTGGATATTATACTTTTTTAATTTAATTCATTTTTTGGGAGTCATTCAGGGTTAAGTGACTCACCCACATTTATGCAGCTAGTAAATGTCTGAGGCCAAAAAGTGATGGTGAAAACAGCTCCCCTGGACCATCTTCTGGGGCAGTTAGGTTGTTCAGTGCTTAGAACAGTGGACCTAGAGAAAGAAAGACTTGACTTCAAATACTGCCTCAGAAATACTAGATATGCAACTCTGGTCAATTGATTAAACTTGTCTTCCTCAATTTCCTCATCTTTAAAATGAACATAATAAGAGCACCTCTCTCCCAGGACATGGTATTTATAAAGTTCTTAGTGCAATATCTGACCCATAATAGGTGCTATATAAATATTAGTGAGGATGATGATGATGATGATGATGATGATGATGATGATGACAATCTCTCACTTCAAAAGGAGAGGATACAGCATCATGTATAAACTAGAGAATTTGGAGAATGGTTAAATAAACTGTGGCTAAAAGTAGAATTTGGGGAATGCCTACAGAGTGAGAATACTATAGGAACTGCTATTTACACAAATCAGCTAAAAGTTGAAGCAAATGTGAGATTATCCAGTTAAAGCTGGAAGAGACCATTAAAAATCCTCTTGCCTAATCTCCTCATTTCTCAGTCGGAGGATGTGGACCCAGGAACTCATATGTAAAGTCCCACTGAAAATGTCAGTCCACGCTCATTCTCCACAGCTTCCAAGGGCTACCCTATCTGTTGTTTTTTTTTTTTAATTTACCATATAAATTTATAGAAATAAGATCAGCTATAAATATTCCAGGGGAAAAATAAGAAAAATGTATAGGCATATGCCTTATTTTGACAAGGTTGAGGCTTCTGATGTCAATAACTTCTCTTCCTTTATCCACTGCAGTCATTCAGTTATTTATTGACAATATTCATCTAAGAATTAACTTAACAAATGGATAATGTTCATTTCAGTCACTGAAAAGCAACCAAAAACATCATTACTGTCAAATCCCTGACAGCAGGGTGTCTGCTCCAATTAAATAAGTTTGCTGTTTCCCAATAAATCAAGCTAATGGTTCACCCTGCAAATGTAAGCATGAAAATGAATCATTTCAGTGGTATATGTATCATCGGTATTTGGAGTGACACGGCTTAATGACCAAAAATAAATGTTTGTTGTTTTTACCTTAAACTTTGACATAAGCAAATTCTGAATCTAGTTAAGCTTCAAGTGAACTAAACAAGCATTTACTGAGCACCTACTATGTGCAAGGCAGCACATGGGAAAAGCAGTGGGCTCCCCAGCTATCCCCAGATTGCTAAACTAAAAATTTTAAAGGATTTCTTCTTTGGGAACTGGAACGCTGCCTTTGTGTGTGTGTGTGTGTGTGTGTGTGTGTGTGTGTGTGTGTGTGTGTGTGTGTGTGTCTGTCTACCTCTGTCTCTATGTCTCTATGTCTCTGTGTCTCTGTCTGTCTCTTTCTTTGTATGTCTCTCTCTCTTTCTCTCTCTCTCTCTCTCTCTCTCTCTCTCTCTCTCTCTCTCTCTCTCTCTCTCTCTCTCTCTCTCTCTCTCTCTGTGTGTGTCTCACTTTTATCTCTCTGCCTGTCTCTTGTGTGTTTCTCTTTCTCTCTGTGTGTTTCTCTCCCTCTCTCCCTCCTTCTCTCTGTATCTGCCTCTCTTGTTCTCTCGTTGAGTTATCTTGCTCCCAACAGATAGTATAGATCCCAATAGATCCCAAAATAGTATGGTACAACTCTCCCATGTAGACTTTCTCTGATTTCTGTTTTGCTATGATTTGGATAAATGGGCTCCTTTGCTAACATATGTGTTCATTGTAGAATTGCTCTTTGGTGAGAAAGGGGTTATCTTGAATACAAAGTACAAAGTGGAGGTACTAATTTCATTATTAAAGAGGCAGCTATCAGAAGTTTAGCTTGAACTTGAAAACTGCATCTCCTAGAACCAATAATATTCGAGAGAGCAGATGGATACAATTCTAGACTGGTGCAGTCTAGAGGAGATCAGAGAGGCTAATTTTTTGGCCCTTATATCCTGCTATCTTTTCTGGAAGCAATCAAAATCTCCCTTGGTAAAAGGGGAAGGGAAAAGGCAAGAAATGTCTTTACTGCTTTCCTTCAAGCCACATAACATCTTTATGCTGCATGTATGTTACCCATGTTTTGCTGTTGTTGTTCAGATGTTTCCAGTAATAGTTGATTTTTTGTGACCCCATTCAAGGTTTTCTTGGCAAAGATATTGGAGTGGGTTTCCTTCTCCAGCTCATTTTACAGATGAGGAAACTGAGGTAATTGGGATTAAATGACTTGCTGAGAATCACACAGTTAGTAAATATTCGAAGTCCGATTTGAACTTAGCAAATCACAATTTTCACTGAACCACCTAGCTATTCCCCCCTCTTTTTTTAATTTTCTCAAAATTTCCCAATTACATTTTAATCTGATGCAGGCTGCACTCTGGAGTTTTATGGGCCACGTGTTTAACACCTCTGTTCTATGCCATGTCTTACTCTTAAAAATAGCATGCCTTTATATAGCACAAGTGACTGAATTCTCAATGTACGTGAGAGTGGAATACAAGTTCTAGAAGGTCCTTTCACTTTATAAAAACATTCCAGAAGAGTCTTAACTGATATGTGCTATGAGGCTTTGTCCCAGGGCATTGCCAGAAGTTTTAGTCTTTCAGAATATAGAAACAACTAAACACATCACATACTCATACGTAATTACAAATAGGAGACTACCAGGTGAACTCTTCCTCATATTTCACATGTGTGGTCCAGTATGAATAAACATAGCAGATGAAAAGCATTTTGTCAGTTCTTACATGTGCCAGTCACTGGACTAAGTGATGCCGATCCAAGAGCAAAGCTGAGACAGTCCTTGCCCACAAGAAGATTACATTCCACTGGAGGAGGGATGAAGGGCATTTTGGTCTGGCAAGGTCAAAGATGGCATGTGAAGAAATACAGCAGTTGATCAACACCCTCTTTCAAGAGACAACAGTAGAATTAATTTGATTGTAATTCCCAAAACAAAAGATGGAAAATAAATATGTGGCAGGGTGGATGGCAAAGGGAATAGAATGGATGGTAGGATGGAAAGGAAGCAAAGTCTAGCCCATTGTTGTTATTTAGTCATTTTTCAGTTGTACTTGATGCTTTATGATCTCATTTGTGGCTTTATTGGCAAAGATACTGGAGTGGTTTGCCATTTCCTTTCCAAATGAGAAACCTGAGGGAAACGGGAGTAAGTGACTTGCCCAGGATCTTACAGTTAGTAAGCATCTGAGGTTGGATTTGAATTTGGATCATCCTGTTTTCTGACCAAGCACTCTATTCATTGTCCAAGGTCTAGTTTGAAGTCAACTAAATATAAGAGGATGCATGACTTGATACTTACTCTCTTTCCAACCAGGAAAGTGCAGTTCCAAAAATGGGAAGATGAAGTCTTTCAGCATCTTTGGAGGTCCAGTGAGTCAGAAAGCATAGCAGGGGGAAGAATGGCAAAAAAAAAATGGCTACAATGGATGACAGGTTGGAATGGGAAGTGTATGAAAGAGTGTCCTTTCTGCATCCCTTTTGTATTTCTTATCTCAGGTAAAACAATAGTTGGTTATCACTGTGGGTTTAAGCATGCCTTAGTGGTTGTCTCTGTGTCCCTTATTTAAGGGACAGGCCAAGGTCAAAGTAATTTACTACTGTGTTGGCCACAGGATGACAACAATTGATTTTTAAAATCACAACAAACATCAAGGACTCTCTATTAAAGTACACAGAGGTTATCATCTGCATCAGTGAAAGAAGCACCTAGGTCAATAAAGTAATAAATTATAATAATAATATAGCTAGTACTTTTCAAATATTATTATATTTTATCTTCACAACAATCCTAGGTGCTAATATTATTTCTATATTATATCATATCATATCATATTATATACACCTGCATTATATTTATGCTGTATACATCATATTATTTCTATTTTACAGATGAGGAAACTAAAGCAAGTAAAGATTAAGTAACTTAGGCTGGAGTCATAGAGCAAGTATCTGAAACTATGTCTGAACCCAGGATTTCCTGACTTGCAGATCCATTGTTCTTATTGCTATAATGAAATAAAAGATCCTTGCTCTAGCTCTCTCATTTTACAGATGAAGAAGCTGAGACCTTGAAAGGTTTAATGAGTTACTAGTCACAAGTCATGAAACTAGTACACAGTCAAAGTCGAATTTGAATTCAAGTCCTCTCACACCAGGGGTAGTCACTTGGTGCAGTGGGCAGAGTGCCAGATCAGGAATTGGGAAGACATTTTCCTGAGTTCAAATCTGGCCTCCTAGCTATGTAATGCTGGGTGAGTCACTTCACCCTGTTTGCCTCAGTTTCTTTATCTGTAAAATGGGCTGGAGAAAGAAATGGCAAACCATTCCAGTAACTTGGTCAGGAAAATTTCAAATAGGGTCACAAAGAGCTGGACTCAACTGAAAAATGATAGAATAATAACAACCTCTCAATCCAGATACCACACAATTTCCAATGTGCTCCAAAGTGTTATTATCACTTCTTGTTTTTAACAAAGAAGGAACCTAAGAGTTTGAGTATGAGTTGTTCAAGTTCATGAGGCCAGTTAGTAGCATATTTAAAACTTAACTTTTGACTTTTATTCATCAAAAGTTATTATTGTCACGTGCATATGAAATTTGGGTTTGATTTTTTCTTATTTGTTCAGAAGACATAATAAAGGCCAGTCTCCCCTCACCATTGTTCATTTTCCATGTGGAAAATATTATCTGGCCCAGTGTTTTGTTTTTAACATAAAAAGCTGCCTTGGTATATTGGCTATCAACAAAGCTACCAGTTCCCTAGAGCAGCTTGTTGAGTTCCAAAGGAATCAGGCTGATTTATTGGGAACTTTCTGGACGACCCCAAACAATAGATCAAGATGCTTGGGAAACCTCACAATCTTTAATAGGCAGATTCAGGCTTTCTTTGTTCTCCTACTTGAATGTAAACGAAAGGACCCTCTCAGGGTGCCCCTTTCTACAATTTCCTGCACTCAGATTCCAAAAACCAATACCTACACAACATGGAAGACATGTGAAATTGTGTATGAAACAAATCTCTTCTCTCCACAACATTAAAAGTTCAGTGGATGAGAAGCTCAATATGAATTAATGGTGTGACCAGATGGTCAAGGAAAAGACTTCCTGACAATTAAAACTTTCTTAGGAAGTAGTGGACAGTAGGTATGCAAATAAAGGATGAATGACTACTTAGATGTACCATGATAGAGACAAATGCCCAATGAGTCCCCTTGCATTTCAGAGATTCTGCTAATCTCTATGACTTGGTGATCCCAGGTGATTTCACATTTCACATTTTGATGATCTCCTAAAGGGATCCAAAAATCATTCATTTGATTTCATTTCCTCCTGAAAACCTCACCTTTGTTTTTTTCTAAATGCCTACATGGGGGATAAACCTAGATCCTGGCACTGTCCTTTTAAAAATTCACCTTTCTGTATTTTTTCTTAATTCTGTTGATGTCATTTTACCACCTCTAGTGAAGGGCTGACTGAGCAGTCTTTATTATAGAACAGAACTGCTTACTCCTTATAAAGAGCCAATTAACTGATTTCATGTTTGATAAGTGAAGCAGTTATACATCTCTCTCTTTCTACGAAGCCATTATTGGAGCTATTAGCTACCAATATTCTTTGATGGAATTCAGTTCTTTTTTTCATTTTCTTTCCTCTCTCTAGTCTAAATGCTAGTGAGGGGAGAATTAACCAGCAAGCAGGTAACAGAAAGAAAGATAAGGCAAGGCAAGACACAAGAATAGTCTCTGCACTGCATAATATGCATTTGAATAACTTAGTCAAGCATCCCATCTCTGCCTCCTCTACTTTCAAAAGATCACTTCCAATGTTGCCCGGTCCTTCAGCCTAGACTATATCAATGGCCTTCTAATTAGTCTCCTTGTAGTCAGTATCTCCTTCTCTCTAATCCATCCTCCTTCTTGATGCTACAATATTTATTCTATAGCATGCATACAAGAGATACTTAAATGATTGGTGTCTGATTGAATGACAGGTTTGACCGCATCACTCAAAAATCTTTGGTGGTTACCTATTGTCTGAGGAATAAAATACAAACTTCATAGAGTGATTTGAAGTGCCCTCTATATTGAGTCTTTACTTTTCAGCCTTGTCCCAGACTGCTCACCATCTTGAATATTTTAGCCAAAATGGACCATTATATATTTCCTGAACTCTATACTTTGGCTCTCCCAATGTACATTTAAGTTGTTTTTCAAAACTCAGAATCTTTATCTTACTTTGTTGCTCAACTCAGGTGTCACTTTCTGGGGAACGTCTTCCCTTACCTCCTTACTGCTTGCTTGTTAAGTCACTTCCTCATGATTTTTACTCCTTTTTTCTTTTTTTATTTTCTTCTCAAAAAACAAATATACAGACCTCTTTCCAAATTAACCCCCACTACTTTGGCACCTAAACCAGTAACTGTATCCAGAACTCTTACGGTGATGTTTCCATACCCTTCACTGTCACCACTGTCAATTGTCAAGTACCTTAAGAAATATAATATGCCTAGGTCATTTCTAGGCAAGCTTTGTTCTGTTCTCTGGCTATCTTCTCCTCAGCCACATGGCTATCTTTTATCTTTCACTACTTTGTTTTCTAGTTCTAGAACTAGAACCAAATCAACACTATCAAGGGTACTAGAAAGAATTTATAAATCTGTGTATGTAAATATATACACTTAGTATACTTGAAACTTTTCAAACCAAAGTACCCATTTTGGTCACCAAATCCACAATATGCTGTTTCTGGCAACTGCAGTAGAATATAAGTTCTTTGGGATAAGAAGATGACTTCACTTTTGCATTTGTATTCCCAGTATAGAGAAAGTGTTTGGTATATAATAAATACTTAAATACATTTTTTTTCATTCATTTACTCACTTTCATTTATTCATGTTGTATCCCTACAGCAGTAGAAAGGAACTTTTTGAGAATAAGGGCTAGTTAATTTTTTTTTCTTTGAATCCTCAATGCCTAGAGACAGCATGGTTTACTGGATAGAGTTGGTTTCTTGGCCAGCAAAGGCCTAAGTTTAAGTTCTGTTTCTTATTCATACTGGCTAAGTGGCCCTGGGCAAGTCATTTAAATTTTCTAAGCAATTTTCTAAGACAGTAAGTTGCAAAGAAGATGCTGCCCTGGGTTGATAAATACAATTGGTCAACTCATTATTATCCAATTATCCAATATAAATTGGATTGATAACTATAATTTATCAACTTATTAACATCCCATTATCCAATATGAATTGTCCAATTCATCTTGGAGTCAGATTATGAAGAACTTTAAATTTCAAAGAGAAGAGAAGGTAATAGTGGTGGTGGTGGTTGTGATAGTGGTAGTTTTCCTATAGGCAAGAAGTCACTGAAATCTTTTGATGAACAAAATGGCATGGAGCAAATTTCTTTTAGGAATACGAGTATGTTGTGGATACATTGGAAGGGGAGAAGTCTTTTGATATTCTATTGTTTGGGACAAAAAGACTTACCCAAATTGACTATTCAGAGATCACTCATAGAAAGCAGAATTATTTATTAGAATCTGGAGAAGTGGACCCCATCCTGGTCTGTGAGCCAAACTCACAGCAGGAGAGAGCCACTCCCTTGAAAATGTTCACAACTTTTATACATTTCAGAACCTCCAAAACCCCACCCTCTATATGTTGTGATTGGTCATATAAGTGTATTCCCCTATTTGGTCAGTGGAATGTAGTAGACAAGGTGATATACAGCCTCTTTGGCCACCCCTTCTTTGGACAATGGATTACCTTATCTAAAATCATGTGACTAGGGCCTATAGACCTGATCTACTTTAGCTAACAGTCTCTGATCAATATGTGCTTAATCTGTAAGTTCTTCACCTTTCCACACACTATGAATCGCAGGGCAGCACTTGGGTTGTTTCTCCTTCGTCTTTTGCTTTTGACATGTGCTCAGAGTACCTGCATCTTCAAACATCTATCTTCTACATTATATTCCTTCTACTCCTTTTCATCATTGATAATATGTTCCAGTTGATAAATCCTGATGTTTATCTACAGATAATAAAGACCATAGTTGCCGAATTCAACAAAAAAAGTGGAATGAAACAAAACAAGTCATTATGTGGACAGAAATATACTTGGTTCATCTTTAATTTCAGCTAAGTGCTGTAGCTGTCACTAAAAAAAAATGTTGGGAAATACAACCAATGATAAGTACAAGACCATGCTATGAACTAGGAGAGGAGAAACAAAAGTAAAAAATCTTCTTTGCTGTGATCCTTAATGCTATGCAGATGAGTCTTATCCCATACTTTTTACGGCATAGTAACATGCCAAACTCTCTCTAGGCTGGGTTCCTCCTTCCATATTGATTTTTATTGTCACAAAACTAAGCAACACTATCACAGGAATATCACTCTCACCACCTTCCAAATATTTGTACTGTTTTATAGACATATTTTAAACTGGGTCTACAGACTTGGCCTTGCCCTTAGAATGATTAGAAATTGATTACTGACAACTATCCCATATGTTTCTGTAGGTATGAATTACATGGAAATGAAAGTAAATATTTCCAGTGTTTTTCCTCATAAATATATAATAGAGTAGGAGAAGCCAGAAGTTATGTAGATCTTTAGAAACTAGAATTCTATCTATACACACCCAGAGATAGATATATACATATATTTGAATAAATATATGTAAATGTGTATATATATATATAATAAATTTATGCACATAGGTCTTATAGATATGCATCAATATAGAAGATATATCTTATATAACATATACTTATAAAAGGTGTACATATATAGATATATTTGTATGTAATTATGAGTATATATATATATATATTTCTTTATTACTCAAAGCACTGTAATCTGCAGTTAAAATAAAAGACAACTATTTTCCTCAGACTCCTAATTTGTTCCTGTTCTACATACTTGATACAGTTCCTGGCATACGATTTGTGCTTAGTAAGTATGTATTGGTTGATTGCTATAATTCCCCACGGGTCTCACAAGTCAGAAAGCCTATGTTCAAATTGTTTCTTTTATACAAATGACTAATGTAATCTTGAATAAATCCTTTCATCTTTTGGAGCTTCAGTTTCCTCACCTGTAAAATGTACGAATTTGAACGGGACGGTCTCTGAGATCCAATTCAAATCTAGATCTATTTTTCCATGTAAATTACTCAATTCCGCCTCCCCCCAGCAAAAAAAAAATGTCAAAGTAATTTTTTGGATGTTTTTGCACTGACATGTGTGCATTCATAGTACATGCATGCATTTGGTGATACATGTGTGTAAATGATAGGAGACATTGCATGATCAGACATGTTTTAAGAAGGCCAATTTGACAACTGAATAGCTGATGGCTTGAGTGAGGAAAGACTTGGAGCAAAATTCTCATTGAGAATGCTGCTGAAATAATTCAGACAAAAAACAAGGAAGGCCTGAGCAATGTGAAGAGAGAGGAGGACATTTTCAAGTAATATTATGAAGGTTGGAACAAAATTTGATGAGAGATTTTCCAAATTAAGGGAATTAGAGAGAGGTATTGAGGACAGAACTGAGTTTTTGCACCTGGATGACTCAAAAGAATAAAGAAAGAGGGAAGGATTTGGAGGAAGGACACAAGCTCAGTTTGGGACACACCGAGTTTCAGATGCTTATGAGACCCCCAGTTTTGAAGTGTTTAATTCACATGTTTTACAGGCAACCGTCACATAGGAAAAGTCCAAAGGATGACCTCTACTATTCAGGTAAACTTCTCTGAAGAAATTGTGAGGAAAGAGAACTCCACAGGGATAAAAGGCATTTTTATGTTGATAAAATAATGAGCCATTAAAATTAATATAGGAAATGTGGTATTCTGGGAATACATTGGACTTGGAATTGGGAGACCTTGGTTGAGACTTTGTATCTCACTAGATATATGGTCCTGTTATAGCTGTTCAGTCATGTCCAATTCTTCGTGACCCCATTGGGGGTTTTCTTGGCAAATTTACTGTAGTGGTTGGCCATTGTCTTCTCCAATTCATTTTACAGATGAGGAAACTGAGACAAACAGGATTAAATGACTTGCCCAGGGTCACACAGTTAATAAGTGTCCGAGTCAGATTCATGACACCAAGCTCAATGCTCCATCCATTGTGCCACCTAGCTGACCTAGCTGAACTTGACTAAACTACTTAGCCTTTTTGAAAAAAAAATAATAATTTTGATTAACCATTTGCCAGGCATTTCCTAGACTATCTATTTCTCCAACAAAATAAGTATTTATTAAGTGCCTACTCCTCATAGGCATAATATAGACAAAGACAAAAGCAAAACAGTCCCTGGATTCAGGGAGCTTATTTTCTGTGGAAAATACAAACATGCATATAGTTAAGTAAATAGAAAAAAATCTTAACCCATTAATGCAAAGTAATATTGAGATATAGGCTTTAACATCTAGAAAAGGCAATCTAAAGGAAGCTTCCCATTAATCAAGATGCCCAATATTAGAATGAACTATTTACTTACTCTACTTCCCTCATCCCTGGGGGTTCCTGCCCAGTCAGTTACCAAATATTGACAATTTATCTTCCACAATGTCTCTAATTTCTGCCTCCTTTCCTCTAGTCAAATCAGTGTCACTCTAATTCAAACCATAATCATCTCGCACTTAGAGTACTGCTAGGGTCTTCCACTTGGTCCACTTTATCTCCCAGCCTCTTTTCTCTGATCCAGTATCCAAGCACTAGCCAGATTGATTTTTGTAAAGCACAGGGTCTGGACTGTAAAGGGGCAGTTCAAAAAGTTCCAGTAGCCCACAAGGATCAAAGAAAAATGCCTCTGTTTGAAATTTAAGTCTTAGAAATTTTGCTTCAACTTACTTTTCCCAAGCCACTTTCTCTTTCTCCCCTTCACTTTCTCCCCTCCATCCCAACCAAAGTGAGCCATCCTTGATACTTTTCACACATGACATTGCAGTGCTCATCCCTGTGCTTTTGTGTGGGCTTACACTCATACTTAGAACTCTTTATAGCTGTCTTTATAACTGTCTCTAAGAATATCTAGCTTACTTCAAAGCTTATACCACTTCTTACATGAAGCCTTTCTCTCCCTATCCCCAATTATTAATGTCCCCAAATTGTTTTGCATTTTCTTTATAGCTATTTTTGTGTTTATACCTGTGTATAAATGTTGTTTCCACTAATAGAATGCAAACACCTTGATTCAAGACAATTCCAGTAGATTTGGGGTGGAAAGGGCCATCCTCATCCAGAGAAAACTATGGAGATTGAATGTGGATCACATTACCATATTTTTATCTCTTTGTTGTTGTTTGTTTGTTTGCTTGCTTTTTTCCTCATGTTTTTTTTTTTCTTTTTGATATGATTTTTCTTGTATAGAATGACAAATATGGAAATGTTTAGAAGAATTGCACATGTTTAACCTATATCAGATTACTTGAGGAAGGGGAAAAGGGGGAAAGGAGAAAAATTTGGAACCCAAGGTTTTGCAAAGGTGAATGTTGAAAACTATCTTTGCATGTATTTGGAAAAATAAAGTATCATCTTTTTAAAAAGAATATAAGCACCTTGAAGACAGAGGATTTCATTTTTGTCTTTGTTTCTCTACCAACTAACACAATGCCTAAAACCTAATAGGCACTTAATATATGCTTATTTTGTTGATTATTGTGAAAGTTTACTCACCTGTTAAATGGACATAAAACCTCCTTTTCTACCTACCTGAGAGGGTTGTTGTAAAGATCTTGAAAGTACTTCAAAAATTAAGAAATGGCATAGAAATACTGATAGTAGCATCACTCACAAAAGTTCATAGATTTGAACTGGCATTCACTTCTCAGTGACAGAGAAAATCATTGTCCCAAGACTAAGTCATAAATTAGTGAATCCAATTAATAGTTTATAAATGGATGGAAGAAATCTTATGATTTTTCTGGCATTAAATTAGAGTCTTCTCCACTCCCTATCCCCTCATACACATTTTAAAGACAGGAAGGCAGACATTGCCAGAAGCAGAGAGTCAGGCAGCTTCATAATGGCCTGGAAGACCTGCTTTTAACCAGTGAGTTCTAACATTCCTATTTTATTGTGCATTTCTATTAATGCAAGATAAAAAGGAGTCCATTATTTCTGGGAATTTCAAGGAGAATGCCCCCTAGGCATTTTGAAATGAAGTCGAGTTTTCTGTTTTTACTTTAAAATAGAAATAGGCTCAAGGAAGTTACACAGAAAATAAAATAGTTGATTATAGACATAGTTATGGTGAAAGCTAAAGGTTTATAAATATATATCTAAAGGTCTTGGTAATTAAGATTCTCCTTTTTTAGCAGCTATCCAATTTTCTGTCATGCATTGTTTCTGTTTAGTCATTATATAATGAAAACACTTTCATTTTGGAAAATGTCCTTTGTTCAAGGTTTTCAAATGCATGAATAACATTCTAGTGAAATAGAAATATTTGTATCATCATGGAACCTTTTTATAACAAGTTGATTTATATCTATACCTCTTAAATAAAAAACATATTTAAAACAAATGTGAACACATTTAAATTAATACCTTTTGGCACTTTTTCTAGTGTGTTATCAAAATATTTCTGAAAATATCAACTGTACCCTAGTCAAAAGGATCAGAGTTTTAAACAACATAGTAAGCTTAACTTACTTTAAACCAATGGGACTTATTTAATAACATACAAAGACATGGGAATTTTTATATGCAAAGGATACAAAGAGACATTATTTTGTCCACCGTTGCCTGTTGCTGGGGGGGGTGGGGCAGAGAAATTAAGTTGCATTATGTAATTAACCTTTAAAGATTAATTTTAACTATACATATAGTGTTGTGATATGGGAGTACCTGCAATGGCTGCTGGAGGTCTAACTCAGACCTGTACAATGGATCTCTTCATGTGAGAGCATGATGATGATGATACAAGGAGACTGAGAGGCAATTGCTGTTTTCTGACCTCTTCACTGAGAAGCAATTGTGTTGTCTGACCTTTCTCCTCTTTCCTCTTGCCTCCAACTTATTTCATTCCCAATCCACAAGGAACAGCTACATTAGTAAAGGCTGCTTTGCAACTCCTTCAAGTTTATGAGACTCTTGGAGACTCTTGGAGAATTAACCTGCCCCTTCACCCAGGCATGGTCCTTAACAATATAATCTGACCACAGTAAAGATTTTTGAGAGTATGCACTTTATACTGAGATACATAAATGGGGCTAACAATCTTTAATAGATTTGAAAAAGCAATTCACAAAGATTTGTAGAAATCCTTTCAAAATCAGTGACTACATTCAGAAATATTTACTAATAGCCAATCCACCAACTAGTATTAATTAACTCCTTACTCAGATGCCAAGAATGCAATAACAAAGAAATATTCTCTTCACTCAAGGAACTTCTACCTACTGGGGGAAACACAGATAGATGATAATTAGACATCAGACGGGAAGAAAAACAAATAGATGATAGAGAAAGATAGGCCTACACGGATAGGTAGGAGGGAGAGAGAGAGAAAGAGAGAGAGAGAGAGAGAGAGAGAGAGAGAGAGAGAGAGAGAGAGAGAGAGAGAGAGAGAGAGAGATGAATGCAACAACAATTAAATGTATAATAGAAGAATAGTTAGATGGATAGATATAGATGGATGATGATAGATAATAGATGGAAAAGAGAGGGAGAGAGAGTAAGAGAAAGGGAGATAAAGGAAGAGAGAGAGAAGGAGAGAGAGGAACAGAGAGAGAGAGAAGGAGAGAGAGGGAGAGCAAGAGAGAGATGTAGATAGATCTAGACAGATGAACAGAGATGATAGATGAATAGATAGATATAAATCCAAAATATAAAACATACACTAAATGAAAAGTAATTTTAATGAGTACTTATAGTTTCGATCCAGAAAGACTTCAATTAAGAGAAAATACTTCAACTGAGTTTGGAAAGAAATTATTTTAAGAGTTAGAAGTGAGGATGGAAGGACTTCCAAACATTGGGGGAAAACACATTCAAATAATAAAAGACCAGAGACAGAAGTCATGTGCAAATAATATTAAAAGTGTAGGAAAATAGGTTGAGGCCAGATTACAAAGTAGTTCAAAAGTCAAATAAGCTCACCATGGGAGAAAATATATAGAACAACAAAAGGGGGTCCAGGATAGAGCCTTAGATAACACCCACAGCCATTTTAGCTTTCTCTATATCTAACTTCCCTCCTTGGAGTACAAAAAGAGTTTGGCTTAATTGTCCTACACAAAAGCTTTCCAAAAATGTCATGCAAACTCTAGGCCATTTGAAATGGGTTGAGGGAATGGATCCCATGAAATTGTCATGATTCATGAGCATGTAAAATTGTGAGGAAAAATGGAAGATTGACTTTCTGCTTAAATCCATGTGTTCTTCAGAATGAAACAATTATTTTAGAAAGTTTATGGTGCTAGCTAATTGATTCTTACCACCCCATTGATGCTTAATGTTAGGAGTGAATATATTTATACATTTCATTAGCCAGTTGAAACCTGATCCATTAATGTCAAATGGAGGCAACTAGCTGGTACAATAGAGAGAGGGCTGAATCTGAATTCAGGAAGATTCAAATCTAGTCCCAAACAATTATTATGTGATTTTGGCCAAGTCACTTTACCACTCACTGTCTCTCAGTTTCCTCATCTGTAAAATGTATATTATAATAGCACTTCGCCTCCCCGTCAGTGTTGTTGTGAAGATCAAATGAGATGACATTTGTAAAGTATTTTCCAAACTCTAAATTATTATAAAAATTATAACTGTTATGATTATCAAATTGGACTCCTAAAAATCTATGTTGTCATACAGATCCATTTACCATAATCTAAATTTCAGAGTCCTTTAACTTTTACTTAGAACTCTCTTTCCAAGAAGTGTTTGGGCTGGGTAATACAAAAAATGTTTCCCTTTATTTTCTGTATAAGGAAATTAAAGCTGAGAAGGTTGACTTTTCCCCCATGGAGTCACAGAGTTAACAAATGTTGAAGTAATAACTTGTGAAATGGAAATAACATTGATTTTGGCATCAGACTAAACAATTTTAAATCCTTCCTTTCATTTCTTCCCTGTGACTTTAGACAAATCAGTTTTTTTTAATTTTTTTTTTCTGATTCTCAATTTTCTAGGTTACAAATTCCTTCCAGGTAAGGATCTACAACCTTACTCTGTAGTCTTAGGTAAGTCATTGGTCTCCATTTCTTTACCTATAAAATGAAGGAAATAAAATAGATACTGCCTCACCTATTTTCTTATTCCAAATTCAATAATCTGACAAGTAGCAGAGACAGAATTTGAATTCAGATTAATTGAAGCCAATCAATAAAAAAATATTAACAAGCCAATTTGATTTTTTTTCTTAATGTCTCTCCTAATATTAATCATCAATATCAATTATTTATTTATTTTATTTAATAAAAATAATATTATTAATAATTTAATTAATGAATTGATGATAATTAATCTTAATTTTACACAGAGGAAAAGATAAAAACCAAGCAGAAAACCAATCTGTGAAATAGAAATAAGTGGTCATGTCGTGATGTCTCTGTAGAGTTTTTCATCAGAAAGTTGTGATTGTAAGTTAGGTCACTGGAAAAATGATTTTTATAAACATGTTCTCGTAAAGATAAATAAAACACTAAGGACTCTTGACTATTTACAAAGTCCTACTGATGATAATCAGATGGAGAAGTACACAAGTGGCTTGAAGTCAAGAAGATGCAATTTTAATCCTACTTCAGGTACTTATTAGCTGTGCTACCCAGGGTAGGCTATTTAAAGTTTCTGGAACTCAGTTTCCTTATTTGTCAAAGAAGGGAGTTAGATATGATGGCTTTTAATGCCCTTTCCATCTCTAATCTTTGATTCTATAATACCATATACACTTTCAGACCACTTGTGCTCTCTCATAGGACAACTGAAGCACAGTCATCAGGTCGCAGGCAGATATTGTGCCATAGACTTTCTAGAACTAATTTTGAAAACTGGTCAGCAGGAGTCTGAGACCCAGACTGCAGGCTGCTCAGAAACTATCTTGACCTTGGGCACAGTGGGAGAGAAATCAGTGTCAGAAGTCAATGGCTGACATTCTCAGTGCACCTGCCGACTCATTCTGGGCAGCCTTTTGGACCAGCTTTTCAAACTGTATTCCCAGCTACATCCCAAGACAGTTTTGTATCATTTGGCCTCAGACATTTTGTGCTGAATTTCCTTCAATGCCAAGAGGACATGTGAAAGAGAGGAGCAAAAAAGCATCTATTTTTGGCAAGAAAATAGTCTGGTTGGAAAAGACATGGCAGTATCTGTTAATAAATTACAAAGAATCTAAGCCCACCAAGAGGTTCTCTGGTTACAATTCCCTATTCCAATTTGTTCTCGGACTCTATTACAAATCTGCCTAGCAAGGAGTTCAAAAGTAGCACTCCCTAATATCTACAGAATCTTTTCCAAATCCTTGAATTAGGACAATCTGAATTGATTAAGCTCATGGAGAAACAAGGTATGATATCTCTCTAAACCCTGTGTTATTTAAGTAATTAGGGGATTGTTTATTACAGGAAGATTAAATAATGGAATTATAATTGTGATTATTTGGATTAGATCTGTGATTTTGTTGGTTAAAAGATAATCCCAATAAGAAAATTCCTTCAGCCAATACAGAGAATCATCTGGCTTTGCAAGTTGTCATCTGAAAGAGTTGTCCAGGGATGAATAGAGGTTATGTGTCTCGTATCAGAGAAATCTCTGAATCATTGAATGTTGGTCTTTATGTACCCCCGTCTTATGTGTTTCTCACAATTAATAGCTTCATTGTCAAATAAGTAACACATAATGTAAAACATAAGAAACATAAAAATGAGATTTAAAAGGATTCACTTGCTATTTCCATTGCTGATCAGTCGTATAAAAAATCAGAATGTCAGAACTGTAAGTGGCCTATTGTCCTATAGTTTCAACTGAATCTCAAAAGGAATCCTTTTATGACATGCTCAGCAGGTGACTTAAAAAGAAAAAAGAAAATACTGAATTAAAAAATTAAAATTCTGTCTGTTAGATAAGCTTTGTTGTCATGACATGTCTAAGATGAATTTCAATATAATTGCTGAAGAAATATATTGAGTTTTTCTTCCAATTCAATATAATATGCAGATAACATAAGACTTTAGTAGCAAAGATAGCCTACAAAAATGACAATGTTAAAAAAAAGCGCGTAAACTGAATGGATAAAAAGTATTATGGTTGGGGGACAGTAGGATGAGGAAGAACTGAATTCAAATCCTGCCTTAGACACTAGTTCTGTTACCCTGCTTGAATCATTTACCTCTCTGAACCTTTCTTTCCTCCTCTGTAAAATGAATGGACTTAATTTTTTGTTTTTTTTTTCTTTTGTTTTGTTTTGTTAAGCTTCCTTTTAGCTCTTAATCTATGACATCATCATTTTAGAGAGTCACAGCCTCCTTGTGCTTTATTTTTTTTTCATCTATTAAATGAGAAGATTGGATTTAATTGTCCCTAAGATCCCTTTTAATTACAATTCTATAACCCTGTGATACATAAAGTTGATTATAGAATACTACTACATTGTGAAAGTGTGGTCTCATAAGTAATGATATCATAGGCATCTGAAAAAAAAAAAGTCTTACAAACTGATTTAATTGAACACAGCTAAACTAATCAGGAAAGAAATTATATGATTTTATTCTTAGATTCTTCCATTTAATGAAGGCTAAGGCAGTAGTATCTCAGGGATCTGGGGTTTTATTCCCAATGATGTTGTTATTTGTTTGTTTGTTTTACAACGGCCAATAAATTGGCTATACTGTGGCCAACTTAATTCCTTTTCTATATTAGCAAGACTCTCTTAAGTCTGGCTTTCTGCTTATATAGCCTTTAAAGACTCAGTATCAACATACACCACAAGGACACATCTAATTGAGATTGCTGTGTAAGTGGAAGTCAAGGTCAAACAAAATCAGAAATTATTAAGGTGAGGTAAAAGATAACATTAGGGTATTTGTAGGGCAAAGCAACATTTTACAGGCTTCCTTTTTAACTTTATGAGGTTAGATAGTACAATTTCACAAAAGATGATAAATTTTGATCCGCTCAATATAAATGAAAAGTTGTTTTCAACTAAAAGCAGAACATTTGATAAATTTCTTTCTTTCTTTCTTTCTTTTTTTTTGCAAGTATGAATTGGGGCAGTGAGTCCAGATGAGGTATTCTGCTTCTATCTCACTAGAATGTTCTATCCTTTCATCTTTCCCAGTGTGTTCATCCATCTAATTTATTCATCTTCACTTCAACTTCCAGTAACAAATCCTTTAAGGAAAGAAAAGAACCTATATTAGCCTCTTATCCCATCCCTTGTCATCCTCCTACTTTTCTTTTTCATTATTAAGAAAACTGATACTATATTTCATGAGCATTTGTTCCATCTCATCATACATTTTGAAACCCTTGAGTATCATCCCCAATTCTATTCTCCCTTACTCTAGTATCTCTCTTTTTTGCTATTCACTATTCTATTTCTTCTAATTACATGTAAAAGCAACTTTTAACATTGATTTTTGACACTATGGGTTTCAAATTCTCTCCCTCCCTTCCTTCCCCTTTCCCTGAGGAGGCAAGTAATTTGATATAGGAATGCTGTCATGCAAAACATGTGTATATATTAGTCATGTTATGAAAGCAAACACAAACCAAAAAAGAAAAAAGGAACAAATGAACAAGAAAAGTGAAGTTCAAAAAATTATATTTCATTCTGCATTGACTCCATCAGTTCTTTCATCAGAGGAGGATAGTATTTTCCTTAACATTCTTACTGAAAATAGCTAAGTCCTTCACAGTTGAGTATTGTACAATATTGCTATTACTATGTACAATATTCTCCTGGTTCTCATTTTATATCAGTTCTTGTAAATCCAGCCAGGTTTTTCTGAGAGTATCCTGCTTGTCATTTCTTATAACACAAACATATTCCATCATAATCATCTACCAGAGCTTGCTCATCCATTCCTCAATTGATAGTCATTCCTTTGATTTCCAATTTTTTGCCATTACAAAAGGAACTGATATATACATATAAGTTCTTTCCTTTTTTGAAAAAAAAAAACTATTTTTGGAATTCAAAAATCTCTTTGGGATACCACAAACCTCATACTAGTATTACTGGGTCAAAGGGTAGGCACAGTTCTATAATCCTTTGGACGTACTTCCAAATTATTCTCTAAAATTATTAAATCACCTTAGGAGAAATTTTATATATAAATGACTACATGAATAAAATAGAGAAAGAGCTCAATGAATTGGGCATGAAATTAAAAAAGCTAGAAAAAGAACAAATTAAAAAACCTCCAATTAAATACCAAACTAGAAATTCTGAAATTCAAAGGAGAGATTAATAAAATTGACACTAAGAAAACTATTGAAGTAATTAATAAAACTAAGAGTTAGTTTTATGAAAAAAATAGATAAACCTTGGTCAACTTGATTAGAAAAAGGAAAGGAAAAAATAAAAAAAACAAGTTTCCAGCATCAAAAATGAAAAGGGTGAACTTAACCATGAATGAAAAAGAAATTAAAACAATAATTAGGAGCTACATTAATGAACTGAATGACAGCAAATCTGACAATATAACTGAAATAGATGAATATTTACAAAAATATAAATTGCCTAAATTAATAGAAGAAATAAATTATTTAAATAGTTTCATTTTGGGAGAAAAAAAAAGTTGAATAAGCTATTAATGAATTCCCTAAGGAAAAATCTCCGGGGCTAGATAGATTTACAAGTGAATTCTACTAAACATTTAAAGAACTGTGTAAACTGTTTGGAAAAACAGGTAAAGAAGGAGTCCTACCAAATTCCTTCTATGACACAAATATGATACTGATACTTAAACCAGAAAGATCCAAAACATAGAAAGAAAAATTATAGACTAATCTCTGTAATGAATATTAATGCAAAAATTTTAAATAAAATATTAGCAAAAATATTATAGCAATTTAATAGCTAGATAATACACTATGACCAAGTGAGAGTTATATCAGAATTTCAGGGCTATTTCAGTATCAGCAAAACTATTGCCATAATCAACCATATCAATAACAAAACCAACAGAAATCATATGATAATCTCAAAATATAGAAAAAAAAAGCTTTTGACAAAAGTCACTATCCATTCCTATTTAAAGACACTAGAGAGCATGGGGATAAAGGGAGTTTTCCTTAAGATAATAAGCAGTATCTATCTAAAACTTAGAGTAAGCATTATTTATAATGGAGAGAAACTGGACACATTCCCAATAAGATCAAGGGTGAAACAAGGATGTCCATTATCACCATTAATATTCAAAATTGTACTAAAGATATTGGCTTTCATAATAAAAAAAATTAATTAATTAGAACAAGCAATGAGGAAATAAAATTATCACTCTTTGCAGATGATATGAAGATATACTTAGAGAATCCTAGAAAATCATACAAAAACTACTGGAAATAATTCACAGTGTTAGCAAAGTTTCAGGATATAAAGTAATCATCACCATTCTGGATATTACTGATAAACCCCATTAGAAAGAGATAGAAAGAGAAATTCCATTTAAAATTACTGTAGGCAAAATAAAATACTTGGGGATCTATCTGCCAATACAAACCCAAAAACTATTTGAATACAATTACAAAACACTTCTCACATAAATAAAATCAGATCTAACCAATTGGGAAATTATCAATTGTTCAAGGCTAGGCCAAGGTAATAAAAATCACAATTCGGGCTAAATTGATCTACTTGTTTAGTGCCATACCAATCAAACTGCCAAAACATTATTTTATAGAAATAGAAAAAATAATAACAAAATTCATCTGGAAGAACAAAAGGTCAAGAATATCAAGGGAATTAATGAAAAAAAAATTACAAAGGATGGTGGAACTACAAAGCTGAGGGGGAAAATTTACCACCAGTGTTTCTGATAAAGGTCTCATTTCTAAAATGTAAAGAACTTGTCAAAATTATAAAAAGCTAAGTAATTCCCCAATTGATAAATGGCTAGAAGAAAATTGTCAGATAACAAAACATCTATACTCACATGAAAAAAATGCTCTAAATCACCATTGATTAGAGAAATGCAATTAGAACAAGTCTGAATTGGAAAATGAGTAGATGTCCATCTATTGGGGAATGGCTGAATAAGTTGTTGTATATGAAGGTAATAGAATATTATTGTTCTATTAAAAAAATGATGAACAAGCTGATTTTAGAAAGGCCTAGAAAGATTTACACAAAGCAATGCTGAACAAAAATGGGCAGAACCAGGAATATATTGTACACAATAGTATCAAGAATGTATGATGATAGACTATGTAATATTTGGTTATTCTCAGAAGTTCAGTGATCCAAGGAAATCCCAACAGACGTTAGATAGAAAATGTCATCTGCATCCAGAAAAAGAACTATGGAGATTGAATGTAAATTAACACATGCTATATTCACTTTTTTCTGTTCTTTTTTTTTTCTCTCCCATGGTTTTTATTTTTTGTTCTGATTTTTCTGTTCCAACATGATTCATAAAGTAAGTTGTATTTAAACACAAATAAAAGTTTAAAAAAATAAAAATTAAATCAGGTCAGAACTCTACCAACAATCTCAATTTTCCTACATTCCCCTCAATTTTGTCATTTTCCTTTTCTGTTATATTAGCCAATCTACTAGGTGTGGAGTAGTACTTCTGAGTTGTTTTAATTTGCTTTTTTCTAGTCAATAATGGTTTAGATCATTTTTATATGACTATGTACAGCTTGGATTACTACTTCTGAGAACTGCTTATTCACATCAATAATCAATTTGAAAATAAATTGTAGTCTTATAAATCTGACTCTGTTTTGTACATATTTGAAAAATGAGCCTTTTATCTGAGAAATTTGCTGTTAATTTTTTTTCACAACCATGATCTTACCTGTGTATTTACCTCCTTTCTATTTTCCCCCTTTTTATCCTACTCTCTTTTTATCCTATCCATCCTCAAAGGTGTTTTGCTTCCAATTCACAGATTGTTATTGTTTGTCCTTAGTTTTCAAAGGAGACCAGTGACATCTGGAAAGTGATATCTTGACTTACAAGAGAATTGTATTTTATTAGTGAGGCAGGGCTGTGTAAAGTTATCTACCTCACTCTCTCCATCAGAATCCAATGGCAAGACATAGGTCAAAATCACTGGTGATGGCCCTGATGCAGTGAGAGACCTTGGCCTTTTAAACTAAGATCTTTCTCCCAGTTCTCAGTAATGGACTAGTTTACCTTCATAAAAGAATTAATCTTAGTGGGTGAGACCCTCAGAGAGTCATCAAGACTCAAATAACAAGTAAGTGAGACTTGGGCGAGGACCTATTGGCCAATCAGTGAAAGCCAGAATGATTTAAATTTAAAAGCATAGTCAAGTAGCTCCATTTGAATCATGGTGATCTTTAACAAAGCCTGTTTTTTCAGAGCTATCGTTCAAGAAATCATAATGAAAACTACATGAACCAAAAGTAATTTAACTTAATTAACCCAGTTTATAAAAAAAGATAGAAGAAAAAATAGAGAAGAAAAAATATAGTCCCCAAACCCTGACACCTTTTGAAGTATGCCATCAAAAATGTATATTTCATTGAAAAGAACCCACATGTAAGGGTATGTCTCCCCAAGTAGATAGAACCATGTTGAACTAGTTAATTTCTTCCAATTCAACCATTCCATGTGTTTTTTGATAAACTACTAAAGCCAGTCATTTGGAGCTTTATCCTCAAGTAGCAAAAAAAAAAAAAAAAAAAAAAAGATATTCAGTCACTTGAAATGCAGGGGGGAAAACCCATTAAGGCTTCTCTGAGATTACTGCTTCCTGAAACTTTTAGAGAAATATTTGACAACTGTTTATTATTAAAGAGGATATTTTACAGGATTTGCTGAGAAAGGTGATGTAAAGACCTTCTTCTATTCTTCTCTGTCCTTCATCGCTTAGAATGACCTCTGATTGGCATACCCCAGCCTAGTGGTTATTATCTATTTACAGAAAATATATTTATTGAGACTACTATATTCAGAATATTATGCTAGGTGCTGAGAAACATTTTTTAAAGCATAAGATGCAGGCCCTGTCACCCAAGAGCTAAAAGAATAAGAATAAACATTTACTGTAAGAGATGGAATACAGCTCTTTTATAGTAGACAGAAGATTGGATTTGGTATCAATAAACTATAGTTCAAAGCCTGGCTAAGCTTCTTTTCCCTGTGAAAACCCAGGCAGACTACTTTACCTCGAGTTAAGCATCAATATCCTTATTTCTAAAATAAAGTAGATGGATTAGCTAGAATCCTTTTCCCTTATATTAGACTTACCCATCTCCAGCTCTCTTCTCTCAGATATGGCTAACTCATCCAAACTGCAAACCAATTAGAAGTTTGAAGACTTTGCAAACAGGGGTGGACATGAAGTTGCAGTATGCTCTGAGTCTTAGAGCAGGAGTCTCCAAACGACTGTACCCATAGGCTGCTGATTTTTATATGAGCTAAAAATGGTTTCCACATTTTTAAATACAATAAAACTTTATTTTTGAATATAGAAAATATGCTTAACTTGCTGACTGTTCATAAAAACTTCAGGTTGGATTTGCCCATTGGCTATATTTTCTCAGGTTCCATCTTAGAAATAAGCCTGGTATGAAAGATTTCTACTTCCAATATTTACAATTGTCCCTGAGTCTTTATTCATGTGCTTCCATTTAAACAAATCAGTCAAAATGATGTCATTCCCTCTTAATCATGAAACATTTGCTAACCAGAATGCAAATCGTGAATATGTAATCACAATCATACAGAACAGCCGGGATACTAGGTTCATAATGTCCCATCAATGCACACAGTGCCCACAAGGAAAAACAAGCACACACTTAGACAAACCTAACAGGGAAGCACATGAACAGAGGAATTCATGGACCCAGGACAAATCATGACTCTGGACTGAATGAATAGGTTTTGACATTTTTGATCTCCTTGTGGAACTGTCTACACCAAAAGTAAACTTGCCCAGATCTTATTGTTCATTGGCTGCTCAATTAGGGAAGAGAGGAAGCGAAAATAAACATTAATATTGCACTTACTAGGAAGCAGGCACTGTAATATCTCAACTTGATCCTCAAAATATGTTCTTATTATTCCTATTTTAGAAATGATATTTTTATTATAAATTTGAAGCAACTGAGGCAAATGGAGATTAAGTGACTTGTTCAGGGTCACACAACTAAGCATCTGAATCCAGATTTTAACTCAGGTCTTTCTGAGTCCAGCTCCAGTGCTTTATCCACTGTTCCACCAGCTAGCTTTAGCTAGAGAATCTCCTTTGCTGATCTTGAAAGCTATATTAGATTATTTTAGCAAAACCAGTTTTCCCCATGCTTGAGATTTGAAGAAGTTTTAAGGTTTGCTTTTTTGAGTGGTTCTGAAGAATTTCTCCTCTATCAAATTATACTAATGGCAAGGCAGATAAGCTTCTCTTTTCCCCAGTTTTATTAACAGCCAATAAATAATTTATTGTTTCCTCCAATCAGTTCAGCTCCCAGCAGGAGCTTGTCTCTTTGGAGTCAACTCAAAAGGAAAGGTGGAGTGCTAAGTTCTCCTTTCATTTCCCTGAGAGAAAACAGCTGTTTTCATGGAATCCATCCACTCAGCTGGGGCCACCTCCTTGCAACAAGCAGGAGACAGCCTTGATTCCTCCTCCACTACCTGAGACAGCATATTTTGCTTCCATCTCCCTTTATTTCTTCAGCCTTTTATTTCAGCATTCATTGACTGATTCCTTTCTGAAAGCAGGCTCTTTGATGATACAGTTCATCTTGATCTTAGGGTAAGAAAGATACCACAAATAAGCACCATAAATGCCTGTTTTTCATCTCTGATTTCTAGCTATCAGGGTTTCCAGTTATCAACACCAACATGTTCATAGTAGTCATGCAAATCAGCTTCCAAGAAACACAATATTTTGGCCATCTTTGCCCTCAATAAGTACCCTACCACCACCAGGGGTAACTTTTCTCAAGTCCTTACAGTATTGTTGATGTTTTTCCCCAAACAATTTTCTTCAAGCTGCTGCTTTCGTCGAGATGCTCTCAAGATTTTCTGCCCCTTAAATTGTCCAAATATGAAATAGACAGGGCCTCAAACATGAACAGAACTATGTGACGCAAGTCAATTATCTGTGTCCAAGAAAATAATAGAATATAACATATTCTGAAGGTTAGACAATGATTGCTAGAATTTGTAAGGAGATAAACTATTTCTAGCCAAAGCAACTAAGGAAATGAGATAGGTGAGGTATACTTTCAACAATCATAATTTTCAGGTATATAAATTGTGTGGTGCAAAGAAAGGAAAGGGCTGTTCCAATTATTTTATTTTTCTCTTTTTGTTTTGTTGATGTCTCTATTTCTAGAGTCTTGTATTTGTTGTTACTTTGTTTGCTATGTCAGGGCTAAGGATGGGCTGTGGGCCATGTGTTTTTTGCAGAACTGGACCTTCCGTGCCAATGGGTATATTTAAACTCTGGGCCCCTGGCCCATTTTTCTTGAAGCATCCTCAATGGACTCACAGGGATCTTTTCCTGGATTTTCAAGCATCAACAGAGACGCAGTACTTTTCATACATTTGTTTCCTTCCTGGACTGATTTGGTTATGCCTTACAGTTCTGCTCCAATAAGATAACATAGACAAACATAGGACATCTTAAGAAATGGGAGGGAGGGGGTTGCAAATGTTATACTGGGGGAATGACATTGCTTGAATCCTGAGAGGAAACTTAGCTAAACATATATGTCAGACATTTTTTTTTTTTGCCACAAAAAGGTGGCCTAGAAGGAGAAACATATTTTTATAAAGCTAGAGAAAGAACAAAGGTAATTATTAATGATTTTTCCTTGGGATAAAAATTGTCCTTCATTCTTGTCAGATCTTGACAGTCAGCCTGAATGGTCCTAACTTTAATTTAAAGCTTATTTGTGATTCTGTGTCTGTCTTTAGTCTTCTTTTCAATTTCCCTCTATCTTTTTCTTTCTCCCTCTGACCCTATCCCTTTTCCTGCTTCCTCTCCTATTTTCTTTACTCTTTCTTTTTCTCTCTCATTCTTTCCTTCTTTCCTTTTACTGTCCTTTCTCTTTTCTCCCATTTTATCTCCCTTTCACTTCTGCTTTTCTTCCCCACCCCCAAACACACAAACATCTGGTAAATTTCTGTAAATTTAATGAAAACCTCATTGAATGTGACATGAACAACACTGCCTAGCTAAATGAAGACATACATACTATATTTTATTTACCATCTCTGTTCTGCTTAGAAATTATGACTAAGAATTTTCTTTGCTGATTTTTCTAACTCAAGTTTCTATGTGGTTCAGTATTTTTATATAATCACTGGAAGAAGCATTTTCTTCATTTCCATATGAAACTTGCATAAAGATCATGTTTATAGGGAGAGGTGGGAGAAAAAGGAGAGGAAAGAGAAGAGGGAGAGAAAGAGAAAAAGGGCAAATGAGAAAGAGAAGGCAAAGGGGAGAAATGGAGGGGGGAGAGGGGACTGGAGAGGAAGAAAAAATGAAAGAGACAGGAAGAAGGAAACAGAAAAGGAAGAAGAAGAGGGGAAGAAGAAGGAACAGAAGAGGAGGTGTGAAAAGGGAAATGAGGGTGAAGGGGGAAGAATTAGCAAAAAGGGAAAGGAGAGGGAGAAGGAAAGGGAGAAGGAAAAGGGAGAAGAAAAGAAAAATAGAGAGCAAAAGAGGAAGGGAATAGGAGAAAGAAAGGAAAATGGATAAAGAAAAATAAAAGAGAAGAGAGGAAAAGGAACAGGAAAGAGGGGAAAAGGCAAGGCAGAAGGAAAGGGAGGAGAGTGATGAGAGGGAGAGAAAGAGGGAAAGAAAGAGAAAGTTGGAGGAAGAAGGAGAAGGAATAGGGAAGAGGAAAGAGGGAGGAGGAAGAAGAAGGAAAGGAGAGAGGGAGGGAGAGGGCCACCATATACATATTCTCAAGTAGCATGTAATTTTAAAAAGTTGGGTCAGGACCATAGACTTAATATGAGTCAGAGGCAAGTCTGAAACAGATGTTCTTGGCTCCAACACTACCTTTTGTATTAATTCTATCATAGTAGTATATTTAAATGAATCAGGATTTTACTTTTTTAATTTAGTTTAATCAAGGATTCAGTCAATGATGTGACTTTCTTACATATGAATTCATAATGCTGTAAGAGTACACATTAATACAAAATCATAACTTAATGTCCCACAATACTAAATACCAATACCTTTATACTAGACCAAGTCAGATAATATGTATTTTAAGAAAAAAAATTAACTAAACAGGTGAACAAGATAAACGACCAGATAGTATTCTTTGTTTCCCTATGTACAAAAAGGGTACAATTTCCAAGAGATCCCCATTCTCCTAGGAAAGAAGGAAAATTTTGCCCTGGAAGACTCATAACCCTAGTATAATGATCATCATGGTTTTTTTCTATAGGATAGATTGAAGCTGCCAACTTTTTCTCATTGTTGTTCTATTCATCTCAAGTACCATTCTTCTCTATTTATAAGGATAACTCATGCTGTTTCTCTAATGCTGGGTTGAGATTTTGCTGGGATATTTTCAACTCTGGTACTATTGTCTTATTTTCTTAGTTGTCTTCCTTCTCAATGGAAGTGTTTATCAACTTTATGACAAAAATATATGCCTCAAGTTATTTTAGCTCTTTTGTGGGCCAGGCCTGCAGGCATACCCAGCCAGGACAAAAGAGAGCCCCTCAGGGTAAAGTTATCCTTTTTGATAATTTTGTTTCCCTTTAGCTGGAATTCTACCAGGCCTACTTGATAGCATGGAATGAGCAAATTCCTTTCATCTGTCATAATTTTCCTGGCAAGTAGTGTCAAGAGCATACAAACTATTCACAAAGTTTGCCTTAAGGAAGAACATAGCAAAATTTGTCCTGACAGCCTGTGGTCCATATTCCTACAGCTATGCACAGGCTGATTTTTTTTAATCCATAATTTAATTAAAATTGTTCATTTACACTTCCTGCGTTAATTTTTATCATTATGATTTCATGCTACTTTATTTTACTTCTATCATATCAGATAAAAAATGAGGGGAAAATTCATCTTTTAAACTTCTATTACCACCTAGTTCAATTAAAATAATTCAAATACATAATAGTAAGCCTAAAAAAAGCAGTAGGTTCCTTGTCCTAGAATGTATTAAAACAGAGATTGTATCATTATCTATCATGAATGTTATGAAGAATATGCATATACTAAGTGCCAAAATATTTGTGGCAGCCCTTTTCGTAGTGGCTAGAAGCTGGAAAATGAATGGATGCCCATCAATTGGAGAATGGTTGTAAATTATGGTATATGAATGTTATAGAATATTATTGCTCTGTAAGAAATGACCAGCAAGATGAATACAGAGAGGCTTGGAGAGACTTACATCAACTGATGCTGAGTGAAATGAGCAGAACCAGAGGATCATTATACACTTCAACAATGATACTGTATGAGGATGTATTCTGATGGAAGTGGATATCTTCAACATAGAGAAGAGCTAATCCAGTTCCAATCGATCAATGATAAGCAGAATCAGCTACACCCACAGAAGGAATACTGGGAAATGAGTATAAACTGTTTGCATTTTTGTTTTTCTTCCCAGATTATTTTTACCTTTCGAATCCAATTCTTCCTTTGCAACAACAACAACAACAACAACAAAATTTGGTTCTGCACATATATATTGTACCTAGAATATACTATAAGATATTTAATATAATGCCTGCCATCCAGGGGAGGGGGTGGAGGGAAGGAGGGGAAAATTCAGAACATAAGGGAGTACAAGGGATAATGTTGTAAAAAATTACCTATGCATATATACTGTCAAAAATGTTATAATTATAAAATTAATAAAAAAGAATATGCATATACTAGGTGGAGATACTGACCATAGGTATCCTCTAATGTCTCTCTGAGTTTTACAATTCTAATTTCAATTGCTTTAGGTATTTAAATATAAAATGAAGGAAACAAAATTCCCATCCTTATATATACATGCACATGTATATTAAATATATTTCACATATATCTATATGAGATATTGACATATGTGCACATGCATATATATTTATGTTTTAGTATCCCTTGTCCATACTTTACGATTTAATTTAGCAGCACTATCCACTTTACTATGAATAGAAAGGATGCTTAATTTTTGTATCTTCCTCTATCACTCCTTTCCCTGCCCCTGAAGTTCAAAAGCTGCACATAGCAAAAATAACCCTAAAAAGGGATTTAGAAGACACAGTCTGATAAACAGAAATGTAAGCAGATATGAAAAATATAGAAATTTCTACCAGAGGAACTTTTTCATGCTGCCATAGTGTTGGACTTTATGTGCAAAAGGAAAATACATCCTGGGTTCCTGGAGGACCCCAGACAAGCTTCTCCTTGGGGAAGGAGGCAGTTTTTTCCTCTATAAAAGGAGGGACTGGGTTCTGACTTTAAACAAGGAATCCACTAGGGAATGGAGGGAACATCCCTCAGGACCCCAGTGAGGGACACAACCAGCTAGGCAGAGTATATAGCGTGCTGGTGGGATGATAAAGAGCTTCTGATCCAAGAAGAGAACAGGGAGATAGCAAAGACCTGATGGCACTATGGGAAGCAAAGAGTTAGAGGACCAGAAGCTGAGCGATGGGCTGGAGACTTGACCAGTGAAGCAGAAGTAGCAGCAGAAGGCAAATGGCCAGAAATGGCCAAGAATCCCCTGTTTTGCTCATGCTATTGGAACCAGTCTTATAGGGATTATGAGGGCAGATTATTGGCTTTGTTTTCGTTCTTCCTGATATCCCCGGGATCTAGTACAATGTATTGTATGTTATGGGCAGTTAAGTGGCACAGGGAAGAGAGTGATGGAGTTGAATTCAAATCTGAACCTCAAAAACTACCTGTGTGACTCCTGGGGAAATCACTTTCTCTCACCTTCAGCTTCCTCATCATTAAAATGTGGGGGAAGTAATAATAACACCTATCTCACCATGTTATTGTGAAAATCAAATGAGATAACATATGTAAAGCACTTTGCAATATTAATAAGGCTAATTAATAAGGCTAAAGCTATCATTCCTAATAATTAGGCTACTGATTGTCATCATTGTTATTTAGAGTCTTGGACAAGGAGATCAAAAAGTATTCTAGACATCCAATATGGAATGGATCCTCAGATGAAATTGTTTAAACAAATGTGGTCCAGGAAAGGGGAGGAGTTAAAGAGTACACTCTAGTTTCCATAGATCAAGACTGTGAGATACCATTAGGTCCCTGCTAGGAACTTTGAGATGGGGAGGAAGAAGTGAGTGAAATTCATCTGGGAAACATATCATATGAAAGCATGCTTAATCACTGATACCATCACATGGTTGCATTATCTCCCTTTATTTAAGGCTGGAGGGCAGGGACCATCTCACTTGTATCTTCAGCTTTCAGCATGGCATCTAACACAAAACACTTAATGGATATATTGTCATTCATTCAATTCTATTTTATCAAATTGTTCTTAAGGTGCTAAGCCAATTTTTTTTTTTGTATTCTTTGAATTTTAGTACAGTCAGTACTCTCTCAATTTCAATGTGCTAGATTGTGCTACCCTAGTTACAAATTTGTAACTATAATCCCATTGTAATTTTAAGTATAATTCAAACTATAATTTGTAGCTATGGTTATTTGTATAATAATTCTTGTTGGATTGAATAGGATTGCATTAGAAAGCTCTTTCTCACTGTCAGAGTTTTGTAGTGAGTTTTGACATTGGCATATAAGGTTAGAACTTCTCCCCAGACTACAGGACTACCCTAAAGACCTTCCCAATGACCTCCAATACACACTTCATGTTTATTTTTTGACTCAGATGCTAAGCTGTTGATTGTCTGAACAGACCTTGTGTTTTGTCTCCAGATTAAATAGAGGATTAGTTCAACTGAAGCCTGTATTCTCTTCCAGCCTACACATAGAACAGGTTACAGAAATGTTGAGCTCTAGCATCAATCTGCTTTTCAATTGTAAAATCCTCTATAAATGTAACTTATTGTGTTTGTTTTTATCATCAAGCAAGAGAGTTCTTTGATCACAAGCTAGATGAAATAATGCAATTCATTTACCCAGTACTTATTTATTTAGTTCTCAGGAACTGTGGAGATACAAAGGCAAAAATGAAATATTTTTTGTTCTCAAATTCTATTCTATAGAGGGGTGGGGAGAGGCTCAAGAGCAACATGAATAGATGAATGGAAAAACATTAAGTTCTTGCTATGTGTTGGACATTATACTTCCTATTTCTTTTTCTTTTTTAATTTTTAATTTTTTTTATTAATTTTATAATTATATACTTCCTATTTCTGATATATTTTCTGTCCTCTAGTAGCTCACATTCTTATGAGGAAGAAAATAAATTTATGTGTGCACTTGGGCACAAATAAACAAATAAACAAACAAACAATGCACGAAAAGCAAATACAAAGTAATTGGTTGGGAGTAAGTATTAATTGTCATCTCTATCTCAAGGCAGTATAGTACTGTAGGTAGAGCCTGTCTTGAAGACAAGAACTATATTTAAATTCCACCCCTCATGTACTAAGACTCTAGGAAAGTCACATGACTTCTTAGTGCTTTTTGATTCTCTAGGTAATTCTCTGACTATTAATTGCAGAGAAGAAGGAGTTTCCTCCCCTGGGAGTTTTATTATGATCTTTATTATGATTATAGTCTTTTTTTGAAAGTGATCTGAGAAACATTCCCATCAAAAGATCAAAAGATTTAAAACTGGGACAATAGAGGTCAGTTGGGAAAATCTCCACATTATAAGAATGAGGAATATGAGTTAGTGAGATAAGGAGATTTGGCTAAAGCCACAGAGATAGAAAGTAGTAGAACAGGATGTGCATCCTGACCTTCAACTCCAAATCCAGGACTCTTTACACAATACACATTCTCGAACATTTACATTTTTTGGTTGGTGTGGCCATTTTAACTAATCATCATTTTAAGCTACGTCGAAACTACTATTTTCCTATGTTCATTTTTCATTTTGTATTTTTTTACGAGCTGCTTTGTTTTTTGGGGGAGAAAAACCAACTCTGGGAAACAATAGACTTTGGTAGTTCAACACTACTTATTCCCGAGACTGCAGCTTTTGTAGTTAGAAGTGATCAGCAGCCTCAACTCATGGCGTGACCAAGGTTTAATAGCATCTTAAATAGTAGAGGCACTCTCTCTACTATTAGAATTGTAGTTATTATTGCAGACATCAGGCAATCAAGAGAGGAAGTCGGCCACAGAATTGCAGAGCTGGATAAGTCCTCCTCAGTTACACAGAGGTCACTTCAACAAGAAAGCAAACCTGTAGCGGGAATAATTTGTGGGTTTTATAAGCATAAAGAAAAAAGTAATGGACTTAGAAATGGAATCCTTTTAAATAAACAGTTTCATCAGCTGGCAATAGTGTGCAGAAGGGTGGAAGAAAAGAGGCTGTTGTGAGGAGAAAATTGGGTGATACGTTGCCAGGGTATGAATAACATTCCATTTCATGTCATATAAAAGGGAAATTATTCTTTGAAAAGCATGTGCCTTTCAGAATTCTCTAGTGATATTAGAGGTTTTTTAGTCATAACCATAATTAATAAATATTTATTAAGTGCCTACTATGTGCCAGGCACCAAACTAAGCATGCTGAAGAAACAAATAAGAAAAAGAAAGACAGTCTCTGTGCACAAACAAATTACAATCTAATGGAGGGTATCATTACACAAAAGGAAGCTGAAAAGGTGGAGGGGGAAGGGAAGTACTATACAGTACCCAGTGGAAGCAGCTGGTGGGAAATGAAAGATGGGAATTCTCAGCTCTCTAAAAAGGGAGGGTATTTTGCTTTGTTATCCAGCCCTCCAACCAAGATATTAAATACTAAAGCTAAAATAATTGAACAAAATTTAATAATTATTTTTAAATGGCTAGTATATGCAAGATTATGCAAGGTATTGGAGAATGCAAATAAATATGAATCAAAACATCCCATTTCCTCAAAGAATTTACATTTTACTATGAGGAAACTGTATATAAACAGGTAATCAAATAAGAGATCTTAAAAGTCAGTACAAAATCATTTTGAAATCGGTAGAGAAAGAACTAACAACTGGGGACATTGGTACAGTGAACAGAATGCTGGAACCGGAACCAGGAAAATGGGTTCAAATCTAGCTTCAGACATTTATAAGGCTTTAAATGACCATGGGCACCCTCTGCATGCTTCAGTTTTCTCATATTTAAAATGAGAATCAATAAAGCACCTACTTCCCAGGGTTGTTGGGATAATACTTGTAAAGTGCCTAGGATGCTTCCTGGAATGTGGTAAACACTATATAAAGGTCAGTTATCATTATTGTTGTTATTAATATTATTCATTACAAAGAAAGACCTTGAACACAGAAATAATCCCCAGATTCCAAAAGGAAAATGTCCTAAGAAAATCCATCATGTTTGACAATAAAGACATCAACTGCAGCTATAGAGCGAAGTTTCAGCTGAGTGACAAGGCTGAATATCAGATTGAAAGGTGTTGAGGAAAGAGAGGAAATGGCCTTTCTTAGCATTCATCCTTGACTTCTCCATGGTATAGGACACTGATGGCCACCCTCTCCTCCCTAAGATCTGCTGATACATATCTCTCTCTTGGTCTCATCATTACCCAGCTTGCTGTTCCTTCATGATCGCCTTTGGCATATTATAATCCATTTCCACACTTTATATATGACTGTATATCAGGGTTTTATTCTACACCCTCTTCTTCTCTCTTAGAAAGGTTTTTCTCCCTCTTTATCAGGAGCCCAGTGTTTTTTGTTTGTTTGTTTTTCCCATCTTATGGTTGGTTATCTTATGGTTCTTTGCCTTGCTCACTCTATAGATTTCCTCTCAATTTCTCATTCTGGGGCTCCTCATACTTGTTGTTCCCAGTCCAACAGGAGCTTCCCATCCTCTGATTTTTTTTTTCAGCATGATATTTTGGTTGTGTGGGAGTGGAGAAAAGTAGATGGAACAGTTATTCCTCAGAGACTGTGCTTCAATACAAGTGTTCATCATTTCTTAAGCATTTTAGGACTATAAGTACCTGGAATGTTCTTCCTTTTAACTTTAGCCTCCCAGCTTCCCTGGCTTCCTTCAAGACTCAGTTCAAATCTTACACTCTGCAGGAAGCTATCTCAGACTAGCATCAGATACTTATTAATTGTGTGACTCTGGACAAATCACAACTTCTAGCTCAGTTCCAAGGCTGTTATTAGGAACAAATGAGATAATATTTGTAAAATTATTTGCACAGTACTTGGCTCACAGAAGTCTTTATTAACAATCAGATGACAGATGATATTGGAAGGAGAACAAAATTTGGGGGCAGTAGAGAAGAAAAAAAAATCCTCCTAAAATCACTAACAATTAGTAAATGAGTCAGGAAGAAGCAATGTCACAAGGCTTAGTTTCCATATCCTCCAAGTCCAACTTGAACTTAAAAAGAGAAAACCAAAAACTTGGACCAAAGAATGAAGAGGGTTAGACTGTATCATCTCTACTGTCCCTATCAGGGAAAATTCTATAATCATTATCCTCACCTCTGACCCCCCCCCCCCCAGTGATAGATGTGTAAGTCTTCTCAAAATCTATCTATTATAGTAACCAGGGAGTATTTTCATGATTCTAAAGTGATCTCTGTATATAGAGTGAAAGAGATTTAAAAGGTAGTTGAAAGATAGAAAGTGGATAAGAGAACACCAGTGCTTTTTAAGCTTCAGGTTCCCAAACCTAGACAGCTCAGGTACTAAAAGAATTGTCAGATGGGACAGCTCAACCACTGTCAGTTGGTTTGAAAAATCTCAATGAATGGGAGGCATATCACAGGCCTGGAGAATAACAAATGCTGCATTGGTTTTCAAAATGAAGGAAGTCGTTTATGTGTGAGAAGCCAGTGAGTTTAATTTTTGCATCTGGCAAAATTTATATTATTTTGAAACATATTATTAAAGGATTTTTTCCCACCAATTAGAAAATAAATGCTGAAAAGCTAGCAAGGATTCATCAAGAACAAGTAATTCCCATACTTTTTTTCTAAATAGGATAACTAGACTAGTAGAATTCAAGTGGAATACTGAAGGCAGAGTATACTTCTTTAGATTTTCAGCAAAGCATTTCACAAAGTCCCTCAAGATGTCCTAACTTTCTAAGTGGTTTAGGAGGTAACATGGGATAATGGAGAAAGGGGAAGGAACATTTGCTTTGGAATCATAAGGCCCAAATTCAAATCTCATCTCTGATGCTTACTACTCATGTGATCTTGGGAAAGTCAACCACTCTGAGTTTCTTCATTGTAAGATAAGGGGATTGAAGTGGAAGGAGCCAGATTCCTTTCAGCACTAAATCTATGATCTTTTATCTTTCAACTTCCTCTGGGAATTTGCAAATGCAAATGCACACAATATTCAGACCATACTCCTGGTAATATCATCTAAATAGGTAGTTTATTCAAATGTTAGGTACATTACCTCTGAGGAAAGACAATATTCTAACCTTACAAGTCTCAATTAGTAATTTCCAAGCTATGAACAGAAAACAGAGATATTTCTCTATATTTCGATTTCATCCAATACCTTATTTTTCTTTATGTTTGTTTACTTTAAGGGGAAAAGAACTAAAAAATGTGTGTCTGGAGTACATGTCTATAGAAAATGAGATTTCCCCATTCTATAGAGTTCTTTTCAGAGCACATTGTCCTTTGTATACATAAATGCTTCTTCATAAAAAATGAGCTGGCTAGAAGCTTTGAATATCTACAACTCTCTTATCCTTAACTAGTACCATGTAGTTTTAATACAAATTGCACATGGAGTCATGTGACCACAAAATATAAGCCTTTCTGAAAGCACCTGTAATGGGCCTTTTTCCAATAAAAATGGAATTTTGCAAATACTTTACTAAGTCTTACAAAGTGGCTCCTTCCAACTGAAATTTGGCCTGTATCTGTTTGCAATTAGTTCACATTCTAATCAGAATACCCAACATTTTTCACATTACCTAAGCATCCAATTTGGTTATAAATTCTCTTATCAGCTAATCTGATACTCAAAAGCTTTCTTTTTGTCTGTAAAGATGAGTCTGTAGAAATTTTGTCAGCATCAATGTTGTGTGTATTTAATGTTGTGCTTCATAGGAAATATTGTGACCAACTGTTCTAGTGATGGGATATTGAAAATTTCAGACTTTATCATCTTTTCTGGATTTGTCCACATGCTGTGATTGTTTAAATAAATGTTCACTCCAAATTAGCAGTATATTTCTTGAAGTTTAATGTAGTGTTTGTTAACATGCAACCAGTTAAAAATCCCTTTTCCAAACTTTCTTTTTTTAATTCCTTTTTAAAATATGTGAATAGAGTTTTTGTTGTACCAAAGAACTTCATTCTCTTTCATTCTGAAATAATTTTCAGGAAATCTCACTGAGGACAATTGGATATATCTGAGGGTCCTTTGATAATCCATTTCTTCACTTGAAAAGTTGACTTGTTTTGCAACTGTTCCATAAGAAGGCATTTAATATAGTTATTTTTACCGATAGCACATCTCAAGTGAGCCCTACAAACAGCTGCCCATAGGATTAATGCAAATACTCATCATGCAAACAGTGCTGGGGATGGATCAAAATCATAAAGAATTCCTACAGGTGAGTTTACAATATTAGTTACCAAATGAATTGTCCCCAACAAGGCCAGATTCTCCAATAAGTCTCTATGCCATCCATGTTACATAAGGGGAAAAAAATCAATTTTGTAACAGCTCTCTCCCTAGGAAAAAAAAATCCAAGTAGAACTCTCAAATATTCATAAGTATTAAAATCAGTTTCTGTTCAAATGAGAAAAGAATTATAGCACAGACCTAGTGTGAAACTACTTTTAAAGAGCAGTTATCCCGGCTCTGGTCCTGATTATTCAAATATATTTAATCAAAGAACCCTGCAGAACTCTACCAGAATGATTATGTAATGGTGCCCTGATGATTAATGCACTACATATGCTCATCATTTTCATGATTATTAACATTCTAGTCACCTGGCCCAATATTTTAGAGTTGATACCAGAGACATCGATTGCTATTTATGCCAAGTCACTAAATTTTCTGTCTAATGAAATCATGTCATACTGAATAACTAAGCTTACGATAGGAAACAATCTCTAACATTCACCTCACCATTGGTACCGATATCCTCCCAAGCATTAGCTGAGGGGATATTTTATGACCATTGCTTAAATGATTCCTTTGGTTGAGATCTTATCATGGCACTTAAAACAGTTCTTCACAAACAGAGCAAAGATTAAACCAACCTTCTTAAAAGAAATTTGGCTCCTGGACCTTGAGCCACAAAAATTCTGCTTGTAGAAAAATGATTTTGGCTTTTTTTTTTCATTTTCCAGATGACTTTGAACAGGCCTTGGGGGCTGTTAAACCTGGCAAAAATGAACATGTCAGCTTTCATTGCAAATCACTGCCCAGCTAAAATAGGATTTTGAAAAGACATGCCACCTGCTTCATTATTAGGAATATCAACTTCATTTTCTTGTTTGTTTTATACACATAACCCTCTCAGTTTCATAAATCATAGCTTTATGTGTCCTTAGTGTTAAAGAAAGTAGATTTTAAGGTTTCTTTTCTTCTGTCAATATGAATCTCATAAATGTGAATTATTTTTACAAAAGCTTTTTTTCTTCCCTTCTCAATTAGTCCCAAGAAGACAAAAAATAAAGGAAAAAATAAAATAAAATAATCCAAACTTGCAAGTAGACATGTAAGCTATGAACAACATTGTTTCCAAGAATGCAAAAACAGGCTATTCTCAAAGGAAGCCAGAAGTTACTTCCAGGCTAAGAATTTATTTACAAACCAATTTAAATGAAGATATTGCCCTAACTAGAGCAGCTAGATTATGAGGTTAAAGATTAGTGTTTTCCCTCATTCTCTAATTCTCACTCAGACAGCCATTACAATGGATATAAACTGGAAGCAGAGATAAAAGGAAGCTTCTAGATCATCCCAGATGGGGCACTGACTTCAGAATAACCCCAATAACAATTAGTTTATTTGATGCAAGCAGGCTTTCCAGGGCTATTGTTGGTGGCTCTCTCTGCCTTTGGCTCTCTCTGTTTCTGTCTGTCTGTCTATGTCTATCTCTATGTGTGTCTCTCCTCTCTCTCTCTCTCTCTCTCTCTCTCTCTCTCTCTCTCTCTCTCTCTCTCTCTCTCTCTCTCTCTCTCTCTTCTGAATCTCTCTCTCTGTCTCTCTTTTTCTCTCTGTATATCTCTGTCTCTATCTCTCTCTTTGTCTCTCTCTTTATCTCTCTCTCTTTTCTCTCTATGTATCTCTGTCTCTATCTCTGTCTCTGTCTCTCTCTCACTCTCTCTCATATCAAGTTTTCTCTATTCTTTTTCCCAGTTGATTATCATATAAACTTTATATTTTAGCCATCAACCTGTCACTCATGCCCCAGACAGATATTGCCAATTTAAAGCATTTTTTTAAAATTTCAAAATCAATCTCTGATAGATGGAATGCCAAAGTTGTGCCATCGCATCATTCAAACAAAACAAAATAACTTTCCTATCATCTATCCAATTTTGTCACCCCAGATTCTGAGAGTATAGCAAAGTAAAAGAAAGACAGCTCAGGAGCAAGGCTGATTGAGAGTGGGAGGAATAAGGAAAACTGGGGGCAGTCAATCAAGTGAGAGCTCTACAACATGCTAAGATACATTTTACATTAATGGTACACTATGGATGCTGTGTATTTTTATCCATAGCAGTGAGTGGGCAGGAAAGCGGTAGGTCAAATTAACTAAAGACTTGAGTTAGGCAATGAATGCAGTTAAAGGGAAAAATTGGAGCTGCTTTTGAAAGTTCATTGGCCTCTAGCTTACAATGATATTCTACAAATGAATCAAAGTGTTTTGGAAAATCTTTCCCTGAAGATATTAGCTCAAGCTGCTATTGATCAAACAATTTAACCATATTCTGATCATAAATTGAAAGGTATTTTGAAAAGATATAGATGATAATATTAATCTTCTCCTTCTGCAAAACCTTGGTTTGTCCATTAACATCATGGGACCACAGAATTAGAACTTGAAGTAACATTCTAGTTTAACTATTAGCTAGTTTAAAAATTAGGAAAGTGAAGCCAAAGATTTTAAGGACTATTGCAACCTGAGGTAACACAAACTATCCCTAGGTCAAGTGACATACAACACTCTTTCAAATCAACCATGGAGCTAGTGTGAATAAAATGAGGGAGGGATGGGATGAGTCATATGGATAGTTTCCTATTATAAATAATAACCTCTTATTTACTAAAGGCTAAGTTCTCTGCGTTATGTGATTGTAAAGAACCATAAGTCCTCTGTGAGTGTGTTATCAAGGAGAAAATTCCCTATTTCCCGGTCCTTTTTATGGCTCCTCCTGAATATAATTTTCAAATGGCAAAACCTTAGTTATAGATAATAATAGCTAACAATTTAAAATCCCTTAAGCTTTGCAAAGCATTTTGCATATATTCCCTCATTTCGTCTTTACAGCCTTGTGAATAGATGCCATTGTTATCAAACCCATTTTATAGATGGGAAAGTAGCTTGTTCTTGCTCATTTGCTAGACAGCAGAATTTGAACTCAGACATTTCTGATTCCAGAGCTCTATCCACTGAGTCTTGTAGTTACCTCAGCAAGACATGGAAGATGTGGAGAGAGCCATGATGGTCAAGGAGATGGACTTGGAAGAAAACATGGTGCTACATAGGGACAAAAGAAAAAGATGAATTCCCCAGCCTGGCATTTACAAAAGGCTGAGAGAGGATACAATTGAAATCTACAGAATATAGAAAATGCTAGCTAAAGTAAGCTCAGAGGCCATCAGCAAACCCCAGGTGAGCTGAATGATCAGGCAACCTTGGAAATTTGAAAAGTAAATTTGAGATGAATTAAAAAAAAAAAAAAAGGAAATAATGCTTGACAAGATGAATAGTAAACCTATTGAATGACTTATCTCCAAAAGATAATTCAGGGAGGAAGTATATAAATAGATATTCAGAGATGATGGATCTACATGAAAATTAATTTTTTGCTTCATACCCTTGGCCACTTGGGGATGATGTGAATACTTGCCCCTAGGCACTCCTGTCAAAAGCAATGTGCCACTGCATGGACCATGGGTCTGATCCATTATAGTAATTCTTGTATGCTCTGTGCCAGAGAGACATGAGTAGTGACACTTGGCAAACAGTGATATGACATTTGGCAACATTATGAACCAAGGGAGTGTTTTACCATTACCTCCAAAGCTTTGCCTTCTGGTACCAGGGATGTGATGGGGCCCAGCTGTCACAGCAGAGAACTTTAAGCATTCATCACTCTTATGGCCGGCCTCATCATCCCAGATCAAATGTGACAATTTAACCTCAAGTCTAAATTTTTCAGCAGAGCAAATTCATGGCAAAGTTTACCCTAACCCTACAGCATAAGGCAGGGGCTCCTTCGTTGCCTGGAAGTATTGTACCACCACATGCCTGGTGGTCAAAGGAGAGACTGTGGAAAAGGTGACAATGCAAGAAATTGCCCGAGTTATTCCCTGAGAGCATGAGAGAACAACATCTTGCTTAAATAATGGGAGCTTGAAAAGATATCATATATGTGACAAGCAAACACTATCTTCCACTCTACATTTAATGATGTATGCCTTATGGGATGTTGGGGGATTACTATGGCAATTTGAGGCATTGAGCCCTAGGAGATCCACTCATCGATATCAATAGAGAGTGATTGTGAAAAAAATTAACAAGAGGGCTAATGTATTGTATATTTATCACTGTCAATTTGATAAATGTAAAATTATTCATATGGACTACAGAAAAATAGAAACTAAAGGCTTTGAACTTATATCAAAGGTCCAAATGAACCAATGGATAAAGGAGACATTTCAAATATTTATACATCTTCCAGGCAAGACTCAACAAGCATAAAGCTATCAATATGAAAACTGAGAAAGCTGAGGCTATATCCATCAAGAGATTTGGTGATAGCATATCTATATAATGTCATACTTATATATACTTTAAGGATAGTAAAATGAGCAATAGATGTAAAAAAGTATGCTAACAAAGCACACATATCAGTGAATAATAGTACCCAACTCCCTAAGGGGAACTATAGCAAAATAAGCCCCTTAAAAGAGAATTGATAGGTGGCCTAAGAACATATGATAAAAAGATCAAAAAAACGATAGAAATACTTTTGCAAAACAGTTATTTCTGAACCAAACAGTGGTAAAAGCTGATAGAAACAATGATACGTCACTGAATTTGCCAGACCCACACTAAATTCCTTATCACCAAATAGAGCCTATGAAACATCTAATGTATAAGGACAGAATCAAAAAGGCCTCTGTGGGCAACATCCCCATGAACGTACTTACCAATATTTAACAAAAAATAGTGAACAAATGGTGAAGCATAATGATTTTTATATTGAACTAAAAGAATTTATGAGAATGATACAAGGAAAGGTTATTTCAACTAAAAATTATGCAAAGTTATATTAAGGAATCTAGACATTGATTAATGCAAACAAAGGAAACAAGCAGTATAAATTGGACAACATATTTTTTCAGGTAATCAGTACCTAGGAAATACCTGTAAAGACATGATAAAGAACTAAGATTTAAACAACAGAAGCTCATAATCATTTAGCTAGCAGAGGACAAGCTCTAAAATATCCATGAGAATTCAACAAATTAGCCGTTATATTAGAAGCAATATCTGAAGGCTCCCTACCTCCTATGTATGTTAAAAAATATTGAAACTAATACCAAGATTTAATTCCTTCAGGGGATTAATGCTGAGGTCTTTTATAAGTTAAAATTTGCTTCTGATGCAAAACACTAGGTATAAAAGTACAAAGAATGAAGGAAACCTTTTTTTCAGGGACCTTACCTCCTAATAGGAAGATGAAGTATATATAATATACATAAATATATAAATGTGAATTAATTAAATACAAATATAAAATAAAATAGAAATAAACAAATATGAAGTATTTGTATAAATATGAAGTTAATATATAAAACATATAGAAAATAAATAAATACAAGAGAGTTTGAGAAGATCACTAGCAGTTGAAAGAAAAAGAAAAGACTACTTATAGAACATGATACTTGAACTTTTTCTTTCTTTTTTGAGGCAGTTAGAGTTAAGTGACTTTCCCAGGTTCACACAGGTAGTAAATGTCAAGTATCTGAGACCAGATTTGAACTCATGTTCTATCTACTGTGCCACCTAGCTGCCTCCTGAGCTGGAGTCTTAAAGGAAAAAAAAATAAGAAGTTAATAAATGCTTATTGACTGACTGACCACCCTACTTAGAGAAGTAGCAAAACATAATGGATAGAAATCTAAATTTAAGGTCAAGAAGATATGTTCAAACTCATCAGTGACTATGTGATTCTGGCTAAGGCAAACTCTATACCTGTAATAATGATAGTACTTATTTTACAGATCCAATATGACAAAACAGAGAATGTATGTAAGATACTTTATAATACTTATACTAAAGAAGTTAGTACTTTTGTAATTATAATAATATTTCATTGAGATGATTATTCATAGTTTCTCTACATCTCAGAGACTCTTAGAGTTTTAGAGCTTTTTGGACTCTCAGAAGCCATCTAGTCCTATATTACAGATAAAGAAACTGAGATGCTTTGGGGTAAATGACTGGGGTAAAGTAACAACTTATTAGTGGTAGAGCTGACCTTAAAATACAACATCCTTGATTACTTCATTTATATAGTTTACTTTTCAAAAGAGATAGATAGATTGTGATTTCCTTATATTGTCCCAATGAATTTAATCTTTTAAAAGTAAACCTATAAAAACTGTCATTTCCTGTGATATGTGGTTTTTGCATAAGGAAAGGGATATAATAGTTGCTTTACCCAAAATTTTCTCTTCCATCTATTTAATATCTTTATAAGACTGAATTCTAACTTGATTATGAATGCATTATGTAGAAAAGTTTATTGAGAGAAAAGAGTTCTCAATATCTAGTGCTACCATTAACAGTATTAAGAAAGAAAATGTTATTAACATGATCATTAATATATCTTTTCATGTATCTTTGGGCATTTCATTTTGCTCTGTTAAAAAGTCATGAATATTTCCTCTTCAGTCCAGATGATAAATTATTATGGCATTGAGTGGTGGGTACTATATCCAGACAGACCTCTGGGGTACACAGGGTTATGATTGCCATTGCTGGCTCACTGTGGCCTGTAAGTCTATCAGGAAATAAAGATATGTTCTATAGAGTTAATAACAGTCTGTCATTTTCACAATTGGGTCCCAGCTGTGTAACATACAAAATAATGAACTAAAAGTTCCAGTACAAGAATATTCATCATCGTGTAACTGAAAAGAAAAACATAGATTTAGAAAGAAAATATCTCAGCTAAGCAAAGCATGTGACAAAGGGAAGAACAGAAACAAAAAGAAAGCTTTGTAGAATGTATCATGATTTTTAAAATGTATTTGCCAGAAATAAGACTACAATTCTGATTATTTTGATTATTTTCAATTTAATTATTTTTAAATCAGATATCAGAGCCATCTTCAAATTAAGCATATTCATAACATGTGGTTAACATTTAAAAATGATGATTCATCCAGAATAAATCCTTGGATTCCTTCCTTCTAAGACATCTTTCAAGAAAAACCTTAAAGTTTTAAAAAAATAAAGAAATTCTCTGCCACTTTGGTGGTAGATAAATCACCAAATGGCACAAATAGGTTTGGGATGTTTATCATTATTGAGAAGCTATAACAGCCCTCTATAATAATAAGCTGCCTGAAGGCAGGGACTGTTGATTTTTGGCATCTCTGGCACCTTGCACAATATTTGGTATATAACAGATGCTTAATAAATACAAATCCTATCAATCAATCAATCAATAAACATTTACAAAGTCACTACTCAGTTTCAAGCACTGTGCTAGTTGCTGAAAATATGAAATATCCCCTCCGCTCAAAGGGATCACTTTGTAGCCAACTGGGGAAAAAATAGTTACCTATGTGTGAGTGTGTGTGTGTCTGTGTGTGTGTATTTATGTGTATGTAGATGTACAATATATATGCAAACAAAAATTGGACAGGGAGAAGGTAATTCATGAAAAATTAAGATGGAGTTCCAACACCAGAATTTCATAACTAGATGGAACCTTGTAAACCATCTATTCCAATTTTCTTATTTTAAAAGGAAGGATACTAGGGCCCAGAGAGTTAAGAAACTTGTTGGAGAAACAAGATAGAGTCAATGAGAGATTGTTATACATCAATAAAATGGATTGAGGTAGTACTAGTGGCAGTCTAGGAAACTATGATTTCTTCCTGATTTTAAGGAGGATTTCTCATTAAAGTAAAACACCTATTTTCAAATACAACAGAATTCACATATCACCCCAGGATGACAAAGTAGTATTTAGTATCCAAATGCCATTTCAGACTAAACAACAGATCCATGAAGAAGGTAATGAAAAAAATGACTGGTAACAAGCTAATTATGGCAGAATACAGTGGACTTCCCTCTTCCAACATACATACCTATAATAGAAATATCAAAATTATGTTTACTCCCAAATTATAGAAATTGTTGACTGGCAAAGTATACAAAAGTAAAAAGCAAGAGACTGAAGAAAAGGCATTCAATTAAGGAGAAAGATTTCTGAAGAGGTTTTTTTATTGTTTGCCAGGGTTTCCCTTCATCCCTCGGGCACTCAACTTACTAAAGAGGAATTGGATCCAGTCTCAGCTACCTAGAATTCACATAACTTATTCTGCTGGTCTGTGATATTAGGGATTTTATCATTGCCAATTCCAGACTGGCATAAAGCAATTGATTCACTAATCCAGATTGTGACAAATGCCTATAACCTCTGCATATATGTGTACACACACACACATGGAGAGACAGAGAGAGAGAGAGAGAGAGAGAGAGAGAGAGAGAGAGAGAGAGAGAGAGAGAGAGAGAGAGAGAGAGAGAAAAGGGAGAGAGAGGAAAAGGGAGAGGGAGAGGGAGAGGGAAAGGAATAGAAAGACAGAAAGGAGAAGAAAGAAAATGGAGTAAGAAAGAGAGACAGACAAAGGAAGGAAAGAGGGGGGGAGATAGAGACAGAAACAGAGACACATAAGCAAGGTCAGAGATGTAGAGGAACATGGATCCATAGATTGAAAGCTAGAAAGAGCCTCAATGGACCTCTCATTTTCATATGTGGCTAGGATAATCTCATAAAGCACATATTCTCCCAAATGAGATTGGACATAGCCTTTGGCCTCTTGCTAAGAGGCAGATGCATCATTTTGCTAGCTGAATGATCCCCACATACTAAAATTTGGTGAAAGAAGATTGACCACTGAGCATTATGAGAGATGGCTTCTTAGAAAGGAATGACCCTTCATTAGGAGATTACAAGTGCTTTAAAAAGACTCTAGCCTCTCTTTTTTGGTCGATCTCAAGATAGTGCCAGCCTCAATTCTCCTTTGGACTTCTAGCAAGAGGAAGGGGGACCAAGTTACTGCTTCCACCAAGCCCACCCCCTGTCACCAGCAGCAATGTAGCTACAACTCAAACACAACAATAAGCAAATATGTTTGCCTTAGTTGGACTGAGATTGGACTTCGAATCCCTCTCTGTCTTCTTCTACCTTTGCATTTCTTCTCTGAGTCGAGATCTGGGACAGTATCCAGTGATGCTGAGAGATGGCTATTTCCAGTCTAGTGGCTACCTGGAGAGTTGAAGAGTTTGAACCAATCCAGCCAATCATACTACCTGGATTCTTGAGTAAATGCTAATGTGACATTTAAAAAGTTCTAAAGACATAATTTCTGGGCAATGTATCATCTCACTAATTAGTCCCCTGTGTTTATTAATAAAAGGATAGTCATTTGGTTGTCTCCCTCTTACACCAAATATATCATGGAAGTGGGCTTATGACATATCCCCTTTGGAAGAGAGGTATCCCGTAGGGTACCAATCAACTCTGATTGGTTAACAATTAAGGAGAGAATGAATATTATAATTAGGTACTAAAGTTATTCAAATGAACTTTGATTGTGTCACTTCTTAGTTATCCCCCCAGCTTTGGGCAATCTATTCAAAGAATTTATCCTGACCCAAACCTGAGTAGAGCAGTATGGCTTCTCCCCCTGCGTGGAGTCTGAAGCCAATCTCATCATAAGTAAAGTCCTTCAGGACTTTAGAAAAAAAAAGGAGAGGGATTCTGGATTTTCCCAAATCATAAATAATTTCTCTCACTAATATTCCTGTAGAACATACTTCCTGTTACTATGCCATGCTCAGAGGGATGGATGCTCAACAGATCCATAATGAACCCAAAAGGACTGCATTTGGCTGGGTAGGATATCTGGACATTGAGGTGCTTCAATAGTTTGGTTCCAATATTAATGTGAAAACTATATTCTACCATATCCCAAAATATTCTTTACTTTCCAAAATACAAGTATAATAGGTTATTGTTTTATACTGCTAAGTATCTTTTGAAACATGCTTCTGAGTCTTTTCTATTTTAAGTATTTCTTTTGTGTTACACAAAATAGATGCTCTATACCCAATATGTACTGTGTACATTTGATACATTTTCAGTAAAGGGACCATTTAAACCATTTTAGAAACACAGGATGAGAGCCATACCTAAGTTTTCTTTTAGAAATTTCTCCAGAGTTCTAGGGTGGGAGGATTATAAACTAGACTGAATGTAAAAAAAAAAAAAAAAAAACCCTGCTTCCCATCATTTGGGGTTAGGACACTTCAAGGTGGATCTGAGTCTTCTTGATCCAAGAGCTGGACACCACGGAAGGAGGGACTCCACTGTAACCAACACCAACTAAGGAACTCAAGAACTCTTAGATTTATATGAGACTTACAAAGGCTGGAAACATATCTTTCAGGATGGCCAATTGATGATCTATGCTCAAGGAAGAAACAAAACCAAACAAAAAAATCAAAAACCATGGAAAGGAAGTCAGAGACTTGAAGTCCAGTCTTAACCTCAGTTAGACAAGCACATATTCTTGTTGCCCTGTGTTGGAGTATGGACACCACTGCTTCTATGTTGGAGGAGGTAGGAACTCCCCAATGGGGAGAACTCCCATTGTCCCTTGCTGCAAGTCCAAAGGGCAACTGCAACTGAATCTGTCCCAGAGTCAAAGGATGGATCCTTTTCCATAAAAATCCTTAGTCCTAGGGATATAGGGAAATGGAACAGGAATCGTTACTCCACATTGGCCAAGTGAACAAAGATCATTGTTTGTGTTCATCTGCATGAAGTCAGTACTTATATTCCAGGAGATCATGTATGCTCCATAGAAAAATAATAACAAATAGCATCAACAAACTGGAGTCTACAGATTAATGACTTGCTCAGTGTCACAGAATAGATATTAAGTGACAAAGGCTAGATTTGAATTCCGGTCATCTCCATCCCACAGAGCCTTTCCACTGTATTGTTCTGTCCAAAATGCTGCTCTAACCCCCAAGCTACTACATCTCTCCATTCTTTGCTTATTCATTGTAATTAGTTTCTAGCTAAATGTTTGACCATACTCAAACACCGTACACTCAGCTAAATTTCATATGCACCATCTTTTCCTGTAACCCCAAACAATCTGTTTATTTCCTCATATCTCTAAGTAAGTCAGCACAATTACAAGCAAAGAAGTACTGCTCCTTTCACCACGCCCCTTAGCTGGAAGAGCTGTAGAAGGAATTTTTTTTCCTTTGGAAAAGCAGGGCTTTTGCCTATGTCTTCTTCCCATCCCAGCAACCTTTGCCCTAGCCCTGCCTACTCACCCTTTCAATGTCACAATAGTCTCAGCAGATTCAGATTGATTTGACAACCACCGAGACCAGAGGATGACTTTTCTTGGTGTGGGTAGGAGAAATGGCTCCATTCAAGAGACACACAGAGTACTACCCAATAAGTTTCTACTGGACCCAACGTCATTATTTACACACACACACACACACACACACACACATACACACACACACACACACACATACATACACACACACACACACACACACACACACACACACACACAATGACGTGAGTGATCTGGCCGTGTCATTTATAAATATCTGTAGGAGAATAGATTCATCTAATGGTCCCTAGACAAAAGCAAGACAATCTCGTTTTTGAAAACTGATATGCTTCAGAATATTGTTCAAAAATTAATGTTGAGAGCACTAATGAAATCTTTTAAAATGATAATTAAAAGAGTCCCAAGACATAAACTGTAAGTACCAGTTAAAAATGGATTCTTAGTCCTTGAGAATATAAGGTTAGAGAACAGCCTGTGAACCTTCTCTTACTTAAGAATCCCTGGCACCCTAAGAGTTTTTCTAGGTTTACATTAAAGTCCTGCCATGTCTAGGATCTGATGGTGTCATTAAAACATTCTGAAGCTCACGCCAGAAAAATATTTTTTTTCTGTTTTATAAACAAACAAAGTGAGGTCACTAGCAGTTAAATAACTGTCCAAAGGGCAGACTGCTAGTCCTTGAAATGTGGAAAATTCAATCTCTTGTACTCTTTGCCTTCAGGACAATTCTTCTTTGTGGATCACTCTGAATGTGCAGAGGGGAGAGATGAGATCAATAAGACAGACCCTTTTAGAGTTCATATAGTCTGATTGGACCATGGTAGACAATAGATAAGCCATTCACTGAGGCGTGAACGCTAAGTATCCAGATGAATAATTTCGGTACCAGAATTTTAGAAAAGGATTGGAATGGACCTCTGACTTCACTGATCAAAGGGGTCCATGTAGGGAAAAACTCCATCTGTCAATAAAAATTGCCAACTTCTCTGAAAACTGTAGTCCTTAAGAGATGCCTGAGGCACTGAGAGTTTAGGTAATTTAGAGCCCCTATATCAGTGTGTGGGACAGAGGCAGGGATAAATAATAATGGGGTCTTTCTGACAAATAGGCCATCTATCTATCCACTTCACCATGTAACACTTCAGTATTTTATACACCTGGAATAAAGGTGTAACAGCAATACTTGGGAGCAGGGAAAGAGATGTCATGAATTCAAGCATTTTTGAACAGCCCTTTCCCTTTGTTTTCTTACATGCCAGTGTCATTTTGCCTCGAATACATCCTTCTCTTGGGGGTCACTCTTTGGCCAAAGTTGGCCAGTAGGAAAGAGAGAAAACAACATGATAGTTTGGAGTCTGGTGACTAGGTTAGTTATAATTCACTACTCAAATATCTTTAGATAATTCTCATCATCTCTTCAGACCTTTGTTTTCTCCTCTTCAAAATGCAGGGTTTGATCTAAAGCTTGACTAAGGTTACATCCAACTTTATCTACTCAATGGGGAGAAAGGTGAGACACAAGGTTCATTTCATCTCTATAAGGAGTCACATTTAGAAGCCATATAACCTCAGAGCTAAGAGCATGGGCTCAGAGATACAATGACCTATGATCAAATCCTCCCTCTCATTCTTATAATTAAAACTGATGTATAGCTTCACCACCTGGTCCTCAGTCATTTGTCAAATGAGAGGCCTCTACATCTCAGTCAGTCAATAAGCATTTATCAAACACATGCTAAGCATTGGGCTAAGCACTGGCAATATCTAGATCTATGATCAAGTATTTTACAAATTAAGAATAAACTACAGTTACTTAGGGGACTGTAAAACACTATTCCTAAAAGTCCTGTAATGTAGCTTTTTGGCAGCAGCAGCATCCCCATTTTTAAAAGGAGTTAAGTAAAGTTCAGGGAGATGAAGTTACCCATCCTAGGTGAAAGATAACTTCATATCCAAATTCCAAGTTTAGCATAATGAAACCATACTTCCTCCCAGTTGTAATACTCTCATCATCAGTGTCTGTAGGATTCAAAATTTCTAAAGAACAGATGGATGTAGACAGGACTAATTATCCTACATGGCATGCAAGAATGGTAAATAGGCTAACAACATAATCTTTCAGGAAAGCACTTCATGATGTGTGAAAATAAAATGACTGCACCGTGATCTATGAGATCCATGGAACAAAATTTCAACATGGAGGTTAAGGTGAAATTTTCATGTGTGAGTTTTTACATGTGTGTGTGTGTGTGTGTGTGTGTGTGTGTTTATTTTAATTAAACAATTAACTTTTGGGTCAACTGAAAGTACACTGGAAAATGAAATAATTCGTATCGTTAGGGGTACTGAATTATAATCTGATGAGTCAGATGGATAGACTCATCTGGATTGTGTGTATGTGTGTGTGTGTGTGTGTGTGTGTGTGTGTGTGTGCGTGTATGTATGTTTCCCTCCCACCAACTGAGGAACAATCCCATGAGCTTTTAAATATCTTGACAAAATCAAACATTAAGCATAATGAGTTCATGTTTAAACATGACTACTCCAGTTGAAAGTAGGTAACCTTGACAAACTGCCACCCATCAACCATTTCTAAACTAATAAATGTACTTTGCACATTAGCACTGATATTTAAAAGGCAGTTGTAAAAAATCATCAACTCACAGTGAGCTGGGAATGAGGTTTCTATGCCTAATAAAAAATAAGAGTTGTTAGGGTTATACAGGGTATTTTGCACATCCTCTTTAAAATACTATAATTGTGACTGTACTTTCTCCCTCCCTCCCTCTCTCCCTTTCTCTCTTCTTCTTTCCCTCTCTCCTCCTCCTTCTCTTCCTCCTCTTCTTCCTCATACCTTCTCCTTCTTTTTCCCCCACCTTTCCCTCTCTCTTTCCCTCTCCCTCCCTCCCCCCTTCTCTCTCTCTCTCTCTCTCTCTCTCTCTCTCTCTCTCTCTCTCTCTCTCTCTCTCTCTCTCTCTCTCTCTCTGTCTCTCTTTTTCTCTTTCTCTCTCTCTCTCTCTCTCTGTCTCTCTGTCTCTCTCTCTCTCTCTCTGTCTCTCTCTCTCTGTCTCTCTCTCTCTGTCTCTCTCTCTCTCTCTGTCTCTCTCTGTCTCTCCCTCCCCCCCTCTCTGTCTCTGTCTCTCTCTTTCTCTCTCAGTCTCTCTTTCTCTCTCTCCTCCTTCTCTCTGTCTCTCTGTCTCTCTGCGTCTCTCTGTCTCTCTGCATCTCTCTCTCTCTCTCTCTCTCTCTCTCTCTCTCTCTCTCTCTCTCTCTCACACACACACACACACACACACACACACACACACACACATGTAAAGTTGTTATTAGGACTTTGCTTGTCCAATGATTCTTGGACTAAAGAATGATGTCAGGAGCCAAACTCTGATGCTCTCTGTGAAATAAATCCAAGTACATAGTAGGAACTTTATATTTTTCAACTGATTGCACTAGCCAATTCTGCTTAAGGGATAGTTATATTATGGTAAGAAATTGGAAGTAGCCTAGTGTCATTCATGACCCCTTTTCTGGGTCATGGTCTATATCTATGAAGTCACTAGATTGGACTGATGATGATGGTGGTGGTGGTGATGATGATGATGTTAAAATGACTGCTTAAACCACAGCTATTTTGAGGGTCAATATTCTTTGGATCTGTTAGATATAAGAATATCCTAATACTGATTCTCACAAAATAAAACTCTTATTTCACTTAAGAAAGAGATGTTTACTGAGAACCATCAGATATGTGGACTGTAGAAGAAAGTATTATCTCATTCATGATTAAATGATTAAGATGAAATTTGAATATAATGATTTGAAATATAAGTTGAATCAGACCAACAATACGTATTATTCCAAAATTTAATAACTGCTATATAGGAAGTACTTATTACTAACTTATTGGAAGATTGCTCAGTGCATAAATAGAAATAAAGTAAAATGCCTCCTATAAAATTAAAATACTCTCCTTAATAACAATTCTAAAATAAAGATAATTATTCCCAAAAATAGAATGGCTTCAAATTAATAATCAATATGTGTTACTGAGGGCATAGTACTGAGACTGAAGGCCTTCCTTTATATAAGGCCACATGGAATCCCCAACTCCTAATAGGGAGAAGAGAAAAGAATGAATAAGACATCTGGATGCTTATCTGTCTGCCTGCAAAGGCATCGGTATCCATTAATGCTCTATATTGAACTCTACCCCTAGAAGAAAGAGGCAAAACAAAGAGGGAAGCCTTCTTCCCTCTCCTAAATCAAAGATAGAAAGGAGAAAGGCAGAGAGCAGGAAAGCATTGCTAAGATTTGGCTTGCTTGATTAACTTGGAGCAAAAAAGGAATAGAAAGAAAGAGTAGAATAGTGATAGGGTCAAGTCCCTGTTTTTTCTCTTTAGTCTGAGGGAAAATAGCCCAAGGTCAGGGCTGAACCAAAAGGTTGCTGTTTTCTGGTCAACTTAAAGGCGGGGAGAGGGGGGGAGGGAATGACTCTAGACATCCTATACCTTTAATACAATTATGGTTAATCAAATCAGGTTGTGGGGTACTCTTAATGTTCTTCTTTCTAGTACCCAAGACTTCTTAATTCTTCCATAAGAATAGAACAAAGTCTTTTAACTTCTAAATTCTCATGTTCTAGCAACTAAGAAGTCATTTTGGAATTAATAGAATCTTAACCCATTAACTAAAAATAAGACTCTCCTCAATCCTGCCAATATGATTCATTGAGAACTACATTTTTAAAATGAAGAGGGGGGGGTTATTATTCACATTATTAAATTAAAAGTTAAGAAAATATCATCCCTTTTGAAAGTGGCTTCTCTGTATCAGATCAAAAATTATAAAGCAGCAATAATCAAAACTGGTACTGGTTGATAAATAAAGTTGTGGATCAGTGGAATTGGCTAGGTACACAAGACACAATAGTCAATGACTGTAATAATTTACTGTTTGATAAAGATTCCAATCCAAAGATTCCAATTTCTGGTATAAGAACTCACAAATTCACAAAAATTGCTAGGATAAACTGGAAGCAGTATGACAGAAACTAGTTTTAGAGCAACATCTCACACATTGATAAGGTTGAAATGGATTCATGATTTAGACTTAAAGGGTGCTAATATAATTATGAGAGCAAGGGAGAGTTTACTTGTCAGATCTTTAGAGAAAGGAAGAATTTATGACCAAACAAGAAATAAAAATAATATGAAATAAAAAGTTGATAATTTGAGTACATTAAGTTAAAAAGATTTTGTACAAACAAAATCAGTGCATAGAAGGGAAGCACAGAGCTGGAAAACAATTTTACAGCCAGTGTTTCTGACAAATGTTTCATTCCTAAAATATATGAAAACTAAGTTAAATTTGTGAGAATACAAGTCATTTCCCAGTTGATAAATGGCAAAAGGATATGAACAGAAAATTTTCAGATAAAAAAATCAAAGCCATCTATAATCATATTAAAATGGTTTAATTCACTATTGATTAGAAAAATGAAAATTAAAACAACTCTGAGTTACCCTATCACACCTATCAGATTGGCTAAGATGAAAGGAAAAAAATAATATTAAATGTTGGAAGGGATGTGGGAAAAGTGGGACATTAATGCATTGTTGGTGGAGTTGTGAAATGATTCAACCATTCTAAGAGAGCAATTTGAAACTATGCCCAAAGGGCTATAAAACTGTGCATATTCTTTGATCCAGCAGTTCCACTACTAGAAGAGATCATAAAAGAGGAAAAGACTCCACATGTACAAAAATGTTTGTAGTAGCTATTTGTAGTGGCAAGGAATTGGAAATTGAGAGGATACCCATCCATTGAGGAATAGCTGGATAAGTTATGCTGTATGAGGCTAATTGGATAGCAGCCTGAAAGACCTATCTGAACTGATGCAGAGTGAAGTGAGCAGAACCAAGACAATATTGTACACAGTAAAAACAAGATTGCATGATGAACAACTGTAATAGACTGAGCTCTTCTCAGCAATACAGTGATCCAAGGTAATTCCAAGGGACTTGTCATTAGCATTCAGAGGAAGATCTGTGGAGGCTAAATGTGAATCAAAGCATACTATTTTCATTTTTAATTCATTTTTCTTTCTCATTTTTCCCTTTTGTTCTGATTTTTCCCAACATGAGTCATAGGTAAATATGTTTAAAATAATTATACATATATAACCTATATCAGATTGTTTGCTAACTTGGGGAAAGGGGAAGTTAGGGAGGAACAAAAAAATTGGAACTCAAAGTCTTACAAAAATGAATGTTGAAAACTATCTTTAATTAGAAAAATACTATTAAGTGAAAAAATATGCCACCCATTTCAATCCATTACCCAATGGGTACCATTTCTATACTAACTGGAGCCAAGAAAAAGAAGGACACATTGGTCTACCCCTAATGCACAAAACTGAAATAAATCAGTTATTTGTTATAATATTGCTAAGGATGGTTAACCTAAGCAAGCCTCATATAAGTTCTTAGTTTAGAGGCATTAAGGTATCTGAAGAACACAAATGGCTCAAGAAACTCTGGGCAATGCTTTGATATTCACATCCGTAGAGGTTACTTTGACAATTCTTGCTCATTCAACAATTATGATTCAAAGGGTAGCATAGCCTATTGGATAGAGTGTAGGTTTTAGAGCCAAGAAGCCCTGAGTCCAAATCCTAACTCTGAGATCACAAGCCATGAGTTGCTGGGTAAGTCATCTGATCTGTCCAGTACTAAAGGAGACTTTCTAAGATCATGAGCTGCAGCAAACATATTGACCTGTTTTGATAGAGAAAGCTCCTCCCTATACCAGTGAAATCACAAGTCCCATTCCCGTATTCCCTTAATATCAATTAATGCAACTACAGCTGTTTAGCTGGTCAAGAGAAGACTTTGAAGGGTCATATTTGTCTTCAGTGATTGGGGTTGTTATGCTAGAGGACAGAACAGCTAGCAAAAAGTGAAAGTTCCAAGGGGGCAAATTTAGGCTTGAAATAAGGAAAAACTTAGACAGTAGCGAGTATTCCATCATTGAGTGCTTCAATCATAAGCCGGAGGATTCGTTGTCATGATGCTTATGGAGGCAATTCTTGTCACAGGTTAGATGAGATGGCCTCTGAAGCTCCTTCCAACTCTGAGATCATGTGATCCTATAATTACATTTTGCACTTCTCAACCAGCTGTGTTGTATTTGATTAAGGTAAATACAATCTTGATGATAATGATGTATGTAGAGAAAATGAAGAAACTGTTTGGAAATCCAAACAGTTTTAGAATTTTAAAGAGTGGGGGAAAAGGAAAATCTGACACCAGGGTAGAAACTCCCATTGTGAATATAGAAAAGCAATTTATAATCTTAGAGAATTTACTGAAGCACTAAGAGATTGTGTCTTGTCCATGTCCATGGAATTATTTGAATACAGATCTTCCTGGATTAGAAACTAGCCCTCTAGGCACTATATCACATTTCCTTTATATTTATTAATATCACTCATTAATAGCTAAAGATAAGATTTGAGACCAGAATCAAGCTGGAGAATCAGTTACCCAATGAGATGCATTCAAAAGTGAACATATAGTGAAAGAACATTTTTAATGCCATGTTTTCTATATGAATGTCATTTTAATCCCAAAATACCCAGTAACCCATATTATATAGGTATTTTTGTGATAAATCATATCATTTGTAAGAGAAAAAGTTTTCAAAATCTCCAGTGAAAAATAGAACCAAGGACACCCAGATTGCCTAGAGTATATAAATACCTTGTCCATGCTCTGGTGAAGATTTGAATCTTTTCTATTATTAATGACTTTTCTGTTTTATGTATGCAGCGCATATTTTTAAATGAATATTTTTTGAATTATAATGATGAAATGGCAAATATGGATAGGAAATTTATTCTCTAGTGCTTTAAGATCCTGCCTCAACTTTAATACATCTCAGGTGATCACACTCAATCCAAGTGAATTCAACTAACATCTAGTAGCTGCTTACATTTGTAATGTGTGGGGCTATGTGTCAGGAATATGGAGGAGGAATAGGGGAGAAAAACAATCCTTGTCAACAAGCCTAACCTTGACAACAAGTAGCTTTTGTTCAACTCCAAATCATCTGGTTAAAAAAAAATTAGGCATGTAAAATCATAGGTTCAGGTTTGACAGTAATGCAAGTGGATTTTAAAATATCATTAATCAGTGTTCTTTTCTTGGTTGTTTAGAGCCAAGTGTCAAGGCTCTGAGGTGGAACAGATCCCAGGGTCACAGGAAGAAAGGATCAGAGACAATGTAATTACTATAAGCCAGCCCACCTTTATTGCCAGCTGCCATTATTTAAAGCCAAGATTCTGATGGGAGAATCTGGCCACTATGTTCAGGGACAGGAAATTTCAGTATTCAAAGATTCCCCTGTTTTCATACATATCATTTGGAGGTATATATCTATAATGCAAGTTAATCCTCTTTCCCCTTTTTGGTTGTGGGCACCATCTCTATTACGGATATATGACAAGATAAGAGCACATTATCTTGGAAATGTATTAGCAAGAGATATCTATCTGCCTTCGAGGTCTTTGCCAAAATATAATATAGAATTAGACTAATACCTTATTATTTTAAAAGATTTAAAGTTTTGACTTAAGGAAATAGAGTTAAAACCTCTGTCAGCCTTGGAATGAGGTGATCCCCACCATCACAGGACAAGAAAGTCAGTGACTAAAGTTCACTGGGCCTTGCCCATCAATAACAACCTTCCCAGATTGTTTTGTGTTTCATCTTCCACTTATTATTATCCATCTCTAAAATTGTTAATCCCCACCACCTTTTTCTCCCCATATCCCTTCTTTAATCAATCAATAAACCCATAAGAAAAAACACCCCGATAGTGACCTCATCTATTGTTACATATCCATCCTCACAACTTTTCTTAGACATTTTCAGACTTCAGTACTTGATTCCCAGACTCCTTTGCAAGTTAATACCCAGATTATAACCTTTAACTGTAGGTGTTCTTCAAAGTTCCCTAAGCTCTTTACTCCTTTCTATGCTTTATCAGTGACTTTATAAACTCTTACAGGTTTAATTATCAACTCTATAGGCACGATTCCTTGATTTAGATATCCAGTTTCAGTCTCTCCTTTAAATCACAATCTCAAATCATCAATTTCAAACTCAGATGTTTCAAATTCAACATGTCTAAAACATAACTCCTCAAGCTCATTCTTTTTCCAAACTTAATTATTTCTGCGGGAGACAGCACTATTCTCTCAGGTTTATAAACTTTGCATGTCCTTTGATTCTTCAATCTCCTTCATTGCACATACTAAATAAATTGACAAATCTTACTTTTTCTACATTCATAGTATCTTATGCTTCCATCCCTTTCTCCCTACCCATATAACCCTCATATTCCCATTCAAGTCTATCCTCCCCATTGTTGCCAAAATGATTTTACTTAAGCATAGAAATGATTATGTCACTGCCCTACTTAATATCAATAGTTTTCTATTGCCTATAGAATAAAATAACAATTTTTCCATTTAGCTTTTAAATTCCTTTGTAACTTGCCTCAACCTACCTTTTCTGTCTCAGTGAATATAAAGACCCCTCCCATACTCTATAATTGAGCCAATTTTGCGTCCTCATTTTCTCAGAAATTAAAATCCATCTCTGTAATTTTGCATTGATTGTCTCAAATAATCTCTTCATTCAATGAAATGTACTATAGATATCAATGTTTCTTTTTTCTTCCTTCCTACATTTTCATTCTTTCTTCTTTCCTTCATCCTTCCTTTCAATGTAGTGGAAGAGACAGTGTCCTCTAGGCATCTTCCATCTACCAATTACCAGATTTCAAACATCATTTTCTGCTTCATACAATTCTCAATCCTCTTAATTGTTTGTGTTCCCTCTTTCTTTAATTAACGTGTATTTATTCTGCATATGTTTAATTTATTAGTAGTAGTATATATAGAGAGAATATATTCTCTCCCCAACAAAGAGAATGGAACTGTTCCATTTTTGTCTTTGTTTATCCAGAAGCTCCTGTAGTTCCTGGAACACAGTTGGTATTTAATAAGTGCTTGCTGCTTGATTCAAGTATCTCTTAAGAATAAAAGAGGAAAGGAAAGAAATCATGATGGCAGTTCATAGTAGACTAAATATAAAGACAAAGAAATCTCAAGGACAATTTACAAAGAAAGTAAAAACAACTTCTATAGATGCATTGTTTGCCCTAATGTCAGATTTTGGTCTTTTCATCAAAAAAGATGCTCATGAGTTTGTCTGTGTGTGTGTGTGTGTGTGTGTGTGTGTGTGTGTGTGTGTGTGCGCACACACTCCCAAAAGTGTATTGCTCAAATAATTGTTATCACAATACACTTATGCTCTGATTAATGAATTTATATCCCCGTACTACTGAATTTAATAATGAGGACAGAGAAAATAAGAACAAAATGTATGCTGCTCATTTGCTTCTACAACTAGCAGCAAATACCCAGTAGTGGAAGGCTTTTTTGCTCAAAGTTTACTCATTAAAAAGGAGGCTAGATGTGTAAAACTCAGATTAATTACCCCCTAGATGACTGGTTGAGGTTGAATAAAATATAGCCTCATTAACATTCAACATTACAGCTCAGGACAAAGAACAGAGACACTGGAAGGGAAGAAGGAAAGAGAGATAGAGGAAGGAAGTACCGAAGGAGGAAGGGAGGGAAGGAGGGAAGAATAAAGGAAGGAAAGAAGGAAGAAAAAAGGAAGGGAAGAAAGGAGAGAGAGAGACAGAGAGACAGAGAAAGATAAAAGAAATAATAGCAGAATGGTTTTGTTGATTTGGAAAGAGGTTCAGTTTGTGGTAGTTGTTCCCCTTTCTCCATTCTAAAAACACAGTTGGTTGATAGGAATCATATGAGGAATGTAAAGAGATACTATTGTTACATATGAGATATGACTTTAATTTTCTCTTGTTGGCAAGGAGTAGCTAGAATTTTGTGGGAAGAAAAAAATATGCCATTACTTTCTCTGTGTGTGTGTGTGTATGCATGTGTGTGTGTGTGTGTGTGTGTGTGTGTATTTAAAAGGACAAGAGAGATTTTAAATTCTTCCCTTTTTTCCTTTCAAGCCTGTTCAGCATTGCTGTCAGATATAAATTAGCAAGCAAACAATATGCTGCACGAGCCAAAAAACGTCTCTAAAATTGTTTCAAAGGCTCTCTCTTGCCTGTGGCTGGCTGAACTGATAACTCTGTGGATTGTAAATGAGAAGGTATATATGTGTCTGTCTGTCTGTCTGTCTATAAAACACAGAGATGAAGACAGAGAAACAAAGACAAAAGGACAGAAAGAGATAAAGAGATAGTAAGATAGTGAGAGACAGAGAGAGGAAAGACAAAGACAGATTAACCAAGAGAATAGAAGAGAAAAACTGTAAAAAGATACAAGGTGAAAAACATAAGAGGTCAAGAAAGATACTTAGTATGGAGACATATAGGACATGCCTAATAAACATTAGCAAATAGCATTGTTGATGATAGTTATGGAATACCAAGGATGATGGGAAAACCAGAACTCAATGTAGATCTCTCCAAGCCTCTCTGAAATAATCCTGATGTTTGTTTCTCATATAACAATAATATTCCACAACACTTATATACCATAACTTATTCAGCCATTCTCCAGTTAATAGCAATCCACTCAGTTTCCAGTTTCTTACCACTACAAAAAGGGTTACCACAAACATTTTTGCACATGGGGGTCCCTTTCCCTCCTTTAAGATCTCTTTGGATATAAGCCCAGTAGTAACACAGCTAGATCAAAGGATATGCACAGTTTGATAACTCTTTGGGCATAGTTCCAATTGCTCTCCAGAATGGATGGATCCATTCACAACTCCACCAACAATGTATTAGTGTCCCAGTTTTCCCACATCCCGTCCAACATTCATCAATATTTGTTCCTGTCATCTTAGCCAATCTGACAGATGTGTAGTGATATCTCAGAGTTGTCTTAATTTGCATTTCTCTGATCAGTAGTGATTTGGAACACTCTTTCATATGAGTGGTTATTGTTTCAATTTCATTATCTGAGAATTGTCTGTTCATATCCTTTGACCATTTATCAATTGAAGAATGGCTTGAATTATTATAAATTTGAGTCAATTTTCTATGTATTTTAGAAATGAGACCTTTATCAGAAACTTTGAATGTAAAAATGTTTTCCCTGTTTATTGCTTGCCTTATAATTTTGTCTGCATTAGTTTTGTTTGTACAAAAACTTTTAAACTTAATATAATAAAAATTATCTCATTTATGTTTAATAATGAACTCCAGTTTTTTTTTGGCCACAAATTCCTTCCTTCTCCATAGATGTGAGAAGCAAATTATCTTTCTTCTTCTAATTTGCTTATAATATCACTCTTTCAACCTTATCTTGGTATGTGGTGTTAAGTATAGGTCAATGCCTAGTTTCTGCCATATTAGTTTCCAATTTTCCCAGCAGTTTTTGTCAAATAGTGTGTTTTTATCCTAAAAGCTGGGATTTTTGCATTTGTCAAATCCTAGATTACTATAGTCATTGACTATTTTGTCTTGTAAACCTAATGTATTCCACTGATTAACTATTCTATTTCTTAGCCAGTACCAATTGGTTTTGATGACTGCTGCTTTGTAATATACTTTTAGGTCTGGCACAGCATTTTTTTCATTAATTCCCTTGAAATTCTTGATATTTTGTCCTTCCAAATGAATTTTGTTATTATTTTTTGTAGGTCTGTAAAATAATTTCTTGGGAGTTTGATTGGTATGGCACTGAATAAGTAGATTAATTTTGGTAGTATTGTCATTTTTATTACATTCGCTCAGCCTACCCATAAGCACTTGATAATTTTCCAATTGATTAGATCTGACTTCATTTGTGTAGAAAACATTTTGTAGTTGTGTTCATGTAGTTCCTGACTTTGTGTTGGAAGATAGACTCCCAAATACTTTATATTATCAACAGTTATTTTTAATGGAATTTCTCTTTGTATGATGGTAATAAATAAAAATGGTGATGATTTATGTGGATTTATTTTGTATCCTGAAACTTTACAAAAGTTGTGTGAATTGTTTCTAGTAGATTTTTAGTTGATTCTCTAGTTCTCTAAGTATATCACCATATCATCTGAAAGAGTGATAATTTGATTTCCTCATTACTTACTTTAATTCCTTCAATCTATTTTTCTTTTCTTATTACCAAAACTAATATTTCTAATACAATATTGAATAGTAATGGTGATAGTGGGCAACCTTGTTTCACCCTGATCTTATTGGGAATGGTGCCAGGTAAATATCAAGGAAGTGATATTTACAATATTTACAATAAAATCCATTCAATGATGTTTAGATTTGATTGCCTGTGTTATGAGCAAAAAACTACTAATTGTTGCAACTGATAGAGGTGAGTAAAATAGGGTACACTTTCAAGGTACCCAAGGGGCCAATAGGAGACTGACAAATTATCTATTCTGCATATGCATGCATGTCTATCTACAAAGCAGAAAACAATGTATGCCATAAGGTAAAAAGTACTACAGTTCTCCAGAGGAGAGAGACAGAGTCACAGTGAGACAAAGAGACAGAGAGAAAGGAGAGAAAGACAGAGACAGAGAAGTATACAGAAAGAGACAGACAGAGATGGGGATTAGAATTATTTCATGGAGGAAATGTCATTTGAATTGAGCCTCAAAAAATAGGTAGAATTTTTAGGGTGATATGCTAGAGGGGATTACTCTAAGGGTAGAGATTAACATAAGAAAGAATATCGAGCAGGTTATTGTGTATTATGTTCATGGAAACGTGAATAGCCTAATTTTTCTAGGATGTAGATTATAATATAGTCGGAGCAATAACTAGCAATTTGGGCACTAAATTGGTACTAAATACAACTAAATTGGGAAAAAATTGGTACTAAATACAACCTCAAATCAATTTTTATGGGAGAGATATCATATCTTTGTCCCTTTTTGGAGGGAACCATTATAATGGTCCTATAGAGGATAAGATCCTGGGGTACTTTGAAACCACTGCTAAATAAATAGACACTGGAGGAAGAATTGATGGTGGCCAGATTAGGAAGGAATTCAATGATCTGTCTTCACTAGGGAGGAGGAAACCTAGCAGCTGGTAGTTTCCTAACTTAACTAATTATTCTCATTAGTTTATACTCTGCTGAAGGAGGAAAAGTGACCTCAAACTGTACATGTAACAAACTTTTAAATTGTATCATCTTTCTAGATGATTTTTATAATTTTGCAGGCTCTAAATTCTTCTGGCCTAGAGCAAAACTCAGGTTACCCTGCCCTAGTTACATCTCTGAATGTTGTAATGATGATTATGGTAGCAGCTCACATTTCTGTTTTAAACTTTGCAAAGTATTTGGCCTACAAAACCTCTGCAAAGATAGGTAGTATAATTATGTAATTATTCCCATTTTACAGGTAAGTGTTTTTGTGATTGTTCAGTTATTTTTTAATCATTTCCACTACACTGAGATTATTAGAGGTAAAGTGTTTTCACTTGATGACTTAACAGCCAACTCTCAAAATCAGGTCTTAAACCTAGTTTTTTCTACCTACTAGTCCAGCTTTCCATTATATCACACTACTTATCAGTGTGAGATAAAATGGGAAATCCAGGTTAGGGTCTTATTTCAGAGAACCTTACATGCCTTACAGACTGATGATTTGGGATTTCTTTCACAGATACTAGGGAGATGCCAAAAATCATCATCTACTTATTTCTCTTCCTCCTCCTCCTTTTTCTTCTTTTCTCTTCTTCTTCTTCGCAGTGTCAAGACTAGAGGAAAAAGTCTCTCTGTCTGTCTATCTCTCTGTCTCTCTCTCTCTGTCTCTGTCTCTGTATGCTTCTCTCTCTCTCTCTCTCTCTCTCTCTCTCTCTCTCTCTCTCTCTCTCTCTCTCTCTCTCTCTCTCTCTCTCTCTCTCTTTCTCTTTCCCCCCCTCCCTCCCTCCATCTCTCCCTTTTCTCTTGTAATTTAAAATCTTATGACAAAATGACCAAAGAAGTATGCATTAGTCTCTTCTTGGCCACAAACAACTGCACAGTTCCCAAGTCATTCCAGGTTCATTATTTGCAACAATTATTTTATATAAAATAAATATTCCATTAATATAAATGTAAGCTGGGTATAATGGTTCCTGCTCTCCTTTAAATTACCCAAGCTTTTTCAAAAATCGTTTTGCTTTTAAATGCTCCTCTTCTTTGTCCCTTGTATTTGTTGATGCCGATAACAGCACCGGCAAAGTGGAAATGTTTGTGACCATGAATCTGTGATTGTTGTCTTGAGTCCTTTTTCCTTCCTTAGATGTGCCAGGAACATTCAATACTTTCTGGGTAATGAGATAGATGTGGCCAGAGCAGAGGGATTAGAAGGCAAGGCAGCAGGGCAGAAGGATGGCCCGGCCTGCAGCACTTTGTGGGAAATAATTTTTTTTTGCCTGTGATTTATAGCTACATTTGGTGAAATTTAAACTCCTGCAGCCCTCCTAAAAGTGGATGTGTAAGCGCTTTGCCACCAAGCCCCATGCTGATTAAAGGCCCCTGACCTCAGAATCATTTCACTTCTGTCTGCAAATTAAGTACATATTGGTCAACCACAAGGAAGTGTTAAGTTTAAACCATCATCACCTAGAAGAGCCTTTAAACCCATGTGAACTTTCAAGATATTGGAGCTATGTTTAGGACATTGACCTTCCATGGCCTGTCTTCCTAATATATCATCTATGATTCCCTTTGTATAAGTTATTAATGTAGGATCACCGTCATTTCACCTTAATCCAAACTGAAGCATGATACAAGTAAAAACTTAGTTTCAAATCCCACCTCTGACACCAAGTATCTGTGTGATTTACAGTTTCTTTGTCCAGTAGAATGCTTGGAGGGAATTACCTCAGGTAGACATGAGCTTAGGGCATAACAACAGTACATTAGTATGGATATTTCTAAATCCTTTACCTTGTGAACTATCAAAAATCCTGCATTTATGACTTGCTACAAAAGGTAATGTGATAAACTAGAGAATACCACTTAGAATTAGAAAGGGATATGCAGATGATGTAACATTGAAAGGGATAGTTAACATGTGGGATGATAGCTAGTTTTCTAGTTGAACCTGACAATCTAGAACATTGAGATGAAAAAAATTATTTAACAAATTTAAACTCTTACACAGGTTCAAAATTTTAATTTGACAAATACAAAAAGAGATAGACGTGGTCATAAAATATTCTGTGGGGAAGAAAACATGTACTACACACACATGTACAAGAGTACATGAACTAAACATAAAGAGATGGAAGGGAGAAGTAAAATATAACCTCCAAGTGTGTGACTCAGGTCAAGTCATTAACCTCAATGCTTACATTAGAAGTCATTAACCTTAAAATGCTTGTTTTCTTTTGTGAAAAATTAGAATACCATGCTAGTAGCACTTATGTCTTTGGTTATAGTGAAGCGCAAATTACAATTTAAAAAACAACAAACAAAACAAAAAACCCAAGGACAAATTAGCAGATTAAAAAGTCATTTCTTTCCCTGAAACACTCAAATTGCATCTAATGCCAGAGGCTCACTAATTACTAATTCAAAACCCAAACTATATGTTTTCTGTATATTGTTAATACTATATGCTCCATGGAAATATCCTTCTCTGTTCCCTAGCTGATGGCACACCTTCCCTTGGCTTGTTATTACCCAGAGAATAAAATTCATTGCTTTTGATTTGTATCCAAATAAAGAGTATTCTTGCCATGACAATATGACAATTTGCCAAAAATATAACTCTGTCTCACCTTTATCTAACCTTCTCTTCTCAAAGAAGGCCTAGAAATTAAGATCAATTTTTTTCTGCCGGTTTGATCTTGTGTTTGATCTGTATGATCATCTTTGGAAAATGTCTTACCCTCATCAGTTTATAGCACTATCTTTGCCTATATCAACTTTGTCTGTGGCAACCTTGTCCCAGGCATAATCCCTGAGGTTCAAAAACATCAATGTGACTAATATCTGAAAGTGTTACAGCTCCTAGAGAGGAGTCTGCAACCGGTCCTTTTTCTACTCTGCATATTATCTGAGAGGGGACTGTAGAGTTGGCTTATGGGGCCCTCTGTCCTCTCTCATAGCAATAGAGCTTCCCTAATGAATGTTGCTGTTAATGGTGATGCTAAAGGTGAAGTCGTTGGTAACGCTAACAACTGGGCCCAATTAAATCCCACTAAAGGCTGTTAATAAAGATGCTTAGAGTCTCACTTATTTATTTGAAGTCATGACTTGTCTTGGAATCATGGGGTCCAGAAATAAAAACAAGGAATCCCACAAGTGAAAGTGCCCTCCATGATTTGGTCTAATATCTAGTAAGACAGTACTAGATCTCAATCTTCCTGACTCTAAGACCCATGTTCTGTCCATGAACAACCTCCCTGTTCTTTGAGATGGTCATCCCACATGCTAATTGTTCCTCTTACATTTGTGGCAGCTGCAAATTCACTAACCACAACATCAAAGCCTTTACTCGAATCATTGCTGAACATGTTTAATATCATACGGTCAAGAGAGATCCCTGGCACACCAGCTCAGAATACGGCCTGGTCTGATATGGTTATCCTGATTAATGAGTGAGTGAAAACTCACGTCATCTACTTTATATAGTAGGCTCCATACTATGGTTTCATATCTCATCTAGAGTTGCAACTATCTACCAGGAAAACCAATATCAATCCAATACCTATAGCCATCTTAACATCTATTTCACAATCATGCACATTTTCCTCTCTACTTCTTAATTGGTCTGAGACAATAATCAAATCAGCACTGCCATTCCCATAGGAAGAGGATTAACAGTCTGCCTCCATTTGTTTTCACACACAATCCCTATGATTTCTTAGAACAAAACCCTCTTCCCAGGACATCACTCTCCTATGTATATTATCTTCCCCTTTTAGAAGGTATGTTCTATGAAGTTAAGATTGTCTTACCTTTTTTTATTATTATTATTTCCAATCTTACTGCTAAGCACAGTGCCTGACACACGGTTCTTAACTTTGTTCTATTCACTCATACTCAAGATCTTTTTCAAAGGTGACATCAACAAAGTAATGATTACTCTTTGTTCTCACTAGTTTCAAATCCATCTAATTTTGTCATTGTCTATCTAGCCTGTCTCTCCATTTTTGCACAAGAATAGTGCGGTGTAATTCATCAAACGCTTTGCTAGGTAAACTATATCTATAGATGTAAGTTCAATCTATTTGAAAAACCCTGGACCTTAACCTCATTAATAGGACAATTCTGGACAAATGGGCTAACTCCCTAAGGCTAATCTAGACCAATCCAATAAAAACGCTGTTACCATCCAATGATGAAAAATATTTACAATTCAATAAATAGTGACTCTGCTTTCTCACAAATAATTAATAAAAACTGGAATAATAATAGCCAGCATCTATCTGGAACTTTAAAGCTTGCAAAGTACTTTATATATGTTATATGTGTTTCATCTAATCTGGTCCTCAAAACTCTGAGAAGTAAATGCTACTCTAGACAAGGAAACTGAAGTTGAGAGATATTAAATAACTTATTTAAGATCACCCAACTAGTGAGTGACTGTCTGTGGGTTGGGTTCAAATTCTGGTCTTCCTGATTCTAAGTCCACTCTGCCACTTACTTTGCTTCATATCAGGGTTTGCTTTCATGGTATGAATTGCTCCCCATCCACAGGTTGTAACCTGATGCAATTTATCACCCATAATCTCAAACAGATGCTATATACTCTATTAACTCGACATTCTATATAAATTAACCTACCTGACCCGGTAGACAACAGTCTGTCTCCCACCTTTGGTTTCTTTCCCAAGCTGTTCCTCATGTTTGGAATACCTTCCATACTCTACTCCATCTCAAGTATCCCTGGGTTCTTTCCCAACTTATAGCAAGTGACTCCTCCTACAGGAGACTGTTCCTTTTCCCCCCAGATGTTAGCATCCTCATCCCATTTCCACATCCACTACATTTCTATATGGAAAGTATCCCAGAAGAAAATCACACTAAGACTTTTGGAACACTCCCATGGTTTGAGAAGCTATATTATATAGGGAATAAAGAACCAGTCCTAGTATCAAGAAGATGCTGTCAGAGGTCCCACTCAGCTTGGATTAGTCCAGTCACTGACTCAGTTTACCAGAGTTTGGCCATTGTATGTGCCACAGCTTTTTGGACCACAGGTGAGTGTCGAGTAGAAGGTGAGCACTAAAGATGATGAACAGTCCTGAGGCTCCACCAAAGTGTTAGGCCTCCTGAACATCCCATACACCCTTGCCAACAGTAACAAGCACCTTAACTGTATGGACAGTTTCTTTGTTTCTCTTTGTATCCCCAGCACCTAGCAACAGTGTCTGGTATATTATAAGTATCTACTACATGCTAGCGGGGGTGAATGGAATAAATACCTATTCAACTTGACATAGCTCTTTCTCTGGGTCATTTTAACACCTTATGCTTTCTAAAAGTGCTTCTCTGGTGCCATATTGTGGCATAGAGGTGTTACCTTGGGCTCTTGAAAAATAGATCAGTGAGGTACAAGGTCTTAATTTGGAACAATAACAATCCCTGCTATCTTAGGATCCATCTAGCAAAGTACAGAAGGGTTTGTTATAAGTAGATTGGTTACCGGGTGATAAATTACCCAAGAAATAACAAAAAAGATGTTCAGCTATCAATCTTCAATTTTTTTCTTAGAATCTCTGTTAAAACCCAAAATCCCAAAATCTTCTGTCAATTAAAAAATGTGGAAACTGGCATTGGAGACTCCCAATCCTACATACAAAATCTAATCAATAGATGATCAGTGGCAAGTTTTTAAATACTCACTTTCCTCCTGTAGCCTCAATTTCCTGATATTTGAAATTGGAATAGCAATGTCAATAGTACCTACCTCATTGGGTTTCTGTAAACAACCAATGTGATAATGTATGTAAAGCACTTTGCCAATCTTAGAGTATTATAGAAATGTCAGCTATTATTATTTTTATTTGAAGGTTTAAATTACTTTCCATTTTCACAGCAGCAGAGGATTATTATTATTTTGTTCTCTTGGTTATGATCAAGCTTGTTTTACCCATTTGTTTCATGAATGTCAATTGACATTTTTCTCTCTTGACAGGGCTACAATAGAATATTGCAAGAATCTACGCTTGGCACATCTACTTTGTCACATCTTTCCTAGACATGTTTTTCATCTTGGGATATTGCTTTTTTTCCCCCCAAATGACACCTGCCTCTATGTTTGCTTCCCTCTTCTTGATGCATCCACCATCTCTTCCTCTCTGCCTTTTTCATAACCTTCTTCAGATCAACAGATCCAAAATGGACATTTGATTATCTGGCAAATAGAATATTCCTCCCTCGCTTTTTCTTGCATTTCTAGCATAACTGACAAAGTGCATTATATAAGCAAACCTTCTCATGAGAAAACCAAAGAGTTTTTTAAAATTCTGCTAGACATTCTCTGAATTAGGTTTTTAAAAAATCCTTCTGGAGCTTACTTTTTAAAAATGTAAAAATCCTGCCAATCATAAGGATTGCTACCAAGAACCTGTTTTTAAAGTCCATTCTAAATTTCACTTATGGTGATTATTGCCATTTTCTAACTACTTTAAAAAAAAAGAAAAGAAAGCTGACAGGGAAATAGTATCCATCAGAAGAATTTCAATCAGTCTATCTCTTCTACTATAACTATTTCAATGAAGCCATGAAAGTTCAGCTACTTAGATACTATCTATATGAATTTGAGATAGTAACCACCTTAGGAAGCCTCAGTTTCCCCTTCTCTAACATAGAAAAATTAAATTGGTGATTTCTAGGATCCCTTCTCCTCCTAGCTTTCTTCAAGTTCCAATTAAAACCTCATCTTTCAATAATATGTCTTAGTTCCAGAACTTTTTCTCTGTTGATTTCATTCAATCCTCAATTTTTATGAGAGTATTCCTAGCAGATGGCTGGAAAGTCAAAAGCACAAATGTTGATTCATGGAAAACATGAAAAATTAAGGGAGATTAAGTTCCCAAGACCACCAAAAATTATCATCTTTTGTTAGAGTTCGCTGAGATTACACTTTTCTGCATACAATTCTATATAACAAAATATTAATTCTAATAAAATATACTTTCTCTATCACAAAAACCCTGAAATATTCCATAAAATGCAAGTGATAGGAAAGTCAATGCAGGCCTGGGAGGTTAAAGAGATGGAGATGTCAAAAAAATCCAAGGTAAAAAAGAGAAAAGGGGCAATTGGCTATTTCTAATTGCCCTTTTGGCTCCATAATTGAATTGCTCCATGATGAGCAGCACATACCTTGAGAGTGATTACTGGCTCCGTCAGAGCTTAGAACTTTTGCCACACAACTCAACCCACCCAACAGGTGGTCTCTGGAGGGTCAGATGCTAACGAGACAGTCATATTGCTCCCCCATCCTGGGTATCACAGGCCAGGACGCTCTCCTGGGGAGGCCTGATGTGAAGCAGGGGTAACCATCATTTCATGTACCCACAATTTCTTTTTTTTCAATTCTCATTGAGACTTACATTAGCACTTTCTTAAGGGAATTCATGAAAATTTTTATGAATGCTTTCCTTCCTTTTTTTGTGACTACAACAACTCACACCAAACACAGCTAAAAGTGGCTACAGACATTCCAACAAGAAATTTCTCTTATGCTTTTATTCTCACACTAAGCCATTTCACTGATTTTGTACACATGGACTTTGAGCCAAAAGGACTTGCACTATACTTTTTGTTAATTAAAACACAAAATAGGTGTTTTAATGGTAAATAATGAAAATATTCAGCAAATGCACAGGGAGCTCTTTATAACCATAGGGTTAACAAGACCAGTAAAGCATTTACTAGGATACCAGTCATTACACAAACTTGAATGCATTGGACTCCCATTTTGTTCTCTACTGTACCTAGTTCTGAATATGCATGTCTGCCAAAAGGAAAGTAAAAATGAGGTTACTAATAAAATTACAAATGTTTGAAATCAGGAAAGTTAAACATATGAATGTTAAAGATGGATTGTATTTTTTATTTGCCCCATATATAGCTTGCTTGTATATATATATATATATATATATATATGCTTGTCTCTCTCATTGGATTATGAATTATTTAAGAGCAAGGGCTATTTTTTGTCATTCTTTATATCTCCAGTGCGAAATAGCGTAGGTGTTTATTAAATGCTTATTGACTCACTGACCTTCTGATTCCAAATCTATGACCTTAATACAATTTTGCTTATCCATTTTGCCTTATATTCCTTTAACTTATGAATATCCTGGCTTTAAAGATATTCCCTGAGAAAATTCTCAATTTCAGCTGCAATTAGTACCAGCTACAACTTTTCCCTAAAGAATTGGCAGAGTGGCTACCCAAAAAAAAGTAGCTACCAATAGAATTTCTTAAAACTCTTTGGTTTTCTCATGAGAAAGCTCACTTGTATAATACATTCTGTCAGTTATGCTAGAGATGAAAGAAAAAAGCAAGGGAGTAGTATTTTACTTGCCAATTTGATAATTGAAAGTATAAATTACTTTCACTTCCCAACTAGCCAGATATTTCCCTGTGCATACATGTCTCTGATGTCAATTACTATCCATTTTCTCTTTTAAAAAGGAGATGTAGTATAAATGTATAATGTACTTTTAAGTAATTACCTATCAATACTTGCTGGAGTTCAATATTTCCTGAATAAAGATCATGGTGGACTCTGCCTAGTAGTGAATACTTTTAACTTAAGCTCCAGCCTCTTTCAGGGAAGGTAATATATTTGTTTACCTTAAAAACAATAAATTTCAATACATAAAAAATCTTGCTCATCCCCATCCTGAATTCTGAGTTCATTTTTTTCTGTTTCCTCTTTTTCTATTGGCTCTCTGTCTAATTAAGAATCCAGTCAACAATCTCTCAGAGCTCATTTGTTTCTCTTCTATAACCAGTCTCCTAAATGCTCAAAGGGGAGTTTATTTATGTTCTGCTTCTCAATCCCTCTGTCCCAAACCCAGATTTTCTGTGGATCTTAATTAACATTGCAAACATCGATAACTGAGCTAGTTATTCTGAGAGTCCTACTAAAAGATCCATGCTAAAAAAGAATTGTGAAGTCATTAGAATAAGTCATATGATTTTCTTCTGGACAGACAATACTGATTTGTTCTTAGGGCAAAAAAAAAAAATAGATCTTCAATAAATAATTCCTCCTCACTGAAATCTCCTTTCTATCCAAAGATTGCCTACAGTGATCATTATTAAGTTTCCCTCTGAATGTCCTGTCCAATTCATATACAGAGTACTTTTCCCCCATTTCCCAATGTACATTATTATACAACATTATGGCTGACAAAGCAGTGTTCTCTGGAGTGTGAATAATCCAAAAATGATAACAATAACACCATCAAATGCTCTTCATGCCCATAATGCACTTGGGGTCCTGCTACCTAAATAGTCTTATGAAAGGCATGAAGAACTTGTCTCTAAAGTTAGACTAAACTGATAAAGAGAAAAAGAAATTCTTCCTTGAGATTCAGGGAAAGGGCTAAAGAGTGTCCTAAGACACTAGTAATAATGAAACTGCCACCACAAAAAAAATATCATTTTTTTATTAAAAACTTTTGATGGTTTTGAACACTGAATGACTGAGAAAAGTGTTCAAATGAAAAGTAAAGTAAGGAATGAGAATTTTTACCAATCTCAGTCTTCATGAAGTCTCTTCCAGCCTAGCTCTTTATCATCTTTGACAATTCTATGTGCCATTATACAAGTATTTAGAGGAATCTGTGATCTTATCAACATGGACATTACCCCCAGTGAAACAACTCATCCATTCCTGCCCCTATTGATTAACTTTTGTCCACACTTTCCCATAAATCTGCCACAGGATATTTACCTATTTTTTTCAGGGGCAGGGAAGGAATTTGTTCTCAATCTTTCGACAAAAAATAAATACCATAAGAGCACAGCATTTGTTTGTAAGTTACCCTTCATCCTTGATATATGATTGACTCATCTTTTGTCTTTTTCTAATCACATGTCAATTGATGACATCTTTTGCACTATTTTACCCACAAAATTCTTTGTCATATTGTGAGGTTTAGTCATGCTAATTGCCATTACTAAATTGCTCTTTGGATTTGCATCAAATTTAATTCTTTAGGGAATGCAATATTCCATGATTCACTACCACACATCATAATCAGAGAACTATTGTTACTTTAAAAAATAATCCTTTTTCTTTCAAGGAGATGTTTTTGGGCTCATGAAAAGACATTTCAAATAAGAACAAAAGTAAAATTATAAGAGGCCAATGGGGCTTGGAGAGAAAAAAAATCAGCTGCTAAAGAATGAAACAAAGAATATGAGACAGGTGTTAATAAAGAACCCATAACCCAGAAAGCATTGCTTCAAAATAAAAAAGAAGACCTCTTGGTAATGTAACCCAGTTCCTATATCAGAAGTATAAGCATTTAAACACAGATCTCAAAAAGTTAGAATTTGGATCACATGCTTTCTGTGCCAAATATTTTAAGAGCATCTATATGTGCATGGCAAATCAGATAGTCGTAGCTGAGCTTCTGCAAATCCTACTGAAAAAATTCCACTAATGAATTGTGAAGTTATTAGAATACATCAGGAAATATATAATTAAGGATCTGGCTAGAAAATATAGGACATACATCTCAAGTAGGTGGTCCTGGTCTTTGCATGAAGGCATAGAAGTCTAGACAATAATCAGTTACAGCCCATCCTCACTTAGATCCAATTCACTTCCATGTCATGGTATCACTTTCCTGATGACATAGTGGTCTTCAAAAATGAAGGACAAACAGCATCTATAATAAGCCTTTTGGAGCTCACCTACCAGCCTTCTCTTTACCATCCTAATCAATTTCTTCACCTTCTTGAAAACCTAATCTTTCCCCTCATCTTGAAATTCTGTTATTCTGTAGAAGGCTACAAAATTTATAACTTTAATCCAGCTTTTTGTCTTTTTTTAGTGATCGACTATGATGATAGGCGATCCATAGATGAATGCCTTTCAGCTAGTGAACCTTTAAAGACCATGAAGAATCTGTGATGTCATCAGCAAGTAGAAATAATTTACCAACATTGTGTAATAAAAGGAAATTGAGTTCAGGAGAATTAACTGAATTCTGTCTTAATCATTTTCAGTCATGTCCAAATTTCTATCCAAACTCATTTGGAATTTCTATGGAAAAAATTCTGGAGTGGTTTGCCATTCCTTTTCCTGCTTATTTTACAGATGAGCAAACTGACTTACCCATGAAATAAGTGAGACCAGATTTGAATTCAGGAAAATGATTCTTCTAGACACCAAGACTGGCACTGTGCCTCCTAGCTATCACTTAAGTGAATTATCCTCAGTCATATAGGCAGTGAGTATTTTCAGAAGTGGGATTTGAATTCAAATTTGTTTGGATCCAAGCCATTGTCTTTGCTACTTCACTGATTATTCCAGTAAGTTTTTACTGGGAATTTTAAAAAATTGCAAAGAATTCAGTAAAAGATATTTGTCATTAGACTCTGTATGCCTTGAATTCAGGCAGGGGACATTTTTCCCTCTCTTTATATCTCCAGAGCTTAAGGACAAGTGCCTAAAACATTGTAGGTTCTTAAAAAATGCTTATTTGATTTGCCTCAAGATAAAGACGTTCTCCCCTAAACTGAGATGTTGCATCCTAGGGCAACTGGGAAAAATTGTCAAAATGAAAGTTTATCTGATATATCTTTGTTGACTAGTGGAGTATTGTGTTCTGGTTTCAGCATGCTGCTAGGAAATCATGGGCCAGTGTGTTCATTCTACAGCTTCCTTGCTCCAATATGCTGCTGCTAGTTGCAGGATCAATCAGATTTGTGAGGTGGTAGATAGATCCTGGATTTGGAGTCAGATAGTAATCTCTACCACAAAGACTTGTTAAATATGAGCAAGGTATTTATTTTCTCCAAAAAACCATGTTGCCATCATGTCTGAAATGAGAATAATAATACTTTCATACAATTATCACCTTATAAGACTAGTATGTAATAATAAAGCCAATAATATTTATATATCTCTTCCGGGTTCATGAAGGGCTTTAAAAATATTACTTCATTTGATTCTCACAACAACCCTGAGAAGTAGCTGCTATTATTCCCATTTTATAGATGAGAGAACTCAGGCATAGAGAAGTTGTGACTTGTATAGGATCACATAATTAACACAAGAGGCCTTCTTGTCTTAAGGTTCAGAACTCTAGTCACTATACCACTTAGCTCAAATGAAAACATATTATGTATTTTTCTTTTTTGTAAATTTTAGAATGCTGAATGTGACCACTGTGGAATTATAAAGCTTCCTTCTTTGGATATTTTTTGTAATCCTAATATGGCCCTTGCCCCTGGTCTGGATGTGTCATCAGTTTAATCATTCTAAGAAAAGAGCACCTCAGAAGCTTCATATTTACAAAGTAATAAATTGATATTCATGTTTACATATCAGTTTCTTGTGATTTTAGTACACATGAATTATTGCTCCAGATACAAGTTGTGCCTTAATAATCTAATGAAATTGTATTTCCAAGTTTATAAATCAGAAGGAAGCCTAAGTAAACATATAATAGGTTCAAGGCACTGTCCAGTATTGAAGATACAAAGGCATCACAAGGAACTTACAATATCTTTCCAGACACACTAGAACTCATCCCCCCATCACACTAGCCAGAAGGGCCTTGTCCCACTTGCTCCTGTTCAGCATTCCCTTCCAGGACTTGGTATTTCACAAACCTGGAATTATGTGCCTCCTAGCCAATCCAATCAAATGACATTATATTTTGCAAAGCAATCAGCACAATGCCTGGAACAGAGTAGACACATAATAAATACTTGTTCCCTCCCTTTCAGTCTTTCCCTCTTTATGTTCACCTCATAGGAGAAACCCACCTTTTCCTTTAATGTATCATTCAGGTACCATGTTTTATACAAAATCTTCCCTGATCCCCTTAAACTGCTGATGTTCTTCCTTATCCAACTATCTTGTATTTAGCTACTTTGTATATATTTTGATATTAAACATTTGACATTTAATAAATATTTCCACAGAGGAATGAAGGACAGTTCCCAAACTAGTTATGTTAGTATGATTATTGTTTGGATTCTTGAACTTGTCATTAAAGTATTGAAATTATGTTTTATATACTCACTTTATCAGAGATGCAGCAAAGGATGTCTCAGAATTTTCTGGCCATCACAGATTTAATTTTGGTCAGACTAGTGATTTTCCCTTTTTAAGTACCAAACATTGTCATGAAACACAAAATATCTAGGAAAGCATTGAAAGTGATGTGACTCTCTCTTCTGTAGCATGCTGTCGTCTTCAGAAGCTGCTGGATCGCTCTCTGGGAAGAGATCTGCTGTGTCTACTCAAATCTCTCAGACAGATTCTTCTTTCTGTAGTGAACCATTGTCTCCAGGTAGTTGCTGTTAACTCTTGTCCAGAGAAATGACTTCCCTTCCTGCAGAGAGCCCACTTCCCGCTGCGTCAAGCCAGATGTAGTGCAGAGTCTTCTCCTTGAATCCTGGCTCTGAATCTCCTCCAGCTCTTATCCTTCTCCAGGCAGACTGACTTTCCAGGCCCACTGTTGTCTCTTTTATCCTCCCAGAGAATGGGCGTGGGATAATGCAAGGGCTTCTGGGAAGAACCACTTCAGCCAATGAGCTTGCTCCTTCTATCAAGTCAACCTGAGTTCTCACCTTGTAATTGTCCAGACAACCTGAATTCTCACCTTGTCACTGCCCAGACAACCTGAGTTCTCACCTAGTAATCCTAACACTCTTCTAACTCCTACCCTATCAATTATCACAGAGAAGAGATTCAGTTATATCATTAGCACTTCTAAGGACCTCCAGACAATGAAATCATGCTCTTTTCAAACTTTGAGAATAATCTGGATCTGTCTCTTATTCAAAACCAATATGAACTTGTCCTGCTTAATTACCTACAAATTTCCAATAATCATTCTTTAATGAGCCTAACTAATATCTCTACTCACAACATTGGAGCAGTAACAAAGCTGCCAGTAGTGAGTGGCTCTGCTATTTTTTCTAAGCCAAGGTCCTGTTCAAATTAGTTGTTAGTCACTTTCCTGCTTCCCCTGTCCATGGTACTTACTACTACACAGTTGGGTACATGGTTGGCCATCATATGATCATTGGAAAGGATCTTAGAAATGACCTATTCCAATCTTTCTCTTTACAAAAGAAAAACTGAAACTTTGGATGCTTAGACTTCTCCATGCTCCCATAGCTAGTAGTTGATGACGATGAGGAGGAGAGGGATGACAATGATGAAGATGATGATAACGACAATGGTGATAATATTTAAGGTTGTTTGCAAAGCATTCTACAAATATTGTTTCATTTTATCTTCACAGCAAACCTGGGAAGTAGGTGTTATTATAACTCTTATTTTCTAAATTAGGAAACTGAAAGACAAAAAGGTTAAGTGGCTTGTCCAAGGTGATACACCAAAGGAAGGATGAGAGCTTAGGTCTTCATTACTTCAAGTACAAGAGCTCTGTTTTCTTTATCATGTAGCACAGTGACTTATGGATAGAAGACAAGTCCTATAAATAAATGCTTGTTGGATGAACTAAAAATTTTAATTGAAGAATGTCAAACTAAAAGGGAATAAAGAAAGTATTTCTAAAAATTCCTTTTTGGAAAAACACAAACCCATGGTCTTTTGGAAGCAAAAGTCTATTTTCAATGCCCCCTGTTAATATTATTGTAATAATAATTGTATCTGTAAGAAATGACCAGCAGGATGATTTCAAAGAGACCTGGAGAAACTTACATGAACTGATACTAAGTGAAATGAGCAGAATCAGTATACAAGGCAACAAGAAGACTATACAACGCTCAATTCTGATGCACATGGCTCTCTTCAACAATAAGATAATTCAAACCAGCTTCAATTGTTCAATAATAAAGAGAATCAGCTACACCCAGAGAGGGTGTAAATGAGTGTGGACCACAACATAGAATTTCCACTTTTTCTGTTATTGTCCGTTTGCACTTTTGTTTTCCTTCTCAGGTTTTTTACTTTCTTTGTAGATCTGATTTTTCTTGTGCATCAAGATAACTGTATAAATATGTATACATTTATAGTATTTAACATATACTTTAACATATTTAACATATTTTGGACTACCTGCTGTCTAGGGGAGGGGATAGGAGGGAGGAAAGAAAAACTTGGAACAGAAGGTTTTGCAAGGGTCAAGGTTAAAAAATGACCCATGCATATGTTTTATAAATAAAAAGCTATAATAAAAAAATTAAAGTAAATGTCCCCTGTTGCCAGGAATTGTGGTAATTTCATATCCAATTTCCTCCTGGAAAGAAGCACTCATTAAGACAGAGTGAGCAGGGCTTTGTCTCAGGCTGCTAAAATTTTGTACACATAGATGACGTGTAGTTTCTGAGCAATATAAAACAATTCATCTTAGCCTGTGATCAGCAAAAATAATTAGTTTAAAAAATAAGTTACCAAGTGGTACTTCCTCACGTCAGGTGATAGGGAAGTTTCCCATTCTGTCCTCATCTGTCCCCACAGAAACCTATCCAGCAAAGACGTCATGGTGTTCTGGAATACCCCTAACTCTTGGCTTAATGGAGGGTCCTTTTATTGTCAGTGGCCTTAAGCATAAAAATAATTATGTATGTTTATAACCAAGAAATCCAGTGATTGAACATAAGAGTAAATTATTTGCTCAATTGTCAATAGTCTCATTCATGTTCTAAAGAATCAGAAATGTCTAGGAATTAAATTTCCTAAAACTCCCGTCTTACTAAAATATTAATTCTTCCTCCAAAGGTACTAAAGTTGTCGTCCTCATGCCAACTTTAGATAAATCACAGGTTAGCCTAAAATACTAAATGGGAACTTAAGGAAAATTTTGTGGAAGCCACAGATGCTATGTGAAGGCCAGTAGATGATACAGAAAGTCTGAAAAATCAGAAATGCATAAAATATGAATGTAGTATTATATAATATCAACATATTTTATCCTTTAATACTATAATAATTCAGTTTTCTTCTTTGGCATGAAAGCAAAAATATTTATATGGATTTTCCAAGTCACAGGGGCACTGCACCCTTGCCCCCATATACACAATTTGGAAGGGTTAACTACACTCTTAACCTAATGTCATTATTAGATCTCCAAGTAGTAATTTAGCTTTCCAGCATGAAGAATGAATCCCTTTCTTTGTGAGATTTGAGGACATTTCTTTCCCCTCTTCAAGGTAACAAGAAAAAAAAAAGAGTAGCCATGATTAGTAATTCCAGGAAGTTATGGGCAGACTCATTACTGATTTAGGATTGCATTACAGCTTCTTGAGGATAAACCTTTATCAATTAAAACAATCTGTACAGCAAACTATTTTCTGCCCTCTAATCTTCTGGTAGCTTAGGGAGAATGAACTTTAATTGCTTTCTTTTTTCACACACTGCCACCACATCTCATTTTCAAGCATACCAATCCCACAACTGGTTTTTTAAATCTCTGGTTTTGGTCCCTTTAAACCCATCTCTCACCCATGGAGATGCAAGCTCGGTTAACATTACCATTGGATCCAAGACCAGATATTCCCCCTAGGGTTTTCAAACCCAGCCCCTGTTCTTACCATTTGCACAATTCCTTGCTCCTTTCTGCCCCTCCTGGGGGCCGGGGCTATGAATGACTCATTCAGTCATAAAACAGTAAGGCTACTGTTACTTTAACTGCTCCAAAGAGAACAGGCAGCAGTCTATCCATGCCTTGCTGAGTCTGGTATTGATTTGAAGTGCCAACATGTAAGCAAGTGTTTGTTTGGTCCTCGAAGGGGATTTCTTCAATTGGATGCCTACTGGGCCGCAGACATTGAATTATGGAATGACTTGCTTTTGTTTGAGACTTTTATTCTCAGAGAAGCACAAATGACACTTTTTATGTAAAATTAAATGTGATCTCAGCCCTTATGCTGAAATATAAATATGTTTGCAGGATTCTTCCCAAAATTCACATCGAGGAGAAAATGATTTGCACAGCTTGAGATGCTTGCTTTTTTTTTTTTTTTTTTTTTTTTTTGGCCTAGTGCAGCACTTAACTTTGCTGACTTGATAAAAACAAAATTAAATCAAGCCAGAATTGCATTAATTTATGTTTTTAAATACATCTATAATCTATGTATATAGTTTTGGCTAAGACAGTCTTAAGGAAAGATGCATTTTTTCATTGTCGTATGATGGTTATTTTCCATACATTTAAAACAGAATCTTGGGCTCTTCTACTTGGCTTTGTATTTGTATGAAGAGACTCTTGTTGGAAGCTCTTTGTCATCCTCTCCATGATTGGGTGATCTCTCAGGACTTTCACTTCTAACTTTTTCAGCATCACCTAAGTAAAAGAAGCAATGGTATAGTAGCAAGATAACTGGATTGGGATGCAGAGGAGCTGTATTTGAATTTTGGCCTGGCTCTGTGCTGTGGGGGAAACCATTTAAGTTCTATGGACCTAATTTGTAAAGTGAAGGGACTGAACTAGGTGCACTTGTGGGTCTCTCCTGACTCAGGAGAGTCCTCCATGATTTGATGACTGAAAGAAGGAAAGTTGAAATATAAATGTGTTTGCAGGATTCTTCCCAAAATTTGTGCAAAGTGTGCAATCTTGGGAATCAGGGGACAAGGGTTCAAATCATGACTTGTTACTTATGTTATATGAACTTTAGTAAATTACTTGACTTTTTCTAAGCCTCCCTAATTTTTTCCTGACTTGCCCAGGGTCATACAGCTAGGAAGTATTAGGTGTCTGAGGTCAGATTTGAACTCTGGTCCTCCTGAGTTCAGGACTGGTGCTCTATCCATCGTGCCACCTAGCTGCCCCCTCCCTAATCTTTAAAATAGAGAGAGAAGAACTAATGGTCAATGGTGTCAAACTCAAATAGAAACAAATCTCTGTAGCTACATATCGACTTAGAAAACCACAATTTAATATTAGCTGTCAAGTGTTGCATTTGGATTGATTTTGTTAAACCTTTTGAAAAATGGTATAAGATCTCAAAACTCCTTTCCAGATATAAATGTATATATGGTGTTGGGGTTGCATGTAGCTCTGAGGATTAGCAACCAACATTGTATCCAAATCTTTATTAAAACTATGGGACACTTTAAGATTTAAAAATGCTTTCCTTTTTAAAATCAAACTTTGTTACAAAGACGGGTTGATGAATAGAAAATAAGGAGGGATCTATTCCAAAGTGAATGTGATATAAAAACAAAAGATACCAATAAAATGAAGTTTAAATATTTGAAAAAGAAAAGGTTAAAATAATAATCTCAAAAAAGAAAAGTAAAGGACAGCTAGATGGTGCAGTGAATAGAGCACCAGCCCTGAAGTCAGCAGAAGTTAACTTCAGATTCAGCTTCAGACACTTAACACTTATTAGCTGTGTGACCCTGGGCAAGTCACTTAATCACAATTGCCTCACTCCCCCCCCATCTAAAAAAGAGGCTAAAAAGAAAAGACTTTGTTCCTAACAACCAAATAATATAGGGAATGCAATTGGGGTTTCTTTTTGTCTTACAGGTGAAGATAATGAGGTTCAGAGAGGTGGTAACATCTTTGGTCAAATAGCTCATCAGGGTTAGAACCCGGATTGAAAGTCATATATTCTGATTCCAAGTCCAAGGTTCATTTCTCTATCTCAAACTGCTTTCTTTTTAGACAATTCATTTACACAAATACATAATTCAGTAGCAAAATAGCAGGCCATTTATCCTCCACAAGAGGAGATAAAGCTTTTTATGTTGGCATACACTATATAATCTTATTCAAAACTCCAGTATAATGTTTAGGGGAATGACTGATACCTCCCACTAATGCCTCATCCTATTCTTTCCCTTTAAAAGCAATCTTTCTTTTCATTCCTCTGATCCTTGTCATCTGGGGGATCAGTCCCACTTAAAATGTTGAGCTTCTTAAATGATCAGCCATCAGTCTTGGATAATTGGTATGGAAGACAAGGACCAAGGTTTGGGGATAGAAAAGAGATATCCCAGAATATAAAACCTGTTCCATTAACCCAATTCTACAAATCTCATAAATATTTTAAGTCACAGACTCATGAAGTCTAGAATGCAGTTTCAAGATCCTAGTTTAGGTATCTTGAACCCAATGTTCTTTTAGTAAAAACCAATAATCATAAAGTTTGCATCAATTACACTAGGGCACTAAGTACAATAAATGAGATTAATCAAATCTAGCAACCAAAATATATTCTGGGAAGTCCGTGGGTGAATAAGCATTTATTAAACACTTACTATATGCAAGCACTATGTTAAGAGCTATAAATATGAATATAAATGAAAAGAAAATTAATTTCTGCCTTCAAAGAGTGTAAATTGTTTTGGGGGGAAGATATTAAATTAAAGAAAGATGACAAGCAAAGAAGGGACACCCTCTCCTGACTGTAGACATAAGGGAGAAGTCAGGCCATAATAATTTATGAACTTAAAATCTCCTTTGGGGCAAGAAATGGTTTGTTTGTTTGATTGATTGAATGATTAGTTCTGTTTCATTTGGGAGTTTTTTGGTATTTGTATCCCTAGTACTTAGCACAGTGCCTGGCAGACAGCAGGGACCTAATAAATGTTTATCCACCACCATGTGGTAAATAGTAAGTAATGAATGCAAGGAAAGACAAAATGTCATTCAAGGAATCAATCCATAAATTGGTTAACAAATGACGGATGGATTACCATGATATTAAAATGAGAAATGCACACAACAGATTGGAGGCCGTCTGGCTGGAGGAAAGGGTTCACCTAGACAACTGAGGAAGACAAGGTTGGAAAGTCAAGTTGGAACCAAGCTGTAAAAGGCCTTAAAAGCTAGATAATGCATTTTGGACTGGATCCCATAAGCAAGGAGAGAGCTAATGAAGGCTTTGGAGAAGGACCATGTGATGTGATCAAAACAGCACCTGAGGAGATGAATTTGGGACAGAGTATAAGACAAATCCAAGCAAGAAGATGCTAGAGGCAAAAAAAAAAAAAATTAGCAAGCAGTTGCAATAGTCCCAACATGAGGGAAGGCATTCCTGGGCTAAGAGGAGGGGGAGTACACAATAGGATTAGATGAAAGATGGCAGAATGTTAGGCAAGCTATGACATATCCAATTTTATATATCTAAATATATTAAACTGATTGGCTTTGATTATATATTATTCAACAATTATTTATTAAGTGCCTATTTTGGGACAAGTACTATGTTAGGGAAATAAAAACAAAACACTGCCTTCAATAACTTTACATTTGATTGAGAAGGAAAAAAACAAAATAGGCATGCAGAACTAAAAGCAAAATCTACAAAAGGATCTTGACGGGGCTTGAGTGGAGGGAGGGGCAGAAGAAATACTAACAGTTAAAATTAGGAAAAGCCTCAGCTTTTCTCTTCTTTAGTTTGACACCTACTCAAATTATGGAGCCCTTCCTTATGACCAATGTAAGATGTTACATTACTTTGCTAGAAACAATTAGTTCTTGATCCAATTTAGTGATAAGAGAAACATAAGTTAAAATGACACACCTTAGATCCACAAAAATTGTAAAATATGATAAAAGACAGGAATAGTCAATGTTGAAGAGATTGTGGAAAGATGGGCACACTATTATTACTCTATTCCTGGAAGTATGAATCCATTGCATCCAGTCTATAAAGCCATTTGATTTATGGAAGTAAAGTGACTAAAATGTCCATATTCTATCATCTAAAATTCCACTCTTAGGCATATGACTCAAGGGAGCAAATTACATTAATAATAAAATGATAACCACAAATTATACATTTGTGGCATTTTAATGTTAGTAAAATTATAGTTATTATTATATTTATCTGTTAATTTTTATAATATATATACTATATATAACTATAATTATAGTAAACATTATATCACTTCACTGACAATACAGTGGAAAGTAGGTGCTATTGTTTTTCCCATTTTACAGGTAAGGAAACTGAGGCAAATCTTTGTAAATATTTGAGACCAGATCTTATCTTAGTATACAGTGTGAGATGTGGGTCAATGCCTAGTTTTTGCCATACTAGTTTCCAATTTCCCAGAAATTTTTGTCAAATAGAGAATTCTTATCCCAAAAGTTGGGGTCTTTGGGTTTGTCAAACACTAGATTGCTATAGTTATTGACTATTTTGTTCTGTGAACCTAACCTATTCCACTGATCAACTAGTCTATTTTTCAGCCAGTACCAAATGGTTTTGATGATTGCTGCTTTATAATACAGTTTTAGATCTGGGTACAGCTAGGCCACTTTCATTTGATTATCTTTGACTTTTTATTCTTCCAGATGAATCTTTTTGTTATTTATTTATAGGTCAGTAAAATATTTTTTTGGGAGTTTGATTGGCATTGTACCAAATAAATAGGTTAGTTTAGGTAGTATTGTCATCTTTATTATATTCACTCGACCTATTCAAGAGCACTTGAGGTTTTTCCAATTGTTTAGATCTGACTTTATTTGTGTGGAAAGTGTTTTGTAGTTTTGAACATACAGTTCCTGATTTTCCTTTGGCAGATAGATTCCCAAATATTTTATTCTATCAACAGTTAGTTTAAATGGAATTTATCTCTGTATTTCTTGCTGTTGAATTTTGTTAGTGATGCATAAAAATTCTGATGACTTTTGTGGATTTATTTTGTATCCTGCAACTTAGCTAAAGTTGTCAAATATTTCTAATGGCTTTTTAGCTGATTTTCTGGGGTTCTATAAGCATACCATCATATCATCTGCAAAAGAATGATGATTTGGCTTCCTCATTACCTACTCTAATTCCTTTTATCTCTTTTTCCTTCTCTTATTGCCAAACCTAGCATTTCTAATACAATATTGAATAGTAATGGTGATAGTGGGCAACCTTGTTTCACCCCGATAGTATCTTTAACTTGTTGTTGTTGTTATTTGCTTACTTGTTTTTTTCTTTCTTTCTCATTTTTCCCTTTTAAACTGATTTTTGTGGTACAGCATGATGAATGTGGAAATATGTTTACAAGAATTGCACATGTTTAACTTATACTGAATTACTTGCTATCTAGGAGAGGAGAGAGGGGAAAATTTTTTGGAACATTAGGCTTTGCAAGGGTGAATGTTGAAAACTATCTTTGAATGTATTTTGAAAAATAAAATGCTATTGTTATAAAAATTTTCTTTTCTTTTATTAGTCATTTTTATTTGTATAAGAGAAAGCTTTCTGGGAAGAGGAATGGGAAAAGAAATCTTTGGAAATAAATGTGATATTTAAAAGACAGCCATTTAAAAGGAAATCACTGCTACCTTGATGCCATTTAATATGATGAAGAGTGAGAGATTTTTTTCATTCCTTTCTACTTTCTGTTATGACATTTAAAGATTTTCTACACTAGAGTACCAAAGAGAAAGAAGTGAGGGAAATGGAGAGCAGTGGAGGGAAAAAAAAGAGATACTAATGTCTCTTGGGCAAAGCTTCAATTATCTTTCTAGTCACATTTGGAGAAAATCTCTTATAAATTCATATTTAGTAGGAGCATTTTAAATCAGTGTCTTATAGTAAAAATATTTGATGGAAAAGAAAGATATAGATAAATAAATTATATATAAGGGTGTATATATATATATATTTTTTTCTTTTCTGTGCATATACACCACACACACACACACTCACACACACAAAGACATATGTATACATTATTGTCCTCTATATGTCCTCTGACTCATATTCCTACATCTCTCCTTTAAAACTCCCTTCCTTTATTTAATTACCTGCTACCTATCTATTAATAATAATGCATTCCAATGCCAGTAAATCTAGGCAAGAGAAAAATACTAAGCTCTAGAATGCTTTGTATTTGAGCTATTTCAGGAATTGCATCAACAGATTAGTGAAGAATATGGATAAGAAATATGAAGTCATAATTCACTGACATTGATGAGAAGTAAAATTAAGTGACAACCTGAACAAAATTCAGAAAAAAGACTGAATTGATCTTTCTTTCTCTTTGAGAAAGACAATCTTTTCTACCCATATTGTGAATGTTTTATAACTTGTGTATGTTTTAAAATCACATTACAACACCCACTGAAAACGCTACCTACCAGATACAATCATCTAGCAAGAAACGTTGAGATTTATTTGAAAGATAAAGATGAGAGCCTGGCTTGAAAATGAGTTCTAAATGAAGAGAGTTTGATAACTAACTTTACTCCCACCTCTTTCTAACACTCCTACTTTATTTAAAGCACAATGTTATCAAATTATTGAGTCACCTCTATGGATAAATTTTCTGGTAGTTGTTAAGAACTTTTTATTTAGTTTATCTTTATCAAGATTGGTGTTGGTTTCTGTCTTTCATTCTTGAAGAAGACCAAAATGACATCAGTATGTTATATTCAAGTTATGGTGTGTCGACTGTGCTTGATCACACCAATATGAGCTCAGGATGCTCTATCCCAGGTCATGCACAAATAATCCATGTGAACACAATCTGTGCATACTGCATCTTTTTTGAGTTACTTCAATTCTACTTTGCTCATAGAATTCAGTACATCCTCTGATGAGAGAACACTATTCTGGGTTGTCCAATGCCACTGACTTCAAAGTCACACAGTTAGTTCTGAAGTTCATTAAGAAAGACCTTGGAAGAATCCTTTGATTGGGTGTTTTTTTTTTGTTTGTTTGTTTTGTTTTGTTTTAGCACATGTGAGCACTTGTTCTGTGTGAGTTCTCCATAAAATAATATTTTTGGCAATATATTTTGCATTTGAAAACTGTGCATCCCGCTGAAATTGTGCTCTCTGCAATAGTTTGAATATTTGGCGGTTTAGTTTGAGAAAGGACTTCAGTGTCTGATATCTTATCTTCAGATAAGGTGATCATCAGAATCTTCCTGAGCCAATTCCAATGGAAGTGATTCAGTTTCCTGGCATGGTGCCAGTAGACTCTGCAGGTTTCATAGGCTTACCAGAACACAATGAATCTATTGACTTTCAGTTTGGTAGGCTGTCTAATACCTCTTCTCTCCATCACTTTCCTTAGAGCTTCCCAAACAAAGAACTAGCTCTGGAAATGAGCACATCAACCTCATTATCAATGTGTATATCCCTGGAAATTATACTGCCAAGATAAATGAATTTATCCACAGCGCTCAAAACTTCTCCATTTGCTGTAACCAGTGTTTCTACATATGGATGGCGTGGGGTGTTTGTGCTTTTGGGTGTTAATTGGTAGGCCAAAATGAGCACGAATTGTATAGAATCACTCCATATTTTGTTGCATCTCAGCTTCAGAGGCTGCACTAAGAGCACAATCATCCACAAACAAAAAATCATCCACCAGCATCCCCTCCACTTTAATCTTAGCTTTTAGCTTGTAGTCTTTTCAAGTTGAAGAATTTACAATCAGTGCAGTTGCTGATCTTGTGACATGTTGGTCTTCATCAAAGGTATTTGAAAACATGATTGAAAATTTCATACTTAAAAACAAGGAGCAAGGACATAGCCTTGTTTCATTCCATTAGTGAACCAGGACAGCACAAGAGCATTGTCCAGAACTTTGGCAAGCATGCCATCATGAAATCGACATACAATACTGATGAACTTCTCTCGACAACCAATTTTGACATAATTTCCCATAAGCCCGCATGATTGACAGTATCAAGTGCTTTGGTCAGATCTACCTCTGTTCTGCTCCTGTCATTTCTCCTGGTATTGTTGGGCAGCAAACACCATATGAATTGATTATTCCTCAGCCCTCTCTGAAGCCACACTGGTTTTCAAGTAGATGATCATCATCCAAGAGAAGTATTATCCTATTAATGAGGATTCTGGCAAGGATATTACTAGCAATGACTAAGAGACATAACCACCCTCCCCTTCTCTCACCCCCAGCCTTATGATTGTCAAAGGACCATCTACTTCCTCTACCTTTATACAGATAGATGATACAGGATGACTTCCTCTTGCCATATAACCTGGAAAATTTCAATCAGCTTTCATATGAGCAATGGATACCTCCACACATACATCTTGTAAATCTCAGCTGGAACAGAATCAATAACAGGTGCTTTGCCACAAGAAAGAAGCCTAATGGCAATCAAAATCTCTTCTTCAGGTTGGACTTTCAGCTGGGGAGGAATTGACTTCAATCTGAAGTAAACAGCCAATGGCTTTAGCACTGATTACTGAAAAAAGTCTGTTGAGAACACTATAAAAAATTTCATTCCATCTTTCTAAAAATCATCAGTAATCAATGTGGCTACATGAGCACTGAGAGGTTGGGAGGCACCATATGTCTTGGCCCACAAATAGCCTTCAGGGCTTCATAAAAGTTCTTTGGATTGTCATTATCAGCACAAAACTAAAATTTGCCTCTCTCCAAACTTTGCTTATACTTTACTTTTGATAGAATTAAATGTAGCTTTCTTAGAGGTGGATGAACTATCCTGCTGGTAAACCCCCATGGAGTTCTCATTTTTCATGTAGCAACTTCTGAATTTCCCCCTCAGTTTTGTCAAACCAGTCTCGATGATTGTGAGTATTCTGACCCAGATGAGCAAATGCAATGTTGTATACCGAATCTCTAAAAGCTGCTCACTCTTTTGCTGCTCCAATGTTGCCAACTGTGTGTTGGCTCAACTTTCCCTCCAAGTTAGCAAAAAACTGAAGCACTCTGATCTGCTGATTCTTCTGGTAGTCATTTTGCCTTGGGGCCACCCATTTTGTTGAATTCAGCTTGGAGAGCATAAATCTATGATTAATGCAGCACTCTGTACCACACATTACCTTCATCACACTCACATCCTATCTGTCTCTTCTCCTTACAGTAAGCTGACCTTATTTTGCCAGCTTTGTTTCAGTCAGAGCTGTAATTCCCTCACAACAAAAGCCATCTGTCTTTCAGGTGTACTGTTATGTGTTGTCTCTGTGTGCACATATTCCATATGCCAGTAGTGAATGAAATCATCTTTGAAGAAATTTTTGAATATTTGGGGGTATCTTGACTTCAGGGTGGGACCCCTACCTGCCACGGTAATCAGCCCAGGGTTGGGCAAGTAGATGATTTAGGGTATCTATTTTTTCTAGTCTGTTACTCATGCCAAAATGTGAGCAACACAGTCTTTCAAAGGCTATTCAGATGCGACATCTAGGGGGTCTGTGAAATGCCACTGCTGTTTCCAATAAGATGACAGCCCTATCTCCTTGACCACCTGTGCAGGGTTGTGACTACAGCCACCAGTGTATCTGCATCTGCTGCTTCATCACTTGCCTGTTGCCACAGGACTTTTAAATAGATAGAAATGAAAAAAATGGTATGAGTGATGTCTTTTGATTTATGCATAAATTGGTTTAAGTGAGGCAAAATTGCACAAAGGCCTTACTCTGCTTTCCAGAATCATCATAGTCCAGAAAAAGTCAAGACAACTGGTGATGGTTCAAGAGACAGTGGATGACCTTCAAGTCAAGTGTTCAATTGCCTTTTGGGAGTATAGCATTGTGCTGGGCAGTTATTATTTGGATGCAACACATTAAAAAGCACAATTTTGATATGATTAAGACTTGGAAGATACCTCATAGGTCAAGTATGCTGAGCCTTTTTATTAAAGAAACAATTATAGTAATGGAAAGAGTGCTAAATAAAGGCAGATCTAAGTTCAAAAGATCTGGCTTCAAAAGCTGGCTTGGCCACTTACTATTTGTGTGACCTCATGCATGTCACTTAACCTCACTGAACTTGGCTCCTCATCTATAAAATGAGAGGGTTGGACTAGATTATTTATCAGATCTTTTCCAGCTCTAAATCTAAATCTAGCTCTAATTCACAAGCCTTTGTGAATCCCAGAGTTGAGGTGATAAGGGGCAGAGACAAGGTTAAAACTCAAGTCTTCTGACTGTCCTCCTTCATAAAAGGCTATGAAAAGTACCTCTAAGTATGTGGAAAAGTACTTAAATGCTCAGGATTTCCTCGGTTGTTTGAACGCAATAATACATAAATTCCTAAGTGTTTTTAAAAGAAGCAATATAGGTGTATGTGTATATATATATATATATATATATATATATACACATATATATATGTGAAGATATATGGGTATATATAATTACAATAAAATAATTTCTCCTCCTACCTTAGCTATTTAACACTTTAAAAAATCTCTTACCCTTGCTCTGAACACCTCTTAACTCCAGAGAACTCCTTGCCTTGAGGTAATTTGAACAGTTCTAACTGCAAAAAAAAAAAAAAAAAAAAAAAAAAATCTTCCTAATATTGAAAGAAAATATATCCTTGTAAGTGCTTCCACTATTTTTATCTCTCTTCTAAAATAATATTAACAGTTTTGTGACTGCTATTGTTGAACCTAGAATCACAAGATCTGAGTTCAAATTCAGTCTCAGACACTTAGCAGCAATAAAACCCTGAGAAATCACTTAATCCTATTTCCCTTAGTTTTCTCATCTGTAAAATGAGCTGGAAAAGGAAATGGGAAACCACTCCAGCATCTTTCCCAAGAAAACCCCAATGGATCTTGAAGAGTCTGAAGCACATAAAGAACAAAAGTCATAACCTTCCTCTATTCTCTTCCACAGTGTTTTACAAATAACTTAGTCCTTGAAACCAGTGTTGCCCTTAGCTACCTTGCCTTTCCATTTGGCAAAGAGACTCAGCATTTCTTTCGGCCTCTTTCTTTTGGCTACTATTGACATCAATTACATTTTACGGCCATGGTAATACTCAAGGTCAATCTCTTTGCCTTTTTTCCATCTCCCATAATTTTTTTGGCATCAGTGGCTTATTTGGATAAGTTGAGCTGAAGTTGTTGCTTTTATTTGGATTGTTTTCTAAACCTTAGGCTTCCTTCAAACTTGGTGCTGATCTTGACCTTTGCTCTCATAAGCACATCCAGACAATTTTTCTGATATTGCTCTCAGCAGTAACAAGTTGTTTCCATTTGGAAAATGGAACAAATTTGTCAGCGTTTCCATAATAATTCATTTTTGTCGTCAATGAGAAAGGAACCATCACATTGGGGGTCATAACACCTCATTTGGTCTCCAATGTACTAAAATAATAACATAGCCCTTATGAAATCCAAGTCCATAAAAGAAACTGCATTAGTCAAACAAAGAAAATAAGATGTAGATTAAGAGTTAGAAGGGACATTAGAGTTCATCTAGTTCAACCCACTCATTTTTCAGATGAGGAAACTGAGACCCAGAAAAGAAATTAACTTCCTCAAGTTACTTATAAATGATTAGTGGAAGAGCCTACATTTGAACTCAGGCCCTTTGTTTGCAAATCTGGTATTCTTTCCATGACAAGGAAATTCATGCCAAAAGCAATGCAATCTCTAAAGATTTAGATGATCATTTCATAAGAATCCCAGGAAAGCAAAAAGTAAAAATAAATAAATCCTGGATGATGTTACTAACAAAAAGGAAATCAGGAGTTTCTAACTTCTATAGTTCTTTTCTTATCATTATAAAGGCTTTATAAGAATGATCTACATGTACATCAAGGGTATCCTTGATGAAAACAGGAGAACAAATTATATTTTGCAAACAATTCTCTAAAGCAGGCCGTAACCAAGACCTTATTGACTAAAAAGAAAGCAAAGAATGCAAAATTTTATGATTGCATTATTTCCCATACTTCCCACAAATCTTCCCCGGTATTAACTTCCTCTACTGAGTCAAAAGCTTTCAACTATAGGAAGTCATAGGACAAGGACAAAGTAGAGAGTGCCAAATTGTGGAATTCCTTGAAGGACAGGTGAGAAACTTTGTACTTAGTGAGCAAGAGTGGGAAGCATATCACACTTAGTAACAGGGTCCTAGGTAGGATTCTAAATAGGGAAATCTAGGGCAACAAGAAGGATGGAAGCAAGTTACCTGACACCTTTTTTTTTTTTTTAATTTTGATTCTGTTTCTTAAGTAGGTACTAAAATTTCTATTTCTACTTCCAAAGTAAATTCAAATGTTTTAAAAGATCTTGATATTTGGCATCTTGAGACAAAGGCCTTATCACCCTGCCTTAGTAATGTCTCAGAGAAAATAAATTCACAGAGATAATAGGGAAGTGACCATAACTCTGACTAGATGCAGTATCCTTTAAGGAGATATTAAGTAAGAAAAGGGAGGGATCAGATAACAAGAACATTTTTAAGACTTTGGGCAGTAAAAAGGAGAGAGATGAGACAGAAATTGAATGGGGTATGAATTAAATGAAGTCTGTGGGGCACCAGGGTGATTTATTTTCACCTTTATAAACAGATGCAAAGGAGCCAGCAGAGAGGAAGAGATTAAAGACACATAGGAGACAGGAAATGATCATTATGGCAAAGTCCAATAGGAAATGGAAACTGGATCAAGATCACATATAGAAGGATAAGCTTTAGTAAGAAATAAGGAAATTTCTTCCTCAGATACAGATGAAGGGAATGCCCAGTGAGACTGAGAGTTGGCGTATGTGATTGTGTGTGTGTGTGTGTGTGCCCCTCACCTGCCCACTGGTAATGCTAATGTAAGATACCAATAAGCTTTTTAGTGAATTAAGAAATTGTAATTTGCTGCAATTATGGGAGTTAACTGCTTGAGGAAAGAAGAAAAGATTTTAATCAGGTGTGGAAAAGGTGCTTTGTCTGCCAAGCCCAGCCATGGTTTCATGCAACTAAATGAAAATGGGAATATAGTCATGGAAATCTATTTCTTTTAGGCTGCTGGCATTCCTATGATGAGACCTGACAAGGTAAATCATTTGAAAAGTGACACCTCTTGCTGCTATGGCATTTTTTCTGCATTATAAAGAGTACTGAGGTGAAAGTCAGCAGACACCTGAACTCAATGGACACTTGCTGTTTGTTTAACTTAAGAAAAGACACTGATTTCTGAGCCTCAGTTTCCTCATTTGTAAAATGGGGAGAAGACTACCTGTAGCACCTACAGCAATATTGATTATTTTTTCTGCTTTTAGATCCACTCAGTCTGGGAGGGCTTTCATTTTCAAGGAAAAATATCAAAGTTGGGATTATTTGAGACAATGCAAGTAAAATGCTTTACACATCTTCAAGCTATACCTAATGGAAGTAGTTATTCCTTATGTAATTGAACTGAGTAAATTCCTATTAAGCATCCACTCAATGCAAATTTTATGTATACTAGGAGCTAGAAGAAGCTGAGTGGCACAGTGGAGAAAGTGCCAGGTCTGGAATCAAGAAGATTCCATCTTCATCAGTTTAAATCTTGCCTCAGATATTTAATGGCTCTAAATCACTTAACTTTGTTTGCCTCAGTTGCTCATCTGTAAAATGAGCTGAAGAAGGAAATGGCAAGCCATTCGGGTAGCCTCACTAAAGAAAATATAAATGAGATCATAAAGAATCAGACAAAACTCAACAACAAAAGGGTAATAATCAATAAAGTAAGAGTCAGTGTCCTATGCAACTTTTCTCTTTTTCATGAAGTATTTATCATCAAGGATAGAGGAATCATCTACATCAGACCTCCAGTGATCATATCTGGAAGCAACTAAAACACTTGGGACTATAGTTCCTTGGAACCATGGTGCTGTCTCAACTTCACTATAGCTATAAAGCTAATTTCACTATGATTCGCTTTTATTTTTCTGGAGTTGTTTTATATAAGGAGTATTTGGACATAATATGATTTCTTTTTGTGAGCTGGTTTGTTTTAAATGAAAAGAATTATCATTGTAAAGGAGACAGGAAATTCTGATTTTCATAGCATAGATAATAAAGTTATTGAGCTGTCTTGTAGCACACCAAGAGGTAGCTAAGCATTGTGAATTTTCCACTCCCTTCCTTTGCCTCATTTCCATTTCTTGCTCTGCGACCAGTAATCAAATCAATGAGACCATAGCTTCTGGAAAGGTTACGTCAAAGGACCAGTCAGCCTATTGTTCAACTCGTCACGTTTGTAACTTTTTTTTATTATTAATTTTATAATTATAACATTTTTTGACAGTACATATGCATAGATAATTTTTTTTTTTACAACATTATCCCTTGTACACCCTTCTGTTCCAAGTTTTCCCCCTCCTTCCCTCCACCCCCTCCCCTAGATGGCAGGCATTCCCATACATATTAAATATCTCATAGTATATCCTAGGTACAATATATATGTGCAGAACCCAATTTTGTTGTTATTGTTGTTGCAAAGGAAGAATTGTATTCAAACAAAACAAACAAACAAAAAAATGCTCACAGTTTACACTCATTTCCCAGTGTTCCTTTTCTGGGTGTAGCTGATTCTGTCCATCATGGATCAATTGGAATTGGATTAGCTCTTCTCTATGTTGAAGATATCCACTTCCATCAGAATACATCCTCATACAGTATTGTTGTTGAAGTGTATAATGATCTCCTGGTTCTGCTCGTTTCACTCAGCATCAGTTGATGTAAGTCTCTCCAAGCCTCTCTGTATTCCTCCTGCTGGTCATTTCTTACAGAACAATAATATTCCATAACATTCATATACCATAATTTACCCAACCATTCTCCAATTGATGGACATCCATTCATTTTCCAGTTTCTAGCCACTACATGTTTGTAACTTTTCAAACCAGACCACCTTTCCCTGACTATTAATCTTCTGTACATATTATTTCCCACATTTGAAAGTAAGTCCTTGGAGCAAAAGGACTGTCTTATATTTGTATCCTCAGAACCTAGAACAGTTCTAGGTATATAATGTTCTTGATAAAGGCTTTTTAATGCATTCATCACTAGTGCATATTTCCCAACCCATTCCTCTTCCTGCCTCTCTCAGAAAAGCATTGTTGTGAAGATCATATGAGATAATATAAACAAAAATTCTAAGAGTTATCATTTGTATAACCCCCTCAAGCACTTTACATATGTTATCTCATTCAATCTCACAATAACTATGATATATGTGATTTTATTATGCTTATTTTACTAACAAGAAAATTTAAGTTGACTGGTCCAATCATTGAACTAGAAAGAATCTGAAGCAAGATTTGAATTCAGTTCTTCCCTTACCCCAAGTCCAGTTCTATCTACTTAGCCATCTAACTGCTTAAATACCATGTATATAATTATTCCTTGTTATTACTGAAAAAGGTCAAAAATTATTACAGTAATTACAGTAATAATCAATCGGTAAGCATTTATAAAGCACTAAGTACTAAGTTTTACATCAAGAGACAAATAAAACAAAAAATAATAATAAGGATAGATAAAATGGATCTTACCCCTGAAGAGCTTAATAACATATTTTCACATAAATATTAATTATATATATATATATATATATATATATATATATGTGTGTGTGTGTGTGTGTGTGTGTGTGTGTGATATATACATATATAATATTGTTGAGACCCTGGATATCTTAAAATTAACCAGAGTCCGGATAAGGAAAAGTCTTTTTTCTTGTCTTTTGGAGTCACTCTCAGGAGATTAGATATAAGAATCTCCTTCCTCTCTCTACCACCAAAAAATGACTCTTCTTCCTACTCCACCCACTAATATCACTTCCCCTTCTTTGTCCACACCCACCGATCTAGCCAGCACAGGATAGTTAAGTAGCGTCATCCTCCAAACATGTTAATAGAGAATTATCCAATTGGTAATTAGCCTCATGTGCCAGGTTACTTTGCATCTGCTCATTTGTAGCCCTTTACATAATATGTGTGTGTATATATATATATATATATATATATATATATATATATATATATATATATATATGTGTGTGTGTGTGTGTGTGTGTGTGTGTGTGTGTACATATGGATATTGTGTGTTATATTATATATTATTTATAATTGTATATAATATATATGTATGTGCACATGCATATATTATGTATATATGTTTGTATATATTACATATACATGTCAGTTTTGCCATCTCCCTTAGGTCAGTCATGATGTCTTATCATCTTTGGTAACCCGCCTTCCCCTCTTCTGAGCTTGCCATCACCAAGCCTGGTATAGAGTTAAGATTCAACCCAGACTTACTTCACATCAATTCCTTACACCCAGCCTCTATTCCAACTCAAATGGACTACTTGTTGTATCTTGAATTCAGGTTTCCATCTCCTATCTTTTTGCCTTTGATTAAGCTCTTTCTCATACCTGGAAGTATTCCCTTCTCAACTCTGTCTTTAGAATTCATTCAAGGTGCAGCTGAAGTTTAACTTCTCCAAGAAGCCTTTCCTATTATATCCATTGTAATTGTTGTTCCCATCTATTCAGATATAGATAGATTGACAGGTAAATAGAATGATAGATTGATATGTTGATAGCTAGGTGGGTAGGCAGACAGAAATACAAGTGCATGTGTATTTTTGATATGTACATTTGCATGTGTGTACATACATATTTGTACACATATCTGTTTACATGTGGTGGATGTCTAACCAGATATAAGCTCCTAATTTTTTGTTTGTTTTGGAAACCACCATTTTACATAATGCCTTGTATGTAGTTAAAATAATACTTGTTTGTGGGATGGAATGGGATGAGATATGATGGAATGGGATAGGATAGGATGCTTGTGCAATGGGATGGGGTAGGATATTGTAGGTAATTTTCAAGAATCAGAATTGTAGTTTTTCAAAAGAGAAAGTACAAAGAGTCAACTGTTTCAGGATTAAGCTTGCTCACTAGAAAAGCATGGTATTTGTTCCCAGAATTTTGTGTTTTCACTTAAAAAGTTATTTGGGGCTCCTTCAGTATCTTTTGTTTTTGTTCTCTGAATTTTGATTAATAAAACTAATTGAAAAAAAAGGTATAAATAATCAAAAACTGCATCAAAAATTCAAGGTTTTGAATCCATTTTAACCAAAAAATAATAACAATAAAGATATAATACTAGTACTAAAAATAATACAAAAATAATATTATATTTGAAGAAAGGAGCATGAAATATTTTTCAGGAGCTTACCCTGAAGCCAGAAAGGTAGAGATTCAAGTTCTGCCTCTGAGAAATATTGTTTATGTGACCCTGATCAAGTCAAGTCATAAGGCGATTCTCTAATATATTTTTACAGAGTAAGTACCAATGTGCATTGGTAGAGAGGTTTTCTTCATTTAGAAGGTCCACATACCATTACAGTCATGGATGTTTTCCCAATCCAGGATTATGTTCACAAGAAATATTAGTTGTTTGAAATTTTATTTGAATATATATGGGAACATGGAGAAAAGAAAGGATTTACCTTATGTTCCAAAGATACCTAAAATAGTGAATGAAAAAGGTACTCTTCCATAATCCCTACCTTAATGTTTATAAAATCAAGGGTTCTTAAGATTATTATTATTATTATTGTTACTAGTATTAATCTAGTGATATCTGTGGACCCATTGTCAAATAATATTTCTATAAGCATATGATTGCACAGGAAATAAATTTATTAAAATACAGTTATCAAAATATTTATAAACATATTCAAGAACTCAATCTACAAAGTATCATGGGGCACTTTAAACCGTGTATAAAATAGATTTTCTACTTTTATTTGTTAGCAAAATTATTCCATACCCTACCTAAAGAATTTATCACTCATTTTGATTTGAAATTCCGGGCTTTGTTCTCTGCCTAGAATTTTTTAAAAGAAGAAAATAAATGAATTGGGTCTATTATACTTGATAAGACAAATCCCAGACTAATGTGACTTTATGGATGCTGAGCCATTTAATTCTAGGGGGGAGGAACCCACAGGAGAAAAATAAAACTGAATTAACTATGTAAGCAAATCATCCTTATGGAGCAGGAAAAAAATGGGCAGAGGAAAGAACCTAAGCAAACTCTACCAGTACCCAACAGGGAGAAGGCATCCAGCACAATGAGACTAAAGCCTATTCAGTCAAAGAATGAGGATGAGGTTGGGGAGATCCAAGTGATAGAAATTGACCATTGGGCACTGAGTCAGACTCTGGGTGATCAGGCTCAGAAACTAGGTTCAGAAGTTGAAGATTGCCTTATTGGAAAAAGAAGCTTTATTTTCAAAGGAAGGCTCAAATCATTTTATGTAGATTACATTTGATTGCATCCTAAACTAATAATAAAGGATAGCATGAAAACCACTTTTTTTGCCACTTCTAAAATGTCTGTGATTATTCTGAGTTGGCTCGTCTTTTTAAAAAATACTTATTATGCAAATTGACTGGTCTATTCTTTCTGGTTTTGCCATCCCTTTAGGAGCTCAGGGGGCCTACTGGAAATATTCAAGAGAAGGGGAGGGGACAGGAGAAGAAAAACATAAAGATTAATAAACTAGGAAAGTTTAAAAAAAATAAAAATTTTGATTAAAAAGTATTCAAAATTGTCCTTAGTCAACTTACAGATTTACACATTTGTGCAGTTCTTCATATTACTTTTATCTGAAGGCAAAAATCCTCAAGGTTCTCTAAGGACTCCTTCAAATATCAGGTTGAGAAATTTTTATCTAGGATCACGGAGATGAAAAACATCTATGCTTATCTCCCTGGGAGTGATTCCCTGTGAGGGATGTGGTTTGAATTAGAATCTTCCTACACTAGACAGATTCACTGTTTGACTGGTCAGATGCCAAAAATCCTTCATTTTAGTCACCCTAAGGCCATGGGGAGTAGTAATAGGTAGCACTTACATAGCTTTTTAAAATTTGCGAAGCACTTTATAAATGTTATTTCACTCTTTCCTCCCAACTATCCCGAGGAAAGAGGCATGCTTGGTTATATCAATGATTATAACTATGGCTCAGTGTGAGTTTGTCTACATTTGAATTTTTATTTTGAGACCAATATGAGAGCATATCAAAGATGTGCTAAAGTTGGGATGAGCTGTGTGGGTGATTCAACTGTAGAGCCACACACATTATTTCACCAACCAAAGCTACTCCTTAACTGGCCAGGGCTGACTCATAGACAGTCTTTTGTAAATAGTAAGACTCCAAAAAAATAAATAAATAGAGGTTTTTAAAGAACCTTTTTCATACATATGAATGGTCTTAGCCCATATTTATTCCTCTGTTATCTAAATGAAACCCTAGTCCTCATATCTATCTCCCAGGATATTTGTGAGGAAAAAGTGAAATATTTATAAAATGCTTTGCAAATTTTAAAGAGCTATGTAGGTGCTACCTGTAACGTGTTCTCCTGGCAGTTACAATTACTAGCTTAATAACCGGTAGCGCACTCAAGAACAACCATGTGTAATCTTAAAAGCCTTTATTATACCTACTCACATAATGCCCTAACTGATGCCCTGACTTGTTGGTTCCCGAGTGAACACCTGGTCAGAAGACCCATGTGTTCACTACCAAAACCCTTACCTCTTTTGGCTATCCATCTTGGCTTGGCCACCCAGGCTAGGGAGCCAGGGTGAAGAGCGCCAGGTTAAAGAGGACCGCCTGCTGCCTGCAGTGGGCTTACATAGGGCCTGTGAGGTCACACACACAGCCAATCAGTGAGAGAGTCACCCATTAGGAAGCTATCTCAATATGGTCAGGATCCCGCCCAAGGACAGTCCTAATATCCACAGAAATTAGTTCCGGGCCTCAATCTCCCGATTTGCTGTGGCACCCATTTAAAGGCCCCTTACAGCTACCTATTACTACTAATAATACTATTACTTTTCTTCCTCTTCCCTTTCCTCCTCCTACTATTTCTCCTTCTCCCCTTCCTCCTCCTTTTGCAACAATAACTACAACAACAACAACGACTACTACTACTACTACTACTACTACTGCTACTACTACTATTATTACTACTACTACTACTATTGCTATCACTTATACTACTATCATCACCATTATTTCATATACTAATATTATTATATTTAGGTACTATTAAGTAAGAGAACTACAATAAGAATAAAAGAATAAGTAACAGTGTTTGATAACTTAGTGCTCAATGAATTAACCAGGTATTTGTTTATATAAAAATCAAAAATAGCAGTCTTCTCTCCTCCAGGGGCATATGACAGAGAATGTCCAAAATCTTATATAACAGGTCAACAACTACCATTTCTGATAAGTCAGGCACATGAGCACAAACAGTGCTACCTAGAAGGGATTTGTAATTATTATAAAGTATAAGGGAAGGGAGAAACTTGAAATCCTTGTAGATATAAATGTTGTTTTCACCACTACTGTAAATTAAAGTCAAAATTTTATTTTTTTATTATGGCTTTTTATTTACCAGATATATGCATGGATAATTTTACAGCATTGACAATTGCCAAATCTTTTGTTCCAATTTTTCCCTCCTTCCCCCTACTCCCTCCCTCAGATGGCAGATTGACTAATACATAAATTAAATACAATGTATGTATACATGTCTAAACAGTTATTTTGCTGTACAAAAAGAATCAGGCTTTGAAATAGTGTACAACTAGCCTGTGAAGGAAATCCAAAATGCAGGTGGACAAAAATAGAGGGATTGGGAATTCTATGTAGTGCTTCATAATCGTCTCCCAGAGTTATTTCACTGGGTGTAACTGGTTCAGTTCATTACTGCTCTATTGGAGCTGATTTGGTTCATCTCATTGTTTAAAGTCAAAAATTTCAAAAGAGAAAGTTAAATTTGGAAAGCAAATGGCTGGTTAGAAAGAAAATATCTACAGGTATTATAAATCATATATAAGATTAATAATAAATACATCACAGATATAAGCTCATTTTTAAAATTAGAATAAAATAAGAAAATTAAAGAATATGCAACACTTTCCTCATATCAGTCTTAAATTTGTACCTTCCTAACTTCATTTCATTTATTCTCATTCTACACTCTGAGGTCAAACAGAATTAGTCTATACCTACACTATTTCCACAGGACAGCTTCATATCTTTTCCTGACCCTTATTCCTCCCAGTGTTCTCTTCTCTGCTCAGTTTCTTCAACCAATCCTCAGAAGATATGGCCTCAAGCAATTGGTCTCCTAAACTGGCCTCCTCTGAACACTTTCCAAGTGATTAATGTTCTTCCTAAATTATAGTACTTAGACTTTGAGAGAGTAGTTTGAGCAAAATCTGAACTAGACTGAATAAAGTGAAAATAAACCCCCTTTGTCCCTAGAAGTTAAATGTCTCCCATGTGCCGGCCATTGTGCTAGTTACAGAAGATGTAAAGAAAGAGAAAAAAGATAATTTTCTGTCCTTAAGGAGTTCACAGCACTCACCATGTAACTGAGCATATACAAACAAGAAAAATATAGAAGATAAATTGGGAGCGGTAGTCTCAGAGAGAAAGCATTAAGATTGTTGTTGTCATTTTAATCACATCTAACTTATCATGATGCCATTTGGGATTTTCTTGGCAAAGATACCATAAAATGTTTGCCATTTCTTTCTCCAGCTCATTTTGCTGATGAAGAAACTGAAGTAAACAGGGTGAAATGACTTGGCCACAGTCACACACTGAGTAAATGTCTGATATCAGATCTGAACTCAGCAAAACGAGTTTTCCTGTTTCCAGGCCAAGTGTTCAGCAAGAGGTGTCATGCCAAGGGTAAGGCTCTATCTGAAACTTGAAGGAAGTCAGAGAAACCAAAAAAACAGAAAGGACTGGGAAGGCTTCTGGTTTTCAAATCCAGGAGACAGATATGAGGAACTACAGCATTCCAGGAATGGAAGATCATCTGTGAAAACTCCTAGAGTAGGGGAATAGAATATCTTATATGAGGAAAGTCACTGAATCCCCACAGAGGGGAATAGTTGCAAGGTGACTGAAAAAAAAAACACAAAAAAACAGGAAGGACCCAGATTATGAAAGATCTTAAAAATAAAAACAAAAAATTTCTGTTTCACGCTAAGTATCAAGTGATCAACATTTCTAAATATTTATAAAATTGAAAAAATTTTAAAGGAGTTAAAAGATGAGCATTCAGAAAAGGTCTTAAGAGTTTCTTGAAATGGAAATGAGACAAGTCAGACCTGCACCTGAAGAATATCAATTTTCCAGCTGGGTGGAGGATGGACTGGAGAGGATGGAGAAGAGATCAGCCTGAGACAGGGAGATCAATCAACAGCCCATTGGATACTCCAGGAAAGAGATGAGAAGGCTCCATACTAGGGTGGTTACAGAAGACAGATGGGGGAAGCACAATAAAGACATTATAAAAGCAGAATGGAAACTATTCTTCTACTGGCATATAGAGAATCCCACGTTCGTTTTCCTGACTACTGTATCATATAGCTGATTCATAGTCAACTCTCATCACCTTTATTGTGATCTGTGCTGGCGCACATCCATGCACCCATCATCATGCTCCTGAGGTAGAATTAGGCATAAAGAACTCTCCTAATATTATTCTGTAAGAAATGACCAGCAGGATGAATACAGAGAGACATAGAGAGATTTCCATGAACTGAGATTGAGTGAAATGAGCAGGATCATTATTATTCACTTCAAGAACAATACTATATGAGGACGTATTCTGATGGAAGTGGATATCTTCCACAAAGAGAAGTTCTAATTCAATTCCAATTGATGGACAGAATCAGCTACACCCAGAGAAAGAACGCTAGGAAATGAGTGTAAACTGTCTGTACTTTTGTTTTTCTTCCCAAGTTATTTTTACCTTCTGAATCCAATTCTTCTTGTGCAATAAAAGAACTGTATGGATCTGCACACATATATTATATCAAGGATATACTATAACATATTTAACATGTATAAGATGGCCTGCCATCTAGGGGAGGGGGTGGAGGGAGGGAAGGGAAAAGTTGGAATGGAAGTGAGTGCAAGGGGTAATGTTGTAAAAAAAATTACCCATGCATATGTACTGTCAATAAAAAGCTATAATTAAAAAAAAAAACTCTCCTAGTCACTTGACTCTCCGATGAATATGAACCCAAGGTTTTTGCACCCAAAGAGAATCAGAAGTCTTTATTGCTATAATAAAAATGATTAGATATGCTTATCCTCTTAATAATTTTTATCTTTTAGTAAAGATTTACTAGGGGGAAAAAGACTAATAATTTCAATGTTATTACAGAGACTGAAAAATAGCCCCAAATGAATGTTTGCTCCAATAAGCTATTTAGGATATGTCAGAAGAAATATCTGCCAGATATAGAAATGCCTTGATAATGAATTACTTCACTGATAAGGTGGATTTAAAAAACCACTGTGAAGGCCCCAAAGCACATTGCCAGAATTTACATAAAAATAAGAGAGGGAAAATCCCAATTCAGATTATTCCAAATTTCTCAGCTATTCTCAAAAAGTAAACTCTTTATAGCAATGAACATTACTGTCTTGATTACATTTTAAAACATTTCTCCTTAGAGATGTAAACTTGGCTTACTTTCTAGTGATTCTTTCCTGGGATATTTACTTTCTACCCTGAGATTTCCCAACACACATTTACTATTTCCAGCTTTCATCTACGAGACACACAAATATAATTTATTGGGAAGAAAATAGTAAGCCACGAGACTATGTCATAAGGCCATAAGAAATTACATATGGTAGTACACAGCCTTACAGTACATGTTCCTCAGTTTATCACACTAAAAAGCTATCTATGGGGTTGAACAGAGGAAGTGACCAAATTACTTTTAGTTCAGTATAGCAGAGGTATTACATACAACATCTGTAACACTTCCCACTATGGCCTGAACCATATGAAAAGGATTGGGAAACATTTAACACAACACATAGAAAAACAATATGCAGAGATAATGTTAATATACGATTTTCTAAGTCAATAAGTGGCCTACAGTATTCCTTATATACCATTTAGTGATCCTGTTTTTATATAATTTTGACACCACTACAATATACAATCATAGAATGTAGCACAGTCCCAGAAAATGGGATACCAAATATATTTCCATATAGTCATAAAATAATGTGGTATTAATAAATTAATAAACTAATTTTTCCATATCTGTGTCAAGCAAAGTATTAATGATCAGCATTTCTGAATATTTATAAAATTAAATAAATTTTATGGAAGAAAGTCGAGAGATGGTCAGTCAGAAAAGCTCTGTCAGCTCCTGATTTTAGGGCATGGAAAGTGGGTCTTGGTAGTTAGGCAGTGATGGGATGCAGAGGGTGCCAGATTTCCCACTCCCTCCTTCAAGACTTAGAGATGTATCACTATATAGGAACAATCACTTCTAGAGCTCCAGCCACCCAATTTAGGAAACCATAAAAGGTCAGTCTCTTCCTCCCTATAAAGAGGTCTTTGGAGAGAGACAGTCTTCAGGGCAGTTGGAGAAAGATACAGAAAATAGGCTTAACTATTGTCTTTCTACCCAGGTTACTTATACCTTTGGAATCCAATTCTTACCGTGCAACAAGAAATTTGATTTTACACACATATATTGTATCTAGGATATACTGTAACACACTTAACATGTATGGGATTGCCTGTCATCTAGGGGAGGGAGTAGAAGGAGGGAGGGGAAAATTTGGAAAAATGAATACAAGGGATAATGCTGTAAAAAAAATTACCCATGCATATGTACTGTCAAAAAATTATAATTATAAAATTAATTTAAAAAAAGAAAAAGAAAAAAGAAAATAGCCTTAGCAAGCTGTCATTGGAAGTGACCACCTCCTGTTTGGAAGCATCCAAGACAATTCATCCTGAACCTAACCCAAGCTACATGAGCCCAGATTAAGGAGTTCTGGGTAGGTATTGACTAATATGAGTAGCACAAGCCTTTCCTAAACCGATAGCTCATTGCCTGAGTTCCAGAGAGTAGCTTCATGGCCTTCCTGTCAGGTCCAGCATGCCTGGCCTGAAATAAGTCAGACCAAACACTACAAGGCCTCAGCAGAGAGTAGCCTTAATCCATTCCAGGCAGGATCCATTGAGACAACAGCAGTCATAGTCATGCTACAGAAGAAAGATCCTGGATAAAAGCCAACCTGAGAAACTCCAGAAAATGTCTATGATGGAAATAATCCCTGATCTCAGAATCTGGGGAAGAAGAGGAAGGACCTCAGGCAGAGGTTACAGTAAAGGATCGGTCCCTGAGACCAGAATATAAGAGAATCCTGAGCCACAGATCAGTACTATATTTCATAAAATGATCAATGAAATTTGCACAAAAATCTTGGAAACACAGTAGAAAGTGAAAGTAGAAAGAATCTATCAGTTGCCTCCAGGAAGAAACCCCAAGATGCAAACTTCCAGAAATGAAAATCATAGCTTAAAGTAAAAGAAAAATATATTACAAACAAGCAAAAAGCAGGCACTCAATAGCAAGGAACCACAATGAGAATTACATAAAACACAGCAGCTATCGCTCAAAGGAAGAAAAAAACAGAAATATGATCATCCAAAAGGCAGGAGCAAAATATTTACAATTGAAGATAAACTATCTGTCAAAACTAAGTATAATCCTCTAGGGTAGAGAAGAAGGGGAAAAGACCTTTAGTGGAATAGAGGATTTCCAAGCATTGCTTCTTTTTAAAAAAAGACTAGAACTGAGTAGACATTTGAAAATGGAAATGTTAGTTCTAAGAGAAATATAGAAGAGTATACAGACACGCAAGCATGCATGTGTATATATACACATATAATTGAAAGAGAATATGTGGGGAAAGGATTGTATACATGCTAATTCTGGCATGTGAAACAAATGTCTTCTTAGAATCATAACATCCTTAAGAGTAAATAAAAATGGAATCTATGGCACTATTCCCTTCAATCTGCCTCCTATTACAAAACTCTTGTTTAAATAGCACCCAGTACAAGTTAGAATTGGCTTCTGAAACACTACAGAAAGCTTGCTGATGTGGCCTATTTATAATTCCACTTTCTTTATCTTGACTCTATCTTCCTGATTAATTTTGAAAAACTCCATTTGTGCTACTCAACCAGTTCCTATCATCCCACAAGAAAAAATCAGAGCTGCCACAGTAATCCTTTCATCTGAAAACATTACATAAATTCAGAAACTCTGGGCCCTTGACAGAAGGGAAGGCATACCGTACCATATCCAAGTCTCCATGTAGCATGCTGCCTCATGAAATAGTGGGGGTGAAGAAAGTGGAATATGGCTCTATACATAACTGAATTGCATTTCATCTATTCATATGATACTATATTGCTTCTAGCTATATCAATAAACTCTTTTAATCTTTCCTAGTGATGCTACCTTCCATTCACCTCAATTTCACCCTAAATTTGCATGAAAAAGAGTCATCGAGAAAAGTTTAAATGACAGGGAATCTGTGGGTAGTTTTGTTCTTCTTTAATAAACTTAGGAGAAGACAAAAATAAGAGGCATATGCATTATACATTGGCAGGAAAAACAGAAAGTAAAGGAAACAATGGCTATTAAATAATAGAGGTACACAAGTAGAAAGAACATACAGATATGGAGGGAAGGTGAATGGACATCCTATGAACCTCAGTCTCATAAGACTTAACACAATTATACATACACACAGTGAAAGATTTCACTATAGAAATTCATTAAACTCAAAAGGAGATCAGGAAAATGTAGAAATAGAAAGGAATCTAGGGGAAGGGCAGGAGAAAGAAATGAATATCATAAGAAAAACAAATTTAAAGATTGAAAGAAAGAATATGAAGAGAGAATAAAAAGGAAAAAGAAATAATACCTAGAATCAGGGGTAGATTAGGAGAAAAAGAAGAGTAAATAAGAAAGGAAAATGGCTGCTTCATTTATAAGATCCCAAGGGTCAAATATACTCTCTCTCCCTCTTTCTCTCCCTTCCTCCCCCCACCTTTCCTTATTTATAAAAGTGAAAAGTGAAAGTAAAGAAAAGAAAATGAAGAAGAGAGCATGATGCAGAGAAATATATAATTAAACATCATGACTCTAAATGTAAATGATATGAACTCACCAGCAAAATGAAAAAGATAGCAGAATGAATTAGAAAATGAAATCTGATAATATGAATAAGGAGCTGAAGCAATATTTATTGTTCTGAGGCTGAAATCAAAAGAGTATGGATAGATAGCATGATTTTAGAAAAGGCTATAGTAAATAATCAAAAGATAAAGATATAAGCAGGGAAATTGTTTTATGTTAAACAGCACAATAGATAACTAATATTATATATGTATATAAGCACATATACACCAAATAATATAACATCTAAATATTTAAGTGAAAGGTAGATTGTAAAATGTATCCCCTTTCAGACAGAGATACATTTAATCAAAATATAAACAAGAAGTTAAGGACCTGAATATAACTTTAGAAAAATTTAGATATAATAGGCTTCTGATAGTTACTGAATTGTAATAAAAAATGAAATTATATATTTCTAAGTTTTATTCCATGTATTTATAAAAATTAACTATGAATTAAGACAAAACTATCTCACACACAAAAAAAGGAGAAATATTAAACGTATCATTTACTCATCATAATGTAATACAGGTTAGTTTTAATGAAGGTCCCTTAAATAAATAATTGGAGACTAACATAACTTTAATGAACAGGAGAGTCAAAGAAAGAACTATAGAAATAATAGAAAATAACATCAAAGAAAATGCCAACAATCATGTAATAGCATAATGAATGGGATGCATCTAAATCACTTTCTCAGGGAAATTTATATTTCTAAAGGCTTTCATTAACAAACAAGAGAAATATTAAATCAAAGAACTGGGTATAAAATCTTAAGAAAAATGTGAATAAGAAATTAAAAATTTCCAACTCAATAAAAATATTAATTATGAAAATTTAAGGAGAAATTAATAAAATTGAGAGCAAATAGATAATTTAAATTAATATATAAAACTAGAACATTTTCTTTTAAAATAAAAAAAACTTTAAATTAAAGTAGGTAATGGATGGATTAATAGATAAATATGCACAGTTAATTTAATTTTGGAGTAAAAAAGCAAACTTTTCACATTAAAATTTAAAAGAACTTAAAATAATTCAAGAAGAAATAAGGCACTTTATTACAAAATTGCTTGCCTAATTGTAAACAGATAACATTGATAACTTATGAATACTTAAAAATATGTAAAATACAGAAATTAGTGCAATAACAAATAGAGTAAGTAGTCCTAGATTATGGTTTTAAATAAGACATAACTCCCAAATGAGAAAAGAATTCTTCAAAATCAGATAAATTCACAAGTAAATTGTATAAAATGTTCAAGGAATATATATATAATTCTAAAAATACACAAATTAATTTGAATAATAAAGAATATGTCCTTCAAACCCCTTCTATTATACAAGTGAACTTCATACTTAAACCAGGGAGACACAAAAAAGAGAAATAAAACTTCACATCAGTATCCTATAAACAAACAGTGACAGAAAAATGTTAAATAAAATACTAACAAGCAGGCTACAACAACATATTAGGAAGATTATACTTTTTGAGAAGGTTGAATTTATATCAGAAATGCAGATTTGATTCAACTCAAGGAAGACTGTAATATGGCAAATTACATTAATAATATAAATAATATAACCCATATGATTGAGAAAATAGGATAGCAATATAATAGAAATTAAATTTTGATCAGCACTTCCGAGAATACAAGAAGATAAGCTCCAAGTGGATACCTGACCTACATAGAAAAAAAAACAAAATACCTTATCAGGGAACAAATTGTCTTTCCAATCTATATAAAACAAAATAACTCATTACAAAACAAGCAAGAAAAAGGATTTCAAAAAGCAAAATATACAATTTTGATTATATAACATTTAAAAGTTTTGTAGAAACAAATATAATGCAGTTAAAAAAATATAAGGGACACAGGTCAATAGGGAAAAAAGTCTTTGTAATAATTTTCTCTAATAAATGCATCCTTTCCAAGATATATAAGTAATTAATTCAAACATATAAGATTAAGAGTCATTCCCCAATAGATAAATGGCCAACAAATATCAACTAGAAGTTTTTAAAGGGAGAAAATGAGCTATCAAAATTATGTGGAAAAAATTATGCAATTAAAGAATTGGAAAATGAATCAATTTTCAGCTTTTACTTCATTCCTATTTTTAGGATTCTTACAAGGTGCCAAGTCACTGGAATGGATATAATTATCTAATTTAGCAAGGTACTTCTAGTTCAGTAATGTATTTACTAGAATTCCATGAGATTCACACCTTTAAGAGAGCATACTTTTAAGGAGCTCCCACAAGCCCAGGGAGTACCCACAAGCCTGCTCTCTGGGAGAAGGAGTCTGCTTCATTCCCACATCTACCTTCATGCTGGCTGGAGACATTGGGAGGATGAGAGGCTATAGGCTGAAGGACAAACCTTTGGATTTGGAGACATTCAGACAAGAGCTCTCGGGAACCAAGGAGAGAGGAAGGACACCAGAAAACTAGTTGAGCCCCAAGTGAAGGAGATAAGATTTGGAAAGAGTCAGTAAAGGACTTTAACTCCTGGCTGGATTTGAGATTATTGAACTGAACTGAAACTAAGGCTACCTCCAGAAGCTCCTCAAGAAATCTGCTCCTAGAGAATGATTACAATTTAGAGAACAGAACATTACACCTATAAATTGATAAAGATGAGAAGAGAAGAAAATGACAAAAAGAGATGGGAACACAAGCCCAGCATTATGTTGTTAGTGGAACTGTGAACTGGTCAGGAAATTTTAGAAGGCAATCTAAAATTATGCCCAGAAAGTTAGCAAAGTGTGTGTATACCAATTGGCCCAGCTATGCTAATATTAGGCATATATACACCAAAGAAATTAAAGAAAAAGGAAAAGGATCCATATGTACAAAAATTATTTATAGGAATTCTTTATGGAAATCAAAAACTCAGAAACTATGGGATTGTTATCCTCTTGGGGTATGTGTAACCAAATTTTGATATAGGAATATAATAGAATGTAATTATTCTATAAAAAATTATAAAATGAATAAATTTAAATGGAATTGGGAAGACCTTTATAAATTTATGCTAAGTTAGCTTAGTAGAACTGGGAGAACAATTTATAATGATAATATTATTATGGAAAATAACATTGAAAACTTGTAATCTGATCAATGAAATGACAATCTATAAATTCAAAAAATAAAGATGAAGTACATGACTCCCATCAGGAGGTAATGAAGTAAAAATGCAAAAAAGAAAAATGCATGCAGTTGTTGGACTTGGCAAATAAATCAGTTTTTTGGAGTATATAAAAAGATGTTTTGAGAGGTTTATATATATATATATATTTTTTTTAATTTGCTTAGTGGGGAAAGAGTGTAGACTCTGTTGTCTGTTTTTTTTTTTCTTAAACAATGAATTTACTTCTCTCAAGGTCAAGAAGTTATTTCCTAGAATGATGATCACATCTATAGAATTCTTGTCTAGGGAGCAGTGGTTATGGCTTTTTCTCAGGGTTCCAAAATTATAAAGATGCCAATCAAATTTGTGTTTTATGAATAGTTCTAAACTGAACTTACCCTCTAGTGAGCAAGAATATTTAATTAAAATAGGAAGCTACCCAGACATTTGCTTTTGACTCATTTGCTCCCCTTCCTTCACCTTTCATAGGACATGTTCAGGGTTTTGTTTTTGTTTTTTTTTTTTTTTTTTGTTTTGTTTTGTTTTTTCCCTGAGGCTGGAGTTAAGTGACTTGCCCAGGGTCACACAGATAGGAAGGGTTAAGTGTCTGAGACCAGATTTGAACTTGGGTCCTCCTGAATTCAAGGCTGGTGCTCTATCCACTGCGCCCCCTAGCTGCCCTGGACATGTTCAGGTTTTCTAGCTTAAACCATCAAGGGATAGTCCCCCTTGACCATCCTCTGACTCTCTTTCCCACCCTTTGTCTCTCTACCAGAATCTCACAATGCCACAGGCTCTTTTCTCCTCTGTGGAACACTGCATATTGAGATCCAAAAATCTCTCTTCTCTATTCTCCACCCACTCCCTCAACTGCCACTCAAGCAAAATTATCTGTAAGAGTTGATTAAGGGGCACTTTTGAGATGCTTACCCTAAGCAACAGCATTAATGCATGCATTTCTACATCTATAAATGTTAAGAAAAACTACTCCAAAACAGATTTTTAAAAGTTTTGTGGGTGATGGTGGGAGGGTCGGGGGAGGGAGAGGGATTGTACAAAGTACATTTTAGAAGCCTGGGTAAAACAGATAAACAAAAAAGTAGCTCTTCTCTGATTTCAACTACCATTTATGCTGGATTCTTCCCAGGAGAATAGACAAAGGCAGCTCCATAAGTGTTGAGGCTCAGTACCTTTATCCAGAAAGGAGTTGGGATAAAGACTTAAGCACTGAACATTATCATAAAAGTCCCAGCATGCATTAGGAGAATGACAACACTGACTCCAGGCAACATAACAATTGCAGAAAGATTTTGGATTTTGCAAGTGGTAACTTGGTAATGGTTTCTAAATGGACAGTGCTGAAAACTCCTCATCACCAGCCAGCCAAACATGTCACATCACACAAAAGCAAATCTCATTTTGTTGTTGTTATTATTGTTATGTGTTTATTGATGATGTCCCAAGAACTGGAAAATGACTCATTTAGGATTAGGATATCCATTTCAAAGGAAAGTAATGCATAAACATTCTATAGATCCCAAGCTTGGAAAAAGAAATATCATCTTACATCCATACATTCATTGTTTCTCCCTTGTTTATTATCTCCATTGGTGGGTTTTTGTCTGGAAATCTAAGTTGACCACACAGGCACAAGAGTAAACATTTGTCCTAATAAATATTTGCCAGATTGTTGAGCTACATCCATCCCATAATAAGAAAAGACATATTTATGTAATCCTGTAACTATGATGCCTATTCTTCCATCCAAAAGATCTTCAATTAGTTCAAGCTTCATTGCCACGTTAAAAAAAAAAAAAAGTTGTTGAAATGTAGAGGTGACTGAGAAAAGAAATGCGAATAAAATTGAAATTCAGTCAAATATTCATTCATTCAATTTGTTGGAAAGGGGGCATCTAGAGGACAAAGGGAATGAGTACCAGACCTGGAGTTGGAAGGACTCATCTTTCTGAGTTCAAATATGACCTGAGACTCTGACTAGATATGTGACTATGGGCAAGTCATTTAACTCTGTTGAAAGGAGATGGGAAACCCACTCTATTATCTTTGTCAAGAAATTACCAATGTAGCTGAAAAATGACTGAACAAATGTTGAAAAGTGAGATTTAAAGCAAAAAGATGAATGTTGATTTAAATTCCAGGTCTTCCAGTTATTAAGTAGATGATTTTGAGGAAGTCACTTTACTCTAGTTATGTGTTAAACAAAATTCTCCCAGTTCTGAAGTCTTGTGAGTCTATATTTCTTAAGTACTTAGTAATATTCCTAATAAACATTTTTTTTTTGCTAGAGATCAGATAGGGCTAGGAAAAATCTTAGGAATTCTATCTAATTCCTAAGAGCAGGTATTGGCCCAGTCTTGCCCTGTCCTCAGTGCTGGTGTACCATAGTCAGACTAGTCCAAATATTTCTTGAGTGACGTGCAGTTTTTAAAAAGGTCAGAGTGATAACTGACCAGATATGGTGAGATTTTTGTTCATATTCCCTGGTATATTGTTTGTATCCTTGATTTCCTTACACTTCTGGAGAGAACAATCATCAAGGAAACTGTGTGACATGTATCTTTGCTTTGGCCTGGTCCATAGTTCCTGGACAAGTCCTCTCCTGCTTGAGAATCAATAGAGACAAAAAGGCATTTGATGCTGCTGCCTTGGCTTGTGGATTCAGGTTTGAATACAGATATTTGGTTTTCATGACTATACTCAGTGTCCCATGACTAGGAAGGCTAATCACTAATGTATGACTAGAATCTGACTACTCTCTATGAAGCTTCATGCTAGCTATTTGTGAGCACACAAAGATGGACATCATATGGCTTCCTGTTTTCCATAGAGCTAGCTACTGAATTGTTATTTTCCAAAATTATCAATTGCCTAAATTCAATCTTTTTTCATAAAAAAGTGATTTTGATGTATATAAGGGCAATGTAGTAAAGATAATAAATACTTGTTGATTATTTGAGTTTGGGGCTTGAAGTCAGGAAGATGATTCAGATCCCACCTAAAAATATATTACCTTCATGATGTTACACAAAATGATGTGCCTCAGTTTCCTCTTCTATACAATGAGGATGTCAATATCTGTAATCTTTAGCTCATAGGATTACTGTGAGTCGCAGATGAGCCAATGCATCTGAATTCTTTGTAAACCTTCAAGCTCTATATAAATATCCATTATTCTCATTGTTAGTATTAGAGTGATCTCCATTTAAAGGATCATTCACTGTAATGAAGAAAGCCAATTATTTGACATGTAGACTAAACAATAAATTGAATAACTAAAGGTCTTAGTGGCCAATTTTTTTTTTCCTGATGCCATGGCTATAACTGCCGCCAAGTGTCGACATCTCATTCCTAAAGACTCTGAGGTTGTAGGTGCCTTCGAAAATAAGACACTAATTAAAGGAACTAAAATTTGATTTAGGGTGAAAATGAGTCAGACATGGCAGCCGGAGGGGAGATTCCACTGACAAATGAAGGGTACAAATGGACGATGAGATACATACATGGTAACAAGCAGAGGAGAGAAAGTGCTTCTCTCCTCCATCTTTGATGTTTGCTTAAATCCCTAATACTCTACTAGGAGAGAGCCATCTGGGATGTGAATTAGTTGGGAGGTCCTTGTCAGTGACAGATTAGCAAACAGAAAAGCATATGAACTCCTCATATTAGAACCAGGCCTTATGCCTCTGAGGTCCCAAAAGACTATTGTATCATATGCTGTCAGTCAATTATCAGGAGGGAACAAGATGTTGTTTTCTGCATTCTGTATCCTGGATTTGATAAAAGAAGAAAAGCCAAGGGTGCTGAAAAAAAATTTTAATTCTGTCCTTTCTAGAAATCTTAATTCTGGAAGACTACACAAGTCTTGAGGAAATCTAGATCTAGAAGAAAGAATGAATATGCAATCATACTATATAAGTTCTAAATATATTTCTTATTCCTTCAAAATAATACCTAGCATAGCACCTGGAAGAGGCAAGCTCCTAATAAATTGGTATTGTTCTGCCATTGTTTTTGAAGAGAATCAATGACATTGCAAATGCCAGCTTTCTAATTAAGGCAGTGAAATGAAGTTAAAAAGAAAAAAAAAAAACACATATATTAATGGATTATCTATATATTGCTACCAGAGTGACAATTCCATTATGCTAAGGTCAGGAGAATAATGAAAGTAGCATCTGGAGGGGAGAAGCAGAGTTCCACTAAATGAAAGCTCAATTATTTTTATTGGGCAAACTCATAATCATCACACTCATTTGACTGAGTCAACTATGAGACCCAGTGAGCGGTGGGACTGGGGAACAAGGGGTCACTCTCATTCTCTATGAAACATAAAGTGGTTGTCATTTCTCTGTCACTTTAACCTCAAAAGGATAAGCAAATTGACAAGGTGAATGCGAGACTTTCTGGGTCCAGTCCTTTTTGGTGTACAGGATTGAGCTAAGATTTTGCAAGAGGACAAAGGGCTAAATATAAGAACTTTTTTGCTCTTTACTTGTAACTTTAAAAGTCATCAAAAAATCCCAGTGTCGGAAGTACCTCCATCAATAAGTATGGGCAATTTATACATAACTTATGATCTTAAGGAAGCGTCCAAGACACTATGTGACCTGCTCAAGAAGTCACTATGTGCCTGAAGTAGGTGTTATTCCCATGTCTTCATGATGTCAAAGTTGGCCTTCTTTCACTATATCCCCTTTTCTTAATGACATGCTAGGTTAACGATCCTTTACATAAGTCTGACTATATTTAAGTCTCTTTCGAAGTTACAATTCATATTCTATGACCCCAACAGGTTCCCTGAAATATCAGTCTCAATCCTCTTCAGCTTAATTCATTTTTTTAACAGATCTCAATATATATAATGAAAGAGAAAATGAAAATTACTTCTATTCAGGATGCTATCCCAGACTATGAACTCTTTAAAAATAGGCTTTCATGGTTTTCTTGAATCTATTTCAACTTTCTGAAAATGGACTTGCAAAACCACTGATGTCTTCTTTTTACCTCTGTGAGTGTAGTTGGTTCTTATAGGAAACATGGAATAAACAAGTATTTTTCTCTACATGTCCATGCATTGTTTTTTTTTTTTTTCTTGTTATATTGCAAACTGATGATGAGAGGGGGAAAAAATTAAAAATAAAAGGAAAGGGGAAATTATGGAGTGGCCCAACTGGCTTTATTCTCTCTATCTTAATAAACAAATGTGCTGAACCCTAATCTTCCTATAACAAATGCACTGTCCTAGAGGTATGGTGGATCTCTTGATGTGGGATTGGATGGATATCAGATCATACCAGCAAGGAAATCAAGTTAGAGTTGGACCTGCTCTCAATTTCAACATCCTTGAAAGGAGCTATTTCAGGTCACAGCCTATAGAAGCTTAAGTAGCATTGTTCAAGCTACAATAAATTTTTCATTATATTGCCTTTAACTTTTTTTCTTCTAGTCAGAACTTTCTGAAAAATTCACCAATCAGGATAAATATATCTGAATGCATTCTCACCCAGTAATGCTTTTCTTTGTGAAGATTATTAAGTTAGCATCTACTAGCTTCTTCAGAACTAGAGTAATGAGAGATATTTCTCCTCCTCCTTCTTTTGCTGCTATAAGGGTTTTGAATAAATATAACATAAAAGATGAATATTTATAATCTTCAAACTTTAGGGGGAGTTAGGGCTTGAAAAAGAACGTCTGTGACATATGAATACAATATAAATGATGAAACTTTATTAGCCCTCTTGATTCCCTCTGATGGAGAGCTATGATGAGATGTTTGTTTCAATCAATGCCAATAAGTCAAAGGACTGTGATTGGGGAAACTGTCACAGTTTGCAAATCTCAAATGTTTATAGTTTCTAATCTCATCGAGTTGCCTGAGGCTTAAAGGTAAAGATATACTGATGCTAGCATAGCTAGGGAGAATCAAAAGAAGGATTTGCATCCAGATCTGCTAGACTGCAATCTAGGATACTAATCAGTATACCATGCTGCTTCACATTAAATATGTAAACGACAACTATATATATATATATATATATGTGTGTGTGTGTGTGTGTGTGTGTGTGTGTGTGTGTGTGTGTGTGAATTAACAAGCAAAATGACTACTTAATGATTAACCTTATTTAAACAACTGAATTCTAAGATGAGACCAATACTATGCAATTTAGGGGAATTCTGGCCAAGATGGCTGTGAAAGGTAGTCAAATTACCTAGCTGCAACCTAGCAGAAAAATCCTAAAATTTACACAAGTATAAAAAATGCCTTAAGAAAGCTAGTGGAAAACTATAGTATGAGACTTATTCCATATGAAAATTACACAATCAACCAGAAGTCCACAAGCTATGGTAACAAGAGAAGACACCAAGAAGGCTGACGCCATCCCATGCTTATTTGCATGTCCACTTTCCTATCAGAACCAGTGAAAGGCCAGAGACATATGTAGTCTATAAGAATTTGTGTCTGGAGGCAGTAAGCGTGGAGAATGCCCTAAGAGAGATGCAAGAAAGAGAGTGGAAGTAGCTGAAATGGAATAGTGCAATTAAGATGAATAGTTGAGTATCCAGGGTCTCCAAGGAACCTACCAGTCTATCTAGAGATGTCACAAACAACCCTAAAGGACTCTAACCCTCAAAGAAAGGAGAGCGCTAGTCCAACATGTGAAGATAAGCACGGAATGGCAAGAAACTTAATGTGAAACAAAATAAGGTCAATTGGCTCACTCAAAAGCACAGAGGAAGAAAGAACCTGATCCTGATGGAGTCAGTAATTGAAGGTGGGGATATTTGTGAAACAAAGACAAAACCAACCCAGTACAAAAGTTATTGTAGATGTAGAGATGTGCTATATAACAAATGCAAGAAGTGACCTAAAGGAGAAAGGACCACAAGGATTACATCAACAACCAGAAGAAATGAAAATGTATTTTAAAAAATGGAAGAAAGAATTGGAAAGAGGCTAAATAACTAAGAAAAAAATTGTTGAACCTTCCCAAGGACTCCCTAAGAACTAGAAAAGAATAAAAGTTTTAAACTTCATAAAAGCATCAAGAAATATTAAAACAGCTTTAGAAGATGAAAAACAGAAGAAAATATAAGCTGCCTGATATCAAAAACAAAGAACCAAAGGGGAAAAAACAATGATTGGTCACTATATTTCCAAAAAAATCATAAATAAAAATTACCCAAATCTATTAGAACCTGAGGGTTGTGAAGAAAGAATCAATTTTTTTTTTCCTGAAAAGTTCCAAAAATGACATGGTCCAAATTCAGAGGTCCCCTGTCAAAGAAAAAATAATATTAGATACCTCCAAAAAGAAGGTATTCAAATACCAAGTAATCAAAGGTAAAGTTCATAATAGAATATAGTCTAATTCAGAAATTGTCAAAATATGTTTTGGAAAACTCAGGTGTTTCCAAGACCTTTCCGTGAGGACAAAATTATTTTCACAAGAATACTAAATTGACAATGAAAATATTTATTCCTTTTCCAGTTGCATACCCATTTGAAGCCAGATTTTTTTCAAATAAATCAGCAAACAGACATGAGAACCCAATCTATTCTGTTAAGCTAAACATTAAATAAGCTTACAAACAAGTAAAATGATAATTTTTGTTTTTGGAAAAAATATTTTTCATAAAAATATATTATTTATTAACAGTGAATTTATTATTAGGGCTTTTAAATGAGTTGGTAAATATTTCAAATATATCAGTTTAAATTTATAATACAGTAAATTTTGATGGGCATAACTCAAACTGAAGGAAGACCTTGGGGTCCTCAATAACGTTTAAAACTTTAAAGGACTACAGACATCAAAAAGTTTTAGAATTGCGACTTTAGATGACTAGCAGCAAAATAGGGGTTGGAGATGCCTTTATCTTTAAATGTCTTCTAAATTGGGGATCTGATACATAATTTAGATCTGTGGATGTTTGTTTCATTGTCATAATCTTGACTATTAACATTTTTGTTTTCTTGTCTCTTCCCTCATTTTGTTTATGTATTCACTATAGACATTAGTAATAAATAATTTATAGTTAACCAATGTAAATGAAAAAATAAGCATGTGCATTTCTAAGATAAAATGATAATCAAGTGAATCTGGGTCTTTAATGATTAGATATACTCAATGATTTATTCTAGACCAAGAAGCAACCATCTTTTATTGTGCAATCAATTTATTCCATTCAATTCTGCATCAGCTAAATGCACGTATTGCTTAAAAACAACATAGATAATAGTGTGGATAGAATCATGGTGTCCATACTTTGCCATGACATAAACCTCCAATGGTTTTTGCAGAAATCTAGGATTCTGTGGAATCATTTGGCCCATTGTTTTTCAATTTTAGAGTCTAATACAAACTCAGGACTCTTCCACTTTGACATATCTCCCCTACCCTCTACCAAAAAAAAATTCTTTTCAGTGCTCTGTGCCCCCAGCATTAAATAGGACACAGTGGCAAAACATTTCCCAGGGATGAATGATGAATGATGTCAAATATTAGTAGAACATAGCAAGTCCCAAGATCTTGTCATTTTGTCTTCTAGACACAAACAGTTGGAAAATACCCTGTTTCTATCCCCTTTAAGACTTCCCTCCTAAAAAGTCAGGGGTGATTTTTCTACTAACTAGATTTATGTAGAAGATTCTACAGGGTATTGTGAGAGATGCAAAGCCTACCCAAAAGAAGCCTTTCTCAGAAACTTCCACAATCACCTCAAATAAGTTAGTGTCAAGGCTGTTCCAATGTTTCAATGAAATGAAGAGTTGGGGATGGAGAATGAAAATAAAGGGTTACATTTTCCAAAGCTAACTGACCACTATAATTAAGAGGTAAAGTTATATATATATGTATGTATGTACATATATATATATATATATATGTGTGTGTGTGTGTGTGTGTGTGTGCATGTATAAGATATAAGAAGCACCCATTAAATACTTTGTATGCCAGGTGCTAGGCTACACACTGAAGATACAAAAAGAAAACAACTGAGAACTGTGTCTACCTTCAAGGAGTTTTTATTCAATTGAAAGTAAACAACAGGTACACAGAGAGGTCAATAAAAAATAAAATAAAATATAAAAATATAAAATAAAGTAAAAATAAAATAAATTCAAAGTAAATGCAAAATCATTTCAGTAGAGGAGGAGAAACTAGTATTTGAGAAGGGGGAGGAGCAGAGATCAGAATAGCCCTGTGATACTTGAGCTAAATATTGAAGGAAGCAAGGAATTCTAAAAGGCAAATGGAGATTTAATGGTGGATAGAATATTAGACTTGGAATCAGAAAAGACTTTGATCCAAAGCTCACATATGGCATGGAATAGTTGTATGAACATGAGTAACTCACTGTTTCTGAACTCAAATTTCTTCATCTGTAAAATGGATCCATTAATACTTCACAGGTTTATGGTAAGGCTCAAATGAAATATTGTATATGAAATACTTTGCAAGTGATAAAGCATTAAATCATTCTGAAATATAGATAATATATGTATATACACATGTATACATATCAAGTACATAAAGTTTGTTATAAATGTATGTATTAATGCATATATATATATATACATATATATAGCTATCCTATATGTGTATATATATATTATATATATATATATATGTGTGTATATATATATGTAGTTGCCATTTCTTCTGAAAATAACAACTGATAAATTATGAAAGTTGATATTCCCAGTTGATAAGGGGAGCCAATCAATATAATTCAGTATCATGGAATTAAATGCTATGGAATGTACATGAAGAGAAGGGAAAGGAAATTATATAGTACCTACTAAGTTCCAGACACAATAATAAGGACTTTACAAATATTATCTTGATTGATCATTTAGGATATCCTAAAGATATTTATTTATCTATTAACATATGTGTGTATAAATCTGTACAAATGTGTATATTAAATTATTAAAAAGATAATGACATCATTACTCCCTTGTGGGAAGATTCAAAGTAAATCTTGCTACATACTAAACTATCAATGAATCTGCTTGTGATGGTGTCTGCTTCTGTCTCTGAGCCTGGCACTTTGGCTAATTTCTCAAACTTTCCCACCTCATATATAGGAAGAGGATTGACTGGAATTATGATTTCATTGCTTCGAAGTGACAAAACTGCCTCTGTTGATGCAGAAGAGCATCTCCTCTGACTGTCTTAGACTGACTTAGCTTAAGACTGACAGTCTTAGAATTGCCTAGAGCTCTGAGAATTTAAGAGATTCCAAAGATCAAACAGGCTTTATGTATTAGAAGACGAACTTTAACCCCTCTCCATCTCCATCAGCCAGCTTTCCATCTACTATATCTCTCTATAAATATCAAGTATGGATTGATTTGTGAATTTTTGTATGTGTATATACATATATGTATGTATATATGTGTATCTACATGTATGTGTACATACACATATGTGTATGGAGACATTGAAACAGTGATCAATTCCATTCAAATAGTAGCTTACTAGATACATAGTAAATACCACTATGTAGCCTTTTATAAAATAAAACATCCCTGAGCCTCAGTTTCCTCTTGTATAAAATATGAGAGTTAAATTTGATGCACCTGAAGTGCCTTCTTGTTCTAATTCTATAGTCCTATTACCCCATAGCACACAGGGGCATCAGTAGCCAACAAGACTTTTGTCCCTGCCGACAATGCTCTTCCTCTTCATTTTGTTTCCCTGGCTCCTTTTAAGACTCAACTCAAACTCCACAATCGAGAGGAAGTTTTTCCAATTCATTTCCCTTATAAAGCCTCTGCTGTTGCCTCCCATATGAAATTGCATTCCTTCTCTGCCAGAGAGATAGATAGATAGATAGATAGATAGATAGATAGATAGATAGATAGATAGATAGATAGATGTATATATAGATATATTTGTATATATATAGATATATCTGTATATATAAAGAGAGATATAGAGATATATACAGATATATATAGATATAGATATAGATAAGATATATATCTTAGATGAACATAGTTGTTTGCATATGGTATCTGCCATTAGAATCTGAGCATTTTGAGGGCAAGGATTGTCTTTCACTTTTTTGTACCCCCAGCACTTCGCATAGTGCCTGGTCCATATGAATATGAAGTGTCTATCAACTGACTATACTGATTGATCCAAGCATTGGGAATCCCAAGTCCTTTTGATGGACGAGACCCCCCAGTCAGTTGTCTTCTACCCCCTTACTGTGCACTTGCTGATTTTTTGTTCTATTCCTCTTTGATGATTTCAAGTTCAACTCATTACCTTCTAGTAACACAGTCAAACTTGAAAGGCTTCAGGTGCCAGAGAGAAAGCCCTAGAGTAGAGTGGAAGGATTCAATGAACTACTAAGGTTATTGTTATGAAGCATAGCCTTTGCACCAATTCAGGGAAAAGCAAGTTTAAAAAACTATGTACAAAAGAATTGCAAATCTCTATAAGCCCCCTCCTTAGTGGCTTCACAGTATATGTATTTATTCCATTTCTAAAATCGTTTAGTACTTTATTAGTTTGCCCAACTCTAATCACTATTTTCTATACCCCAAGCTGCCAAAACTTTCAGGTCAAAGATTATTCCCTTCTGAATTCTCAGCACCAAATGAATGCAAATCCAATAGGTCCTTGGAGATGAAAGGCTGTGATTAAAGCTGGCCACTCCTAGGAGCCATATGGAAGCACCTCGGCATTAAAGCCATCTGTCTGCAATACCATGTACATGCTTGCTCTTTGCCATTGCAACATAGTTGTGTTTTTATTATTATTAAAAATGTATCAGTCTGAGGTGCAATTACAACCACAGAGTAACATAATAAAAGGGAAGGAGAAACAGAAATCCCAATGCAATATAAACACAGTGCTGCTGTTTAAATGTACACACTGAATAATACATAATAAAAGGTTTGGGTTTTCTAAGTAAGGGCTTCAATCTTTTGTATTTTATATGATGGGTAGGGAAAAGAAAAACAAAGGTAGCAAAAAACTGCACATATTATACCACAGGGAAAAAGAATAAGAAAACCAACACCAAAACCCAGAATTTCATATGATGAAAATTGAAATAAATGAAGGAACAAATAAAAATGAATGGCAAACTAGATGAATGGATAGATAAATAATGGGTGGATAGCTAGATGAATGAATAAATAAATGTATGGATAGAAAGATGTGAGATAAATAAAATAAAACAAAACCCTAAGTGCTTGCACATATCAAGTAAGTATTTAAATGCTTGCTGGTTTGGATTTGAGGTTGATAGATACCATAACATCTATAGCCCATAATTCCTAGAGATCAAAAGACTATTCATTAAAACAAAATACATACATAAACATGACTCTTTTGCTTATAAATACTACAAAGATCTTTAATGAATTCAATTGAAAGCAATAAAAATTGATGGTGATTTCTCATAATAGCTCAATTTCATAGTTACACATTTTAGATACTGATTAAGTGATAAAATATGTTAGGAATAATTAGTCATTCTAGGATCCCCTGTTATTAGATTACATTAAGAAATGGTGGTTTTTAGGTGGATTTCTCCCCATCTCTTGAGGTTTCTGACACTTCCTTCTCTAGTTCTTCCTTCCCAAGTTCTGGCTTCTCAAAGTTCTATACAAAAAGAGCGTTATTATTGGTGAGTACTTAGTACATGGCTTATATAGGTATCTAGTCAAGAATCACTAGATTCATAAAGACTCATCCTCCAAAAGTTTCCATTCTATCGAAACCAGCTATACCTGGAAATATAGTCCATCTCCATGCCTTTGCTTAGGCTACAACCCATGCTTGGAATGCTCTCCCTCCTCACTTCTACTTCTTAGAATCTATAACTACCTTTAAAGAAAAAAATCTCGTACACCTCCTATATAAGGGGTTTTCCTGACCCCCATTACTTTAAAACTAATTTTTGTTTCCTTTTTCCCTACACTTAGGAGACTACATCATAAAAAATTAATTTTTCAGGGATAGCATAACATGGTGGATAAAGAGCTGGTGTTGAAGCCAAAAATTATACAAATTTCAGTTCTTCTCATTGACATATCCTGGTTGGATTACTAAGCAAGTCATTTACTCTTCTCATACCCTAGGCAGCTCCATAAGACTCCAAATTTTAGCAAATGTATTAACCTTCTTTGGTTGAGGGAATGTCTTTATTCAAAGGATTCCCATCAGCAGTGAAATCACAGGTCCAGTCTCCATCTCTTATGGCCTTTGTATAAGAAAAGTGACAGGTGGATAAAAAGGTACTTATGGTACATAAGAAGAGAAGAAGATAGATAAGGAAAAAATACAGTGGATAAAGAGTACAGAACACCTGAGTTCTAGTCCTCTCACTGACATTATAGTAGTGTGGATAATCTTTTCAATTCTCAGAGTACCACAAAACTCTCTGAATTTAAGATACAGAAGAGTTGCCGGACAACATAGAGAGATGGAGTTTCCAAAGTAAAAATTCCCTATGCTAATAAAATCACAAATCTGGGCTAAAAGAAATTATTTTCTTTATTTACTTACATATATTCATACTACATCTCCTCCTTTCCTATCTCTCCAAATCACGTATAAAGAATTCCAATAAAAATGATCAAAATTGGGAAATGGAGCATTTTGTTCATGACACAGCAAGATCAGTGTTACCAGATGTCAGATTTCCTACGCAGTAGAGTAGGGAAAGAGAAGTGAAGTTGTAAGTTGATAAATTTAAAAGTTCTTTTGAAAATATTTCTCTTTTATCCATTCATTACATTCTCATTTACTCATTCTTGAGTCCAAATAAATAAGACATTTTCTACGCCACCATCTTCTATTTGAAACCTCAATAATACTTCCCTGTATGGTATTTAAGCATGAATTATTTTGTCTTCTTGAGGTGATCTCTCAAAAACGTGCTGGTGGGAAATGGACAAGTCCTGGGTGGTGGAGCAGAGATGAGGTTCAGGGGTCCAATGTCATAGCCATGCAAGAATAAATCAAAACTAAGGTGAAGTTTCTTTGAATTACCAAAATCTAAAGGATAAAATAAATGGAAAGCCAATTGCAAAAATGGAGATTTGGGTCTAGAATAAATAGCTGATGAATAAAATATTTTTATGATTCACCCAATTTCCCCCATGATTTTATTAAAACTACTTGTGCTCCATGCTTTTCTCCAAGTCCTGTGCTTATTGTCCCTCTCTGCTCTCATCCCCCAAGCATCAAAAGGACCCAGCCAGGTAGGTAGTACCCTTTCCTCATTCAGCTTCTAGACCCTGAGCTAAAACAATGAATTCTATTGCAGATTGGCTTAAAAAATTGGTCTTTGCAAAATGCCAAGCCACTTTCACAAAGGATTTGATATGATTGGATGAGTGCCCAAAGCAAACGTTTTGAACTCACTTTCACTAAGTCTTCCCCTTCCCAGTTCCCCTCCTTGTTTTTGTGCCTCCTTCGATTCTTCACTCCTTCTTGTTGACTTCTTACTTTCATAAAACTATGCATCCATACGTATGTGTAAAAGCAGCACTGACACCATAGACATCCTAGCTCTCTCCCCATATATATAAATAAATATATATATGTATATATATATATGTATATATATATATATACATATATATATACATATATATGTATATATATATATATATATGTATATACTAGTCCATAAAAATTAAGCCAACTGTATCAAGCCATCCTGACTAGGAGGAACCAATTATTTACCCAAGAAATCACTAAGGCTTGCAACCATTCAATCTAAGATCCTCTAGCAGCTTCAATAATTTCTCATCAACTGTTTCATAAGCACAGACTGAAACTTGTCACTAAAACTAAGCCAGCTCAGTAATGTCACCCCTCAATCCAGATCAGTGGAAGGAATTAATGGAGCTCTCCGTGTGGGGGCTCTTCCTCTTCAGCAGCTGAGAATGTCAAAGCCCTTTCCAAATGTCAATCACATATTATGGTAGTCAGAAGTAATCTCAACAGGCCTTGACCCAGGAAGTGCCTCTTCCTTTATATTCAAAGATGCTGCCACCGTTGCAATTCAGTGGACTCATAACCTGAGGCTTCAAGCTCGAGTTCTTTAAAATAGTGATGGCCCTTGTACCTATTTATCCATGCTCCATTCCTAGATGGCCCTGGGAGATACAGAATATTGGCAAGCCAATAGCTTCAACTGTTGTAGGGTAACATCTACTTTTAATTTAAAAGGTCATCATCACTTATTTAGTACTTTCCAATTGAGAAAGAAATTGTTGGCTGGGATCATCATATGTTTTTCTTATTTATTGGTGATTGGAGAGTTTGGGGACGTATCCCTATATTACCAACATTACTGGGTGTGAATCCTACCTCTGCCCCTTTTTATTGGGTGATCTAAATAAATCATTTCATCTCTTTGACCTCCATTTCATCCATAAAATTTGAGGTTGGGTCCAGCTAGCTTCAAACATAACTTCTAATTCCAACTTTATAATCCTTGGATTATATCATAAGACCAAAGAAGTAGAAATGCATAAAGGGTAAAATATTATTCATTTATCAATTCCAATATTGTTTCAGCAGAACACATGTAGAGATAAATCTTATAATAGTGGCAGATAGTCAGCCCAAAGAGCCAGCTGCTCCAATGGGAACAATGAAGAAAGTTTTCTGTCACCATCATAATTCTCAACATAAGTTCTAGGCAGGCAAAATATTTAAATAGCCTAGCTCAATAGATGTTGTTCCATTTTATAGCATTGTTTTTATCAAGTATGTATTTGTCTTTAAGATTCAAGAAAATAAATAAATTGAGCAGTCAAGTCACCGTAAGCACTTCAGACCCCCAGAACTACAGCGATATGGTGGAAAGCTTATTAGGCATGGACCCAAGACATGTGGGTTCTAATCACCCTTGAGCCTCAGTTTCCTCATCTATAAGGTGTAAGTAGTAATAACATAAGAGAAAGACAACATGTTCTTGTGTATAATTAGTTGGTCTTGAAGCCAAATAAAGTTGGATTTAAGTTCTGTTCATCCCAGCTTGGTAACCCCAGGCAAATCACGTTAACTTCTGCGTACCACAGACAACTCTCTAGGGAAAGAAACTGCAGAGAAAATGCCCATCTACAATGGTGGAAAGGATTGTTTACTGGAGGTCTCCTGACCAGGGCATCAAACCTGAATGGGCCAACAATGCTTCCAAGTATGGTTTAAAACAGATTAAAACAGAATTGGGGAATATTTAAGAAAATAAATAACAATGCAATAAAATATAAACAATATTATATTTTAAAGCTAAGTCAAGATGTGTCAAATAAGGATCCTTATGTATACAAACTTGTACATGATATGTATAAATGTCCCTTTGAGACAGCTAAATGACCCAGTGGTTAGAATACTGGACCAGAAGTCAGGAGGAACTGAGTTCAAAGCTGGTCTTAAGATATTTAACATTTATTAGCTGTGTGATTCCAGGCTGATCACTTAACCCCAACTACCTCACCAAAAAGAAAAATTAGTGGGCCCCTTTTATTTAAGTTTGACATTAGTGCCCTAGATCAATGACACACAGACCTAATTAAAAAGGGAAAAAAAAAAAACATGAAAAATATTAGGTGTCAACTATATGCAAGGCCTGATATTAGGAAATGTTGTTAGCGGGAAGATATAAAATTAAATGACAGCCCTTAATTATCTTTGTGCAAAGCAAGAAAAATAAGACAGGGTTTCTGACCTTGAAGTGTTTACTTGTCTTATTTAGGCAGTAAGTAATGTGCCATTTTTATTGTCAACATTTAATGAACACAGTTAAAAAATCCCAAATTCTATCTTGTCTGATCCCGTTAGATTGGAAGCTTCTTGACTACAGAAACTGTCTTTTTTGCTCTTTTTGTACCCCCTAGAGCTTCGCACAGTGCCTGGCACAGAGCAAGCTCTTAATAAATGTTGATTGATTGATTGGCTCTGTCACTTAAGCCTAGAATAAGAAGATGTATTTTCTTGAAAATTAGCTTGAAGGACATATTTTGAAATCCCGGCTGCAAATGACCATGAAGAAAATCACAAGAAGTGAGAATCCCCACTTCCTGAGGCAGGATTCTCCAAAAAGCAGTTCATACTGAAATTTTCATTCAAATAGATTTGTTACAGATGTATTATGTAACTGCATGATGAATCTCCATGTTGAACCTCCATGATGCATGTTTGATGCATAAACCACAGCTCATCAGATCTGGCTGAAATTATAAGAACATTACAACTCGAAGACTTTGACAGCCAATTCTGTTGTTGCCCCTAAGTGAAACGGTGCAGCCTTCGACAGCGTTCTCGTACCTGTTCAAACGAGACACTTTTCACCAGCCATCAGAGGGAACGAGAATCCTCTCTGGAAATCTCTGAACATCTACAGAAGTGAGACCTGGTGATGAAACACATTTTAAGCATACCGAAACAAAATCCCGTAAGACAATAAGAGAGAAAATGAGCAAATAAAGTACAGGGAAATGTGTAAAGAATAGATAAAGTTATTTCCAGTGGCAAAGATATTAAATTAACAACCACCAAAATCAGGCTTAGGGGAAAGAGTGCTGTTAGAGAAAGATATAAAATGTAATTTACCACTCAGCTCCAGTAGTGAATAAAACCAAACGCTGGACCATATATGAAACCCCAGGCCTGCCCAAAATGTCTTATGTTGAAGAAATAAAAAGGAACAAAAAAATCACATCCATGCTATCCTGACAAAGAACCATTTAATTGTAATAAATTAAGCCATTTACTGAAGAGGGCAGAAAATACTAAAGAGAAATATGAATTTTAAAAATAAGCAGCAGAAACTTCAGAGAATATATCTATTTAAAAATTCAGGAATATATTAATAACAAAAATTATATTGTACAGCACTTAAGAATTTGAAAAGACTCTGGGGAAAAGCACTTTCTTTGGAGGCAAAAGATCTGAGTTCAAATCCTATCTGTGACACTTCCTATATAACATGAGCCAAATCACTGATCTCCCCCTCTCCGGGTATGAGTTTTTTAACCTGTCATATGAGACAGTTTTCTTAGCTAAACTTTTTGATGTTTTAAAGAATTATGTCTCAATCTCATTTCTTCCTTAAAACATCGGACTAAGGTAAAGAGGACAAGTGTTATTGCAGATGAGGAAACTGAGGCTTGGAGAGCTTTGGATCAGTTATCTAATGGGTTTATGATAGGGCCAGCCTTACCTCTGGAGGAATAGGGTTTTGGGAGCCAAATTTTGAGTCCAGAAGATCTGTATTAAAATTCTATTTCAGGTTGAGTAGTTGGGTGACTAGTAACTTAACTTTTGCAGATCTTTTTTTTTTCCCTCACCTGTCAATTATGTACAATAAGGCTAACCAAGATAATGGAAATAAAATATTTTGCAAAGCTTACAGTGCAGAAGATTGGTTGGCTAATTATCATGATTGAGAGGTGATGGGATATGGCAAATGGAGGGCTAGCTTCAGAACCAAAGACATTTATATGACAGGATTGTCTTGGATGTGTATTATTACAAGCTATAGGAGCTGAAATAAGTTGTGAAATGTTGCCTAGTTCTCAGCAAACTGTAAGTAGTGGAGAAGGTACTGAACCTGATTTAGTGATGGGAATTATCTCACCAAGGAGCATCCTATGCCAGTAAGATCACAGGGTCACTTCTTAAGCCAAATGATAATTATTTACTTTATAGCAAAAAAAAAAATCTATGTATTATTATTATTACTAATTGTTTATTATTCATAGCTATCCTTTATATAGCACTTTAAATTTTGCTAAGTAGGAAGCTAAGTGGATAGAGCACTGGGGCTGAAGTTAAAAAGACCTGAGATCAAATCCAGTCTCAGGCACTTACTAATTTTGTGACCTTGGACAAGTCACTTAACTCAGTTTTCTCATCTGTAAAATGATCGGGAGAAGGAAATGTCAGACCATACCAATTTTTTTGCCAAAAAAACTACAAAGGGGGTCACAAAGAGTTGGACACAACTGAAAAACTACTGAAAAATGAAGTGCTTTTCAAATATGATGTCATCTTACCCTCACAACAACCCAGGGAGATAGATGTTATTATTATTCCAATTTTACAGATGAAGAACTGAGGCCCAGAGAGGTTAAGCAATTTGTCTATGAAATGGGTCATAAATAGAAAAACTAGTAGTGAAATCCAGGTCTTCTGATTCCATGCTTCCTAATACAAAAAAAAAAAAAAATGGTCAAAATGACTGCATTTGAAGCAGTCACTGACATTGATATGCTGAAAAAATCACTTTCTTAGCAGCCCATCCAACGCTGGGCTCCCATTTGTACCTCCTCTAATTACATCATCATCAGCTATGTTGGTGCAATTCCAGTCTAAATAACAGTAATTGCAGACAGAATTGGAGACCAAGAAGAGGGAGCATCAATAGTTCCTAGAGGAAAACAGCAGAAACCAATTGACTAGTAAGCAGTTATTTAGCACTAGCTACATGCCAGGCACTCTGCTAGAGGAAAAAAAGATAATGAACCAGGGCAGCTAGATGGTGCAGTGGACAGAGCATCAGCCATGAAGCCAGGAAGCTCTGAGTTCAAATCCAGCCTCAGACACTTAACATTTGCTAGCTGTGTGACTCTAGGCAAGTCACTTAACCCCAATTGCCTTAAAAAAAAAATGAAAGAATTCCAAACTTCAGCAAACTTACATCTTAGAGGAGAGGCAATAGACATATAAATAGAATATATACCAAATAAATATATGTTGTGTGTATATATATATACATATATATATATATGTGTGTGTGTGTGTGTATATATATAATACAGAAAATGGAATTTGTGTATATGTTTATCTATATGAGGTAACTGTATGCATATGTATATTTAATATGTGTAAATATCTATATATAGGTATATATCCATACCTACACCTATATGTGTATATTAATATACATGCATGCATGTGTGTGTATATATATATGTATATCTGTCTCTATCTCTTTATATATATGTATATATACATATATATGTATATATACATATATATGTATATATACATATATATGTATACACACACACATGTACATACAAAGTAATCTTGGAGGGGAGGAAGGGAATTAGATTAGAAATGAGGAGGAATTGTTTTTAAATAATAAAATAATTAGAAATGAGCCATTCTAAACTGATAGAAGGAATTCCTTACAAGAGAGTTCCCTGTACCCATCTCATGGGCATTTCCTATCCCTGCCACATATTCAGGCTCACAGCTAAATTCAATTTTTTTTTCTTTTCTTTTTCTTTGATACAAATCCCTAAAGTTTTCCTTCTATGTCATTCCCTTATTTTTCTCTTATGCCTCCTCTATTTTTTGCAAGCCTGTGATGTGTTTGTTTTGCTCATCTCCATTAAAGTCACACACTCATCTCCAATTTCTGAGCCCAGGAGTCATTATTCTGTGAAATTTCCTCACTGAGGGATATGGGCCATGCTCACAACTTGACGGGCATCCTGCTGTGTCAATAAACAAGCCACGGACAAACAGACCTTCAACATGACTGAGCTTTATTGCAACGAATCTTCACTAGAAATAACTGCAGCATAAAAGACTGAGGACTAAAGACAAGTTTGGTCCTCTCTTCTCTCATAATCATTTTTGTTTCCATTAACAAACCAATCTGTTAGATTTTGGAGGTCCATGACTTGAAAGGTTAAAGAGGTTGGTAGCTGCCTGTGATTTACAAATAGTCTCAGTCTTTAAAATTGTCAAAAGGAAGGTCTTGATGCCGGTAGTCCACTATTTAGCAGGATGGTATGAAATAAAGCCCAACCTTAATATATAGATATACACTATGGAATAGAGGGAGAAGGGAACATGGATAAAGAATAAGTACACGCTTTTGAATGATTGAGTTGCTCCAGAAAATATTGGGGTAGAGAAAGAAGAATAAGAGAAGTTTGGGGAGTGAATAGGAATATGTAAGAGTTCTCTTTTCTCCCGTTTTGTTGTTGTTTTAGTTTGGGGTTTGTTTCTTTTATTTTTTTAACATCTAATTGGCGACCAAGTCCCAGTCATGTACTTGCCATCAGAACGCCATAACAGCCTCCTTTCAACCATGCAACCAAAAGTGTCATGGAAGAACAAAAGCCATTCAGCATTGGAACTCGGCCTTGGAGCAATGTTATCTGGATTGTTGGGAGCCTATGGTAACTTGTTCATCACGTCCAACTCCATGTGATCCCATGGACATTGTCCGTTGGGCTTTTCTTGGCAAATATAATGGAGTGGCTTGCCATTTCCTTTTCCACTGTGTCCCATTGGGTTTAAGTGATATGCCTAGGGTCACACAGATAAAGCTAGTAAGTGTCTAAAGGTAGATTTGAACTCAGTTGTTTTTGACCTCACGGCAAGTGCACTATCCACTACACTCCCCAGTGTTCTATAATAGCTAACCACCTTTAGACACAACCCCCATTAGCTATCTTCTTCTTCTTTCCATGATCTGCAAATAGTAATAACATCTACCTTCCTATTGCTTCCTTCACTATCGCTATGACTTCCCAGAAGCAAACAGCCGTCCCTTCATGTATACCACTCTCCTACAGATGTTGTCTCCCACTGTTTGCAGATAAATTTCCTTTAAGGCAAGGACTGTCTTTGCTTTTTTATTCACATCCAAACTCTTTGCACAGTGTCAGATATGTTATAAATATTTGGCAAAACACTCTTTCATTCACTCATTCATTCATCCAAACTGATTCTTTCAACCTCCTGATAAAAGCATTTTTATCTGATATCTAGTTCTTGCTCTTATCCATTACCACCTCAGTTTTCCAACTTATCTGACACTGCTTCCCCTTCTCACACTCTATATTCTAACCACAACAGAGTGTCCCTTTGTTATGTGACCAGTTTAGCTGATGAATCTGGAAGGGAAGCCAGGGCAGTTTTGAGATAAACACCGATAAGACAACTATATATAACTGGCCTGAGGACTTGGAACGTAATGGCTGGAAAACTCACTCCAAGAATTCTTTGGTGATCAAAGGACAAGTATATATTATCTAGCTATGGTACTGATGATGAAAGTGTAAATTTGAGTTGATATTCATGAAATTGAGAGGTCACACCTTTGAAGAGACCCTGCTTTTGATCACTAAGGTAAAGCTGAGCTAAGCTAGGTTTAGAACAAATAGAATTGGTCAGACCTGAAAGCTCATCTCAAAATACAAGTGTCTGAGTCTGGGAAGAGACCACACTATCATCTGCTGGTAAGGAAATGAAAAATGCTTTCCTTTTCTACTGAAATGGAAACCTCCCAGAGCCCAGATTTAGCATTTCTGCTTTTGACAAAAGATGGCTAAAAAGGCCCCAGAGGAAAAGGTCAAGTAGAGTAGGAAAAAGAGAAGTGACTCCTCTTAACCAAAGAGCAGAAAGGCCTCAGAGAGAGGTTCAGGTGGCAGAGCCAGAAGCAGCTTCATAAACCAGGAAATTGTATGATTTGTTCCTCAGACCGATGAAGAATAAAAGGTGGGCAGTCCATAGGCATGAGTTCCCCCATGAATATGTGGTCACTACACATTTGCTCCTTTCTGTTATGGTTCATTCTCTAAGTTTGGGTGTGTATGTATTTTTATATGTTTATATATATATACATATATATATATGTAACATACATATGTATACACACATAGCTATATATGTGTGTGCTTCATATATGTGTGTCTAAGCATGTATCTTGTTTATTGTATTTATGCTTTCTCACTCAGAATTTCCACAGAAATTCCCCTTCAGAACCTAGCTCAGGGACTGGTACATAGTAGGTACTTAATAAATGCTTTTCGAATAATGAGACATATCCCATTATTCAACCAAAAGCCATGAAAGAAGCAATCAAGACTTAGTTAAATTGTGTCCCAACCAGAAACTATTACAGTGTTCTGTATCCAGTAGGTATTTAATAAATCTATATTGTTTTAAATAAAATGGAAGACCTCTCGGAGAAAAGGAGAGCTTTTTAGAATTGGGCCAATTATTTTTCTTCAGAAAACTCCAAAACAACATGGCTGCCTCAAATTTCTAGTAAATATCCCAGCTGACACTACCAAGTATGGAACACTTGCTTACAGTGGCCCCCCTTATGTGTCAATCTGTCTATCTGCCTGTCTTTCTCTCCATATCTCTCTCCCATAAATAACTACTTACACACACAAAAGTGCTTTCATCTACAGTCTCATTTGATCCTGATAATTTTTCTATAATTTTAAGTAAGTATTTTGCCTCCTTTATATAAATAAGGAAACAGAGAGCTTAAAATACTTACCCAAAGACATCCAATGAGACAATATCAGTCTTACTGGGACAAGTAAGGACACAAGTTCAGAGTGGAATAGAGGAATATTCATGTGCTGCATTCAACTCTGGGATAGCACCCAGAACCCACAGAATTCACTGGGACCAAACCCAGGCTAATAACTTTCTGGTGAACTGAGTAGAAACTTCTTCCTTTCCTAATTCAGGAATGAGTGTATGTGTGTGTGTGAGATTTTACGAGTTTGTTAATAAAACTGGAGAAATCATCCAAAGTAATTTAAATGAAAAGCCACAGTTGATAGGACTATAAAGTTAGGTTTAGCCTTTCTCCCCTAAATAATGACTGATATCAAGCTCCTTCCTGACACACAGGACAATGTGCTATTTTCTTATAAGGTTTACAGCCCAGTAAAAACTCCTGTGGCTGGCTCTTTTTTTAAAGGGGTCATTTATCTTTTAATTACTATCAGTTCTGAGTTAATTAACCTCTCCAGGTATCTAGCTTTGGTTAGAATGCTTCAGAGGCCCTACAAGCCATGATTCTTTTGTAAAAATAGAAATACAAAGTTCTCAGAGCCTTTACAAAATCACTGCTCTACAGAAAATGAGGAAGGGGAAATGTTTTCTTTTATCCACAACTGATGAATGTCATTTCCCGGGATTCAAGGAGAAATTTTCCTGCCCATCTTCCTAGGTAGATAGGTAGTACAAAAGAAATTGCACTGGATTTGAGGTCAGGAAGACCTAAATTCAAATTCTGTTTCAGATACTTACTAAATATATGATCCTTGGAAAGTCAATAAATCTCTGTTTCCCTAAGTTCTTTCAAATGCAAAATGGGAATAATGAGTGCACCAATCTCCTAGGATCATTGTCAGGATAAAATAATATTTGTAAAGATTTTGTGAACCTTAGAGTGCTACATAAATTCTATTATTATTATATCCATTAATGGAGTATAAAAGTAGACTGAGTTGTTTATGGAAATAGTGAATTGCTTCTTGTAAGGCAATGTTAAAGTTAAATGTTAAATGATGACTTATTTAGTATATTCTAGGGGAAATTTTGACCAAGTATGGATTAGACTGATCTTGGTTAATAAAGTCTCTTCAAACTTGTGAATTTTGATAAAAGACAATTAAATATCTCACTTAAAAAGAGAGAGAGAGAGAGAGAGAGAAAGCAAACTTGACTTGACACATCAGTCAGTCCATCAACAAGCATTTATTAAGAACTCACTAGGACACTGTTCTAATCTATGACTTCCATCCCAGTCAAGCCTATTTATATTAAACTCAACAATATTAATTGTTGAGCAGAATATTAATCTAGGATTGTGGGACAGACATAAAAAGTCAACCTGTTTTCTGTTGAACAGACAAATTTTACACACATAAAATGATTATCTTAGAATGAAATTTTCTCATCAAATTAAAAAAATGTATATAACAAGGGCTGTAAAAGATCTAAGAATGTCCTTAATTATGAAAAGTTTGATGGATAAAGTGAACTATTTAATCTAATATTTTATTATAGGGATAAAAATTTTATTGGTGTCGAGAATAGTTAGGTGGCACTGAGCATACAATGCCAGGCCTAATGTCAGGAAGACCTGAGTTCAAATCCAGATTCAGTCATTTATTAATTATGTGACTCTGGGCCAGTCAGTTATTCCTGTTTTACTTCAGTGTCCTCATCTGTAAAATGAGCTGGAGACTAGTCCTATATCACCATCAAGAAAATCCCAAATGAGGTCATAAGGAGTTTCATGCAATTAAAATGACTAACAAAGGATTTTACAACCATAGAGATCTTCTTAAGAAAAGAACTCTCTCCACCAAATGTAGGTCAGAACCATCTCTAAAACTCCTAGTCCTAGAGCATTGCCTAGAACACTGGGTTGTGAGATGCTTTCCCCATCATCACTTGTGAATTAGTTTTTCCATTGAAGGAAAAAAAAAAAAATATATATATATATATATATATGTATATGTATATATATATATATGTATATATATATAGATATATAGATATAGATATAGATATATATAGATGACTACAACAGATAGTAGAATTAGATATGGAAGGGACCTTAGATATCATTTAGCCCAAACCCTTCATTTTATAGATAAGGAAATCTTCCCAGAGAAGAAATGTCATTTGTTCAAGAACACACACCTCAGAGAAACCAAGTGGCTTGATCAAGATAAAAGAAGTGGTTAGAATTCCAGTCCATATATGGGCTTTGACTCCAAATGCGACTGTTTTTTCACCTTAAATGTTCAGCTGAATAGAAAAAAAAGTGTCAGATTCTGCATAAACTCTTTATTAAAAGAGCTTGCCTTTGTATCAAATCAGTAGCCTCCAAATGAATTCCTTTCCCAATCTGAAAATAGCTGCTTTTAATTCACCATACCTCATTAAACTTCATTCCCCACAAATGTTCTGTTGGCTCCAGGATGAAGCACCTTTTCTATTTGCCATGATGTCTTTCCTATAAAATAATCAGTGGAAGATATTCTTTTGGTGAGTTCCTTGAGAGCAAGGACTATCCAGAATACCTAGTATAGTTCCTGACAAATAGTAGGTGCTTAATAAATGTTTAATTATTGAATTTTGCCTTTCTTTGTATCTCCAATGCTTAGCACAGTGCCTAATGCATAAAAGGTGCTTTTTAAAAAGTTTTTTGACTGACTGACTGACTGCAGTGAGTTATCCTAACATCCATGTAATGTTATAGAGATTGGGCAGAAATGATTAGCCCAAAAATATAAGTGAATAATCAGATTAATACCATTTTCTAATGTAAAAGCAATGAACATTGAAATCATTATTTCTATTCATCATTTCACTGGGGAGGCATTAGAATAAAATGGAAAAAAAAATAGAGTAGAATTAGAGGGAAAGGGAAGGCAATACACCCCTGGGTTTTAATCCTGAATACCATTTACTAACTTCTTCACCTTGATAAAAATCATTTTAACCTCCTTGCACTTCTATCTCCTGACACAAAGAATTACTTTAAAAATAACTGCAGTTTCTTATATATTTCTCTGTGTGTATGTGTATGTATGAAAGAGAGAAAAAAAGAGAGATAAGAGAGAAAGGGAGAAACAGAAAGATAAAGAGATACACAGAAAAAGACAGAGACAGAGAGACAGAGATAGAAGAAATTGCTTTCTAAAGTTTAACCTACTATATAGTTTGAGTTATTGAAACATGGAATCAAATCCCATATCTAACTTTGACTACCTATGTGACCTAGAACAAGTCATGTAACTTTCCCAGGCCCAGTTTCCTCATTTGTGAAATCAAGGCGTTAGACTACATGGCCTCTGAGGTCTCTTTTAGCTCTGATTCTATGATCTACTATTTGTAAGTTGATTAAACATTGTCTGCTCCCACTGCCAAGCAAGATCCTTCCCTTTGGATCTACAGCTTTTTTGGATTTCAATCACAGTAAGTGGGGACAACCATTTCCCACAATGTTTTTGAAAAAGCCACAAACATGTTCTACCACCATATTTTCATTTAAGTTTGTGGCTACACAAATAAACCGAGCTGGAGCTTTGTAGGATTTTTTTCTCACTATTCTGTCACTTGTATTGGCACCTTCCATGTGAACAGATTTTGTCACTCAATAAAAAGGAATTAATTATTGGGGCATGAGCTATTCCTTTTGGCAGATTACTTCTGTACTTCTCTTGTGTTCTCTGAACTAAAAGAATTTTATAGCTTTTTCCATGAACCAAAAAAAAAAAAAAGCAAAAACGAAAATGAAAACAAAAAAAAATTGTCATTTTCCCCTATTCCTCTGTTCATCTCTATATCCCTGATTTCTTTTTGTTTATGTTAATTGCTACTGAATTTTGATCGATCACAAATTGTATACCAATAGCATATCTCTGTTACAGAAACCATGTCATTTCAGAGGTAAAGAGAACCTAGTGGTAAACCCATATATAATACAGGATTCTCTTCTGAAACGTATCCAAGAATTGGTCCTTCAGCATTTGCTCAAAGAAGAAATATCACCCCCTCTCTAGTTTTCCATCCAACATTTGGACAGCTCTAATTGCTGTAAGTTTTTGTTTGTTGGTTTGTTTTGATCTTTTTAACTTTATCAAAAGAATTTTTTTGTAAAAAAATACATAAATAAAAATAAAAACAAATAAAAACATTTAATATAATGCTTGGCACAAAGTAGGCACTATAAATTTGTCCTTTTTGTACCGTCCACCCAACTGCTCCTAATTCTGCCCTCCTGGGTAATCAGAACATAACTAAGTCCTCTTGTGTCTTCAGATTTGAAGATAAAGCATTAACCCTAATGCTTCTCTTCCATTTCTTTCATCCTCTTCTTGTGTATCATAAATAGAAGGTCATTCACCATCGAAGTTGCCTTCCTCTTCCAACCCTTTATCAATACCCCTTCTAAAATGTGATACTCAGAAATGGCCCCAATAACTTAATGTTTGACATGACCATGGCAGAGTACAGTTGGACCATCATCTCTTTAATCCCAGAAATTTTGACTTTCTTACTGCTGCCCAAAATGGCTTTTTTGGCTCCATTCTTACAAATTGTGGGAAAGAGGATTGAGCCAACCTTTAAAATGATTCAAATTGATCTTATGCTTTTATAAACTATGAGCACCACCTTTTTCAAAAGGATTGCTATCTACAGCCTGAATTTGTAAAGCTGATTTTTTTCTCAAGTTTGAGATATTACTTTCACCTCTATTAAATTTCATCTTATTTGATATGGCTTAATTTTCTAGCTTCTCAAGGATCTTTTTGGATCCTTGGCTCAGTGTTGGCTATTGCATTATTTAGCTCTGTCATCTGCAAATTTGATAAGGAAGCCATTTATAACTTTATCCAAGTCATTGAATTGAATATTAAATGGTTATAAGGTACTACTGATGCAACATTTATAGTAAAGCAATTTTAATCTGTAGGTACAATGTGGTGGGGAAAATTAACTTCTGATCACTGTTCTTTCAAATAATTAAAAAAATAGAGGTTTATAATATCAGGAAATGCTTTTCAAGGATATAGATAGTATAAAAGAACCTCATAATTTACTCTCAGATTATTGGCAGCCTCACTGCTCTGGAACGGTTGAAATGAAGGAAGGGCATCTGAGCATGAGTAATGATAAAGATAGCCTAAGGGATATGAAGAATCTAGAAACACTATGGGACTGGTCAGCTCACCAATCAGAAGAAAGGAGCCAATAATAAGCACAATAACCAATCTTGCTGATGTCAAAGATAAGATGTATAAGGAAATCAACAACAACAACAAAAAGAATAAAGAAGATAAAAGGGAACAAAAGGTAGGGGATAGTTGGGGAAAGAGAGAGAACTAACAGAATAAACAAGGTACAATGGCAGAAATTCAAAACAGCAGCAAAAATGATGAGAAACATAAAATATAGAGGGTCATTAGAAAACCAAAGAAAACATAAACCAGAGCATATGATTGATGAATTTGTCTCATCTATTTTCAGAGTCTGCAAAATGCAATCACATTCTAATTATAGGGCAAGAGGAAAAGCTTTGATTGTATAAGATATCTTGTTCCTTTTGGCGGAGGAAGAAATTTATTGAATCAGGGAAGTGATGAAGTAGCAATGTACACAGAAGACCCAAAGCTGACCAGCAACCAGAACACTTTGTGATTGACAGAGTGAAAGTAGCTGAAGAATGTTAAAATGAGGTTGATTAGGTGTTTTCAGTAGGAAAGCTAACAATGGCATGGGGGCATTGTGGGGGAGAAATGTCATTCCTTTCTGGGATCAGGGGCAACCAGATATTCCTAAATTTTAAAAATAAGTCGCTAAACCCAGGAAACTTTCCTTAAAGATCAGGGTATAAAGTGTGGGTACCATCCAACTTGTGTTTTGATGTTTTGTTTTGTTTTTTTTGTTCACCTACCCTCTCTGAATACATTTTTCCCTTAACAAATCAACAGTGGGAAAATCACCCTTTGGTGTGGAGTACATAGAAGCAAGATTTAAAAAAAAATAGCAAATGGCATCCAGTTACAGCATCTTAAGGAGGAAAAGCCATTAGGGATCAGATATGCCAAATCTCCAAATCTAGGAAACTGAGCAGGCATGGGGAGCAAAATAATCCAGAACAATGGCCTGCATAATTGTTTGATTATGCTCTTCTATCATTAAAAAGAAATTAGGAATATATCCTCAAAATGGGTATGTTGACTTATTTCTGAATTATATTCATGTAATATGCTAATAATTATCTGTATAAATTGTTAAATATAAGCTATAGTCCAGCTTATTTGTGCTTCATTGATTAAAGTTTCGAAATCAGTGAAAGGAGAAATCTTTAAGGATGATAAAATAAGATCACTAGAGCAATTCTAAGGAGGAACTTGGTTCCCTTTTATTGTGGCAAGAAAATTCACTTAATGCTTCAATGACAAATGCAAATTAGTACAATTTTATTTTGTATATTAAGCTACAGGGTTGGATAATGAATATATCTTTGGCAAATAAAAAAAATTGTCTCTGGATCAAATGGACTTCTGAAAGAGCCATTTTCCTCAGGCATCTGTATAGAAAAAAACAATCATTCTGAATTCCTACAAAGTCTGTCACTGACCATAGGGGCACTTTGTTGTTTTTCAGAGGAAAGGAGATAGGCACCTTTTAATCTGCTATTTTGTTACTGACCCAGAGTCAGTCTGTCAAAACAGTAGATTCTGTCTTTTGGTTGGTTTTATATAAGAATTAAAATTTTAAAATGCAAACCATGGAGTTTGGATGTGACCATTCTTCTGAACACTAAAATGAAGACTGTGCAAAAATTATAAAACACTCTATCCTACAGAACCACAAAAGCTTAGCCTGTTGAATTATAGAATTCTAGACCTTAAAATGGAGTTTCTCATTTTAAAGGTGAAACAATTAACTTGTCAAGATCAAACAGCTATTAAGTAAAGTCATTTGATGCTGGATTCAAATCCTACTTGGGCTGCTCAATATACCAGTATTACCTTGGTTAAGAATTGGTCCTTTAGTCTTTTCATAATCTCTGCAAGTCAGTTTCCTCATCTGGAAAATGAGGGATTAGAAAGAGATCAATTCTGAGATACATTCTAGCTTCAACACTTAAAGTTAAGATAAGAATCTGTCTGACCATTTCACAGCTCATGGCCTATGATCCTATATCTGGACACTGATGAAAATCTATGTCTCTCTGAAGAGGATAGTGTCAGAGAAGCTTGGAAAAACTTAGAATTGCTGTAAAATAAAGTGAACAGAAGCAAAAACATAATTTACATTATAACAATAATGTTATAAAGGAGAACCACTTGGAAAGTTGTAAGAACTCTGATGAAAAATTCCAGAAAACTCATAAAGAATGCTAACCAGCTCCTGACTAAGAGTGACTAAGAGTGCCCAACTCAAAATGGGCAACAAGACATCCATTTTTTGTTATAGCCAATGGGGAATCTATTTTGCTTGACAACCTCTACTTGTCACAAGAACTTTTTAATTTATGTGGGAAATGAGTGAAGGAAAAGACAAAGAAAAAGAAGAGAAGATGAAAGGAGACAGAAAATGTATTAGTTGGGAGAAAAATTAAAGATGAACTTCTCAGAGATGGAGGAAAGATGTTTTGATTGTTTATAGACCAATGTGAATCTTTTAAGTTTGGGGAATTTTCTGAAGGATAAAATAAAAATCATACTATGTGGTATTGAAAAATAGATGTTACAATATTATGATGCTTTGAACAATATTGTGCTACTTCTCTGATACCCTGCTGCCTGTGAGTGTAAAAGCTAATGAGTCTGATAATCACCCCTAATAACCAAAAAAAAAATTCAACTATGCCCTGTGGATCTTCTTACTAAAGAATGTTCGTTGTTATACACTTCAGAAATATTTTCAGCAAGAAGAAAAAAATCCTAATTTGGAAAAGTCATAGCTAAAGAATTATTTATTAGCTGTGTAGAAGATTCATTATTTAGAAAAACCTAGACATTTTGAAAAATGTCTAAACATTTCCCAGACATTTTGAAAAAATCAGAAAGTTGAAGATTTTTAAGTCTTTAAGATAGACAAATTTACTCTTCTTTAGTTTTTGTTTTGTTTTGTTTTGTTATTTCTATGCCTCTCCTACTCTTCCCTGAAACACATCACTAACTGCATAGGGAAATGTCAACTTCTCAGGTCATCGCTTTCAATTTCCTTTGTCACTCTTTGATTGAGTCAATGATTTGGAAAGCCCCAGACTTGAGCAAGCAGTATTAAGTACCTTGGGTTTTGCTGACATCATCCCATTTTATGGCCAGTCTAGGAGAGGATGTTTTCCATGGGAACATTATCAAAGGAAAGAGAAGATGGGATGCATTTTAAAGTTGTTGACCTATGCTCCATTCCTAATGTACTGCTGATGGCACCTTTCCATGAACCTATGCTATCAATAGTGAGATTGATCAAGTCGCAATTTACATTTCCCAAACTTCAGAGTTCTTCAAGGCCTTTCCTCATTCCTTCAAAAGTAATAGAAATTAGACAAGACCCTGGATATCTAGAAATTGACCCTGGATATCTAGAAATAAGCAGCACTGATCTCCCTTTGGAATCAATCAATGTTCTTTAATTAGCTCAAGGAATCAGTTCTGTGTGACTTTAATTTTTAAACTTAGAGATTTGGTTCTAATTTTCTTCATGGTATTCACTTGCCTATTTCATCCCAAAGAAACAATACTACTTTAAAATGTTTTAATTTATTTCTATTCTCTTGGCCTTCTAAATGCTTTCTATCAGAGAATAATTTAATATTTGGAGGGTCTTATTTAGTAGAGAAGAGAGACACAGCGATAGATACAGAGAGAGACAGGCAAAAGGGTAAAGAGAGAGACAGAGACAGAAACAAAGACAGAGACAAAGAGAGACAGAGAGAGGAGATTTTAATTTCACTTGCTTCACCAAGCATCTGAGCTCACATTGTCATTCTCAATGTGGACATTGCTGCCTGCTTGTACTGCTCTACTGAATTAAGTAATAATGACAGTTGCTATTTTGAGTACTGTGTGATTACAGTAACAAAGGGAATGTGGAAGAGGAATATAATATTTCCAGTGTAATTCAAAAAATATGCAAAATAAAAAAAAATCTAATTTGTGCAAGAAATGATGACTTAAATGATTACTTTTGCCCTAAGACTGGAAGGGTTGCTAACCTAGCTTGAAAGAATAGTTTATAAAGCTTTTTACTAGGTCTCTGACTTGAAGAATAAAAGTTCCTGCCTCCTAGCTGCCTTGACATAAATTATTTCTGTGTATGGCATGCAAATCCACATTATTCTGGAAATAAACAATAAAAATCCTAGCAGACAAATGTATTTTTCTTTGTAGTTATATAAAATAGCTATATAATTAGGCAAAGCAACACATAATAACACTTTTCAATGTAAGGAGGCAAGATAGCCCATTTAATCTGGGTAATATGGCATATTTTTCAAGTGGCTAGCTCTACTTTGTATAATGAGGTATGTACCCACTTAAGTCAGTCAGAAGTCATGAGAAATCAAGGGGTGCTGTAAGATGCTGTCTCAATAATCCAGTTTATCTGTGACACATTCAACATGGGTTTTCCTTCTAAGCCCATCTTCTCATCCATGTTTTCATGAGCCTAAATGACTCTTACCCATCTTCCCCCTTTTTTAGTCTCTCAGTAGAGTCTGAATAATCTATATTGGAATTTTTACAGCAGATATTCCTTTCATGGATACATTGGAATAGATAACTACCCGGGTGTCTTTCAACTCTAGAAAATTATGTGATTCCACGCATAAATACATCACAAGGAGATCATCCACTATTTTAATGTCTTCTTGGAATTCTTTGACATCATTTGGATACTTAGGTGCATGGATTAAGTATTTTCATATGCCAAAAAAATTGGTTATGAAGCTTGATTTGAGGAAAAATAACAGTATTCAAAGGTTAAATAGTTAATGTTAGTCCAGTCCATTGCTTAGTATTCCCTTCCCCTGAAATGTGCTTATTTTGTGATTTAAAAATTTTAAAAGAACAAGATACTAATGGCTAATTGTATAATCACTGGCAACTTCCTACTTCATCTTCCAAGTGGTCTTGGAGGTGGTCTATTTCCTTTTCTTCAACATAATATTAGCTCCTTAAAGGAGCCCTATCTGCTGTACCATTTGTCATGAAACCTTCAAGCTGAACTGAATTTTGTAAAATTATTTAGTATCTTCCTTTTTAAAGGAATAGAATGCCTTACCCTAGATTAAACTGATAATTCTAGTAGAAAATGATTGACATTCTCCATAGTCACTTAAAGTACAATGCATACTCCACACAAATGTGTTCTCTCCCTATAAAAAACCAGTGACTTTATCTTTAATAAGTAAAAAAAATAAATAAATAATGATTATCAAAGGAAAAGTGAAAAGAAAAAAAAAAAGAAAAAAGAAAAGTAATGGTCTTGTCTAAACCCATATCAGTGTGGGTTTAGAAATAAACATGAAACATAGACCAGAGACAATCATTGGATTGTATTGATAATTTGATTGTCAAATAACAAAATCAGATCATTGACCCAGTTGATCCATTTTGGTCAGGAAGATAAATGAAGTCAACACACAAATGGTTAACCAACTTTCTTTAGTATTGATTGATATTTAGATTGATTAGTGGTGATGTTAAGAATAAGGGAATAAAAATGGTGTGAGACCAATATTATAATCAATCTACAAGTTATGAAACTATGAGCCAGGCACTGCATCAAGTGTGGGGAGCAAAAGTAGAAAGAATAAAACAAATCCTACTTGCAAAGATCTTATGTCACTTTATGTCAGCTTTTTTTTTTCTTCTTTAGCACTCCTAAATGGCCCTGTGGAGATGCTGATGGCATCCACAAAGTAATATAATGGGAAAATCATTTGTCTTAGTGTCTGGAGAATCTGAATTCAAATTCAACCTCAGTTATTTAATACCCATATATTATATTTATGTACGGCAAATCCCCTAGATTCCGGCTCCATTTCCTCATCTGTAAAATAGGGATATAATAGCACTTATCAACTCAGAGTGTTTCTGTACATCAGGTGAGATAATCTATGTAAAGCACTTTGCTCATCTTAAAGCCCAAATTCTGGCTATTATTACCATTGTTATTATTATTGTTAACCCACAGCTCATTTAATTTTTGACTAACTTTAATTTTTAGTAAATTCATCTTGAAATAAAATTTGAATTTGTTTCTCTTTACTTTCTACCCTTCAGTGAATGGTTCTGGCCTCTGGGGCCTAATAGAACATGTCTAATCCCTCTTCTGTATGACAGCCCTTCAAATTCTTGAAGACAGCCATCATTTCCCCCCTGAGTTTACGGTCACTGGAAATGTTCATGCAGAGTCTGGTTGACCATCTGTCAGGAATTTAGTCAAAGAGATTCCTGCATGAGGTAAGAGACTGGATGATAGGGCATCTGAAGTCCCACCCAGTTCATTTTCCTCCTTCCTTCCCTTTCCCCCTTTCTCCCTCTCATTAGCCACAATTCCCTGACACTGCACTAAAAATAGAAATGTGGGCACTATAAATGTGTAGGTATCTTATTCAAGATCTGTTTAGAGAATAATAGTCATACTTGACTTTAGTCTCTCAGGCTAAATATTGATTCTCTTTGTTTACTGATTTTTCACAATTCAAGAGAGTAACTGTTTCTTAGGCAGTATACTTTCTAAAGTAGCAGGATCTGAGACCCAGATAACCTTCTTTGCTGGAGCATCAGCTGGAAAGTTGAACAAAAAAAAAAAAAAAATCACAAAATGCAAGACTTAAAAAGCATCTCCATTAATGCTCTAATTCAAGGATTCTTAATCTGAGGTCCACACACTCTTTAAAGGTCTGTGATTTTAGTGGGAAAAAATTTGACTATTCTTTAAATTATGATTTTTTAAAATCATTATTTTAAGAAAGTTTAGTCATAGGTTTCACTAGGCTACCAAAGGAACCCGAATATTTTAAAAAGGCTAACAACTCCTGCTCTACTCCAGACACATAGGAAAGGATCCCTGCTGTTAACATCTGCAACATGTCTATGGAATTAAATGAACTATTCTACATATATTCTCCCAGAAGAGAAAGTCAGTTAACAAAGTGGTAATTTATGCATTCATTACAACATATCTCATCCCTAGATTTTTGCATGATGCAAACAATAACTAAAATTGTTTTGTCCTCCTCCTTAGGCCCTAAATAAAGATTTTGACCTCAGGTGTTTGCTTATTCAACTTAATATAGTTGCAAGTTTTTTAATCAAACAATGACTGCATTAATGTATTAATGTATTCTAGTCAGAGCATGTCCATTGATCAAGTTTAAATATTTAAAATATTTTTCCCATTAATACAATTTCTCCTTTACAAAATCTGTAGCTAATTACATTTTCAGATGGCCAAATTTTCAAATGTTATAGTGATTAAATTCTCATCCATACGAAATTTGTTGAAGAGCAAATCAAAATCTCATTGACAGCTAAAGAATGACAGCTAGCAGAGAATCAAGCATGTCCTGCTCAAACTACTAGAGATCATGACTTCTAATAAATATAAGAAAATTCTTTCCCTCATGTGAAAGTGAGGGAGACTCCTTATTTATGGGCCTCAGAATTCATATTATTCTTTAAGTTGGATACCATTCATTAAATTACCAAATCTTGAATTACCAGACCTACTCTCTATAGAACACTGTATGAGACAAGAAATAGACCAAAGTACATCTCTAATTCTGGTATAGAAAAGTCATGTGAAATCCAATAATCCCTGATATTACTAAGCATTATTATGAGTTATCAATTGATACTTAAATGTCTTCTAGAGTTTTATTTTATTTGGGGTTTTTTTTTAGAATGAAAGGAAATAATATTTTGCTTTTCCTCAAATTGGTTTCAGCAAAATTTAGATTTTCTCAATAATACATCCTATTTACCAGCTTGAGGGAACGGCTTTCTTTATGTTAACAAGGTAGGACAGCTTTTAAAAGAAAATTGTGGCTTGGAAAAGGTTGGGGTAAAAGGGTAAGGGTACCCTTCACTGGCAGATCTGGAAAAGCTCAAAAAGCAGAAGTAATGATTATCTATCTAATTTTCAGGAGGATAGAGTTGAGAAGTTTTGAATCCTAGCATATAATCTGGCCATTTTAGAAGTTAGCTTTGAAGACAAAGGTTCGATCTCTTTTCTCTTCCTCCTCCTTTTCTTTTCCTTCTCCTTCTCGATATTCTTCTCCTCGCCTCTGTTTCCCCATATCATGATACTTCGATTCAATTTGAAGAGAAGCTTTTTTGTTCACCTATGCAACAGTTCATGGAACATTAAATATAAATGACTAATAAGGATAGTGGCTTGGCACAGAACCATTTCTATCTCAAAATTTCAAAAATGGGAGAAAATAAGATCTGAGCTTTATAAAAGATTTTAAAACTTGCAAATTGTTTACATAAATTATCTCACTTGAGTCTCATGAAAATCTTGTAAGGAAAGATACTATTATCCTCATTTTACAAATGAGGAAAGAGGATGAAAAAGGTTAAGTGATTTGCCTACCAAAAAGAAAAAACAAACAAACAAAACAAAAAGAAAAACACAATATATGACATTGGAATAAATTCAGATTTAACTTACTCCAAATGCAGCATTCTCTTTATTTTACAAATTTGATTACCTCAACAAATCTATTTTGTAACCTTCCAGGGTAGAGATTATTTAAAGGAGAATATATAAATCATATGGACTAATTCAGATAGTTTTTCAAGAACAAGGATTTTAGGGGGAAATGGTGAGGAGGATGGTAAGAATTTTTAGTTAAAATTATTCTCTGAGTAAAATAAATTCTTCGAGTAATCCTGAAATGAATGATGCTATTCAAAGCTGCCAGTGAGTTGTGTGATGAGTTATATCATTCTAATATTACTGAATATTATCATTCTATATTGGCAAGGAAATAAGAAGTTTTCCTAGCCACAATGACTTTAGGAAAAAGATAGGGAAGAAAGGAGTTATTCAGGATATGTGGAAACTGGAAAAACCTAGTGTCTCTATCCTGAATATGATAGAATAGATTATCTTTTAAATCTTCCATCATTTTTAAGGGGAAATGGGATATTTTAAAATCTGGTACATTTGTTTACTTTAGTTAAGTCATATCACAGTATGATGTGTGATATCCTATAAATGGCTGGAGGTGATATATCAGTTCTCAGAGAAAAAGCTCTGGCAGCTTGGTAGAAAGAAGTTAGTTGAGTTCTCGTGTGGGCCTGCTCTAGATGTCCCCAGAGGGTTTTCATGAGAGGGTTGGGCATGTGACAAAGTGTGTTTTGGGTCATAATACCTTTTTAAATCATTTATCCAAATAGAAAGGATTTGTAAACTACACCAGAGGAAAAATACTACTACTACTACTACTACTACTACTACTACTACTACTACTACTATTACTATTTACTACCACTAATATTAATAATATGCCAATCACCATGATAAGAGCTTTACAAATATTATTTTATTTGATGTCCATAACAATTCTGGGAGGTAGATGCTAAATAGTATTTTCATTTGACAGTTAAGGAAACTGAAGCATAAAGAGGTTAAGTGATTTTTCCACATCATAATCTAATAAATATCTAAGGCCAGATTTGAATTCAGGTTTTCCTGATTTCAGGCACAGAACTCTGATTGCTTAACTTTCCAAGTAGCTACATAGATAAAATTATAGATCTTTGAAGTATGTTATTCTGTGATAATCAGCATGCTCCATAGGATCAAATAGCAGAAATAGAACAACAGACTCCACAGAGATGTCACACTCAGGGGGAAGCTGGCCCACGTTAAAAAGTGTAATGAAATCAACAGAAGATATCAGTGGTCTTTAAGAAAAATCAATCAGAAGTATGAATTGTTTTTCTACAAATCTTCTTTCCCAATCTCCTTAGGTATACACTTATCGTGAATGATTCTGTACCCACTCTCCCCTCAAATCACATGTGTATTCATTAAAGAGCATGAGTCAGGTTTTGGGATGAATATTTGATTGCATTTTTTTCTTATTGTGATATTTCATTAAATATATTTTCTTTAAACTAAACATATTCTCTAGTTAGAGTAAAAATAAACACACCAATGGGGGCTAACGAGTTATGTTGGGTTTTCTGTTGTTGTTCTTTTATTTTGTTTCAATCCCATATAGAACCAGCAACTTGAATCTAGAGGATGTTGTCTGGATGTGTCTTGGGTGCTACAATTGTGTCCTCTGTGTTGGTGAATTAGAGAAAATAATCAATTAGCAACCATTTATTATTGCCTCAGGCACCTAAGAAACCCCTTAATTTTAAAGACCAGCATCTTCCACTGCATCCAGGGCCATTTCCAGTCATCCTGAGTTATATCTTGCCACCAAATCAGATGGTTCCAGAGGACAGAGTGAGGTTGCTGAATCTGCACTCGCTAAACTCCAATTCACTTAAAAGTCACGGCATCCTCTCCCTGATGTCATGAATGAAGGACAAACAGCAACAACTTCTCAGGCACTGTGCAAAGCATGAGGGATCTGAATACAAAGAACGAAGTAAACTTTACTCTCCAGAAACTTACATTCTACCTACCTAATGGATTCAATTCCTTCCCACACAGCCACCTCAACCACTGTATGACAACAACTATTTTGTACAAGGTTCGGTGTTAGACACTGGGGGTGGGGAGGTACATTTCTTAAAATGCCTTCAAGGAATTTGCATTTTAGAGGAGAATTAGGAGTAATAGTAAAGTGGTAATGGAAGCAGTAATAAGCCCTGGTCCTCTCTTCTAAAAGAAAAATGAGAAAAAGAGGTGGTGTCTGTGGCACAGAACCATTTTCTTTCATTTTTTAAATTGTTTTAGAGGTTAAGATAGAAATAACATTTTTATTTGTTTTGTTTCACGGTGTTGTTGGCTCACTTGTCCCTGGAGATACTTTATTTATTTCTTTATTTTTTTGCAGCTTCTCACTGGGCTTGGACACTTGACAATCATAATAATGACTATAGCCATCAGAATTCTAAAGTAATAAACTTTTCAAAATCCAGCCCTTCCTCCTAATCTATGTTGAATGGATAACAGCACACCAGCAACCAGGGCTATGAAATCCATAACTCTATTTATAGCTCATTATAGAGATTTCAATTATTAAAATTAAAATGATTGGTAAACCATGAAAGGTGTTTAGGGAGCACCCAAAAGGCTGCCCAGTAATTATCCCAATAATTGGAGCCCTGTACCTTTCAAGGCTTAGCCAAAACCTTACTAACTAAACACTTCATGTTTCTTGTTTCTAAGTAGGAATGTTTGTTGTTCTTTACTGATCCTTCTGTCATTTATTTATAATATACACAAATTTACATTCCATCCTTACATAGTCAAACGATAATAATATTTTCCTGAATAATAGAAAATAATAAGCCAATTTTACAATTACCTCTCATGAAATGTATCTCCTTAAATTCCCTTTCCTGTTTTCTGTGTTTGAATTTTAGTTTGCTGTTTCAAATGTGATAACTGGTTTTTATTTGTTTCTTTACTCTATTTATAAATCCATAATCAATCTGGCATCTTCTGCCAAAAATGGCTTCCTTGGGTCTTCATGACCTGCCAAGTTAATAAGAGGGAAAGACTTTAAATGTCAGTATTCAGATATGTTTAGCGTCTTCCAGGCCTGAAGCCCCCGTTCATCACCAGCTGATTCCTGAAGTGATCCAAAAAGGCTTTGGCACCTCCTTCCGGGTGCCATAAACCAAGAAAGCCAACAGGACTGCTCACCTGGGGGCCGTGCTTTTGTGGATCCCACACAAGTAGCATAAACCATTTTAATTCCAAATATTATAGATCAAAACCTCAGGTTGTCACACAGACTTAACCTTACTATGAATATAGGACCTACCTGGTCACGGAACCCTGTCTCAGTTTGCTATGGATATGGTTTGCCCCCATGATATTCCTACTAGATTTCCTAAAATGGAGGCAAACTGAAGATTGAAAATCTCACCGAGAGCTATAATTCTCTGTTTAAAAACTACTGCTATGCCTTTATATAATCCTTGTAAATCTATAAGATTCTCAAAATGCTTTGTATTATCTCATTGGATCCAAATAGTGAGTTAAGTGTTATTTTATCCCCATTTAAAGGATGAAGAAACTAAAGCTAAATAAGGTCACAAAATTGGCAAGTTTGAGGCAAGATTTAAATCCAGTTCTTTTTCACTGAAACTTCAGTGTCCTAGTGGCCATAGTATCTTGTTGTTGTTGAGTCATTTCAGTTGTGTCTGACTCTTCATGACTCCATTTTCGTGTTTTCTTAGAAAAGATACTGGAGTATCTTTGCCATTTCCTTCTCTGGCTCATTTTACAGATGAGGAAACTGAGGCAAACAAGGTTAAGTGACTTGCCCAAGAACACAACTAGTCTGAATCTGAGGCTAGATTTGAACTCAGGAAGATGACTGACTTTTGGCTTAGCACTCTATCCACTATGGAACCACCTAGCTGCCCACTGCATTATCTACCTGCCATCTTGGTAGATGGCTTTTTTGGGGGGAGTATTAGAAAACTTTAGGTCGGTGGAAGTGGCTGAATAATTATAACGACTGTATCTGACTTTGGTGGTTCCATATCCTAGTCTGTGTCAGAGTAAACGCATGAGTTTCTTTCTACTGTTAACAAATTCATATCAATTTTAAAATCCAATCCATCTTGCTTCCTACAGTTCCTGTAGCTTCCTATGGTTGTGGAAGAGAAGTGACTGTAAAGATCAGCTTACAGGACAGAAAGACTTCATGGAAGTCTTATTATAAATATCAAACATGGTGACTCCTTTGTTCCCTGGCTGCATCAGGAAACACTTGTAAGACAACTTGAACTCAAGTCTCTTCCTCTCTCTTACCTGACTTTTTACATCTCAAAAATGAAGGGTTTGTACACAGAACCATAAGTAAGAGGGGGTTATTGGGCATTTTCACCAGGGTACCATTATTGGGAGATTTCTTTTTCAGCCTTCTATCACCTCCTTCTTGAGCCTCTTGTCTTGTCTCCCTAAAAGTTCCTGACTCTCACCAGCTCTATTAAAATTCTCTTCTCTTTTTCACTGATTTCAGGAGTCGTCTATAATAACAGCATCCAAAGAGTACAGACTCTCCTTTGTGCCATCTCCCCCAACTTAATTTGCTCCAGTCGCTACAGTTCCCACATGACTCAGGTGAGATCAAACCAAACGATCTCTAAAGATCATTCCAGCTCAAAATCAAAAGTGATCCCACTGGGAAAAAGAGCAAGCCCAATGTTTATTTTAACCATTATTCAATTTAAGTCCTGACTATTAGTTATACCTTAGCACCACTCAGCTGCCCCCTCTGAGATATATACTCTTTATATTAGCTGGAAATGCTCACCCAGAGGGACCAAAAGAAATACCAAGAGTGTTCATTAGGACAGGTAGACAGTTTAGACAAAGCTGAAGTCCCAAAACAGGGAGTAGAAGGTAATAAAACAGACCCTGAGCACTCCCCAGCCTCATACTCTCAACCCAAAAAAAAACCAAAAGCAAAGTAAACTTAAAAAAATAAAAATAAAAAAAGTCTTTAAAAAGTAGCAGACTCTAGTTTACACAACTTTAGCACTTATTTCCAGAAAAATAAAAATCTATATCTATAATAGATAGCCTGACTTAGTGGAGCAATTGTTAAACTTGGATTCAGAAAAACATGAGTTAAAATCTCAGCTTTGGCATTAGCAGATATAATCAGTCTGAGAGGGCAATACAAATTTTGAAGCAGTCAGAGTTTCGCATGCCTCAGTTTCCTCATCTTGAAAGTGGAGATAAAAACACTTATAGACCTTCCCTCAGAGGACTACAAAGAGGTTTAAATGAAATAATTGTTTATAAACTTTAAAACATTCTCTAAATTCCACCAGAATAAAATAGTTTAGAATAAGAAGTTTCATTTTTTTACTTTATATCCCTCATAGCTAGCGAATTGTTTGACATGCAAGAGGTGCTTAATAAATGCTTATTGAATTAAATTAAATATGAATCATTGTTATTATGTAATATATTTCTTAGGGAAGCTAGTTGGAACTTGGTGCTATATACAAGGAAGAAAGGAGGGAAGGATGAACAACAGAAGCATCAGGTATAATACCAATTTTTAGACCAATGCCAATATCATCCACTTTCTTTAATTTTTATTCTTTTCCTTTCTTTGTATCAGCAGTATTTAATATAGTACCTCCTATGTGGCAGATATTTCACAAATACTTGCAGACTTGACCTTCTTAGAAATAGTACATGTTTTGCTTTCTTTGAGAACTGCCTGCATAGTGGAGGAAGTCCTGGAAGATTTTCACCAGCCAGCCATCCATTGTGTTCATCATCATTTCCAATTCTGTTCCAAGTTCTGCTCCAAGTAATGGCAATACTTCTGCCAACTGTTGAATCAGTTCCCAATTATCCTGATTGATGTCTCCAGAATCATCCTCATGCTTGTTGTTTTTCTCAAAAGCAGAACCAAGAATATTCTTACAACAGTTAATTTTCCAGAATTGCTCTCTATTCAATGATCAGAAATCCTGATCTTGATTTGTTTGTTATTCCCTTTTCCAGATCCTTTTTTACTATGGGAAGGAAGATTTCTACGTAGAAAGATAATTTTTGTAACATCTTATGCTTCTATGGAAATTCTAAACATTGCCTTAGAATCTCTGAATTTGAAAAGTTCCTAAAGATTTCATGGTCCAGCTTCCCATACGTAGAATAGTGAAATCAAAATGAAATTCTTATCAATCACCACCAGTGTTTGGAACTCCTGTTTTATCTTTGTAGACATGGAGGGCTTGTGTTGCTTTCTTCAAGCTAATTAATCCTAAATCAGAACACATTAGACTAGGATCTTTGTGACCTCACGCAGCAAGATTTCTCCTCTCCTCAGGAATTTCATTTACAGCTTGGACTATAAGTGAGTTCTTGTCAATGACTCTAGACGTAAAGCAATAGAAACATAGAACATATTACCCAAGAGTGTATGGAAGCTGGAGCAAGGAGTGTAGATCAGAAATCAAAGTAGCTCTTTGAGTGTAAGTGTTATTCCATCTTTGTCTTTGTGTGCCCAGTACATAGCATTATTTTTTCCTGTAGTAGTTACTTAATAGCTGTTTATTGAATTGATGTATACAAGTACTTATTTGGACTGGGAATTCTCAAGTGAAAAGGAAAGGAGATACAGGATAACACTGGAGGATGGCAGATAATCAGACTTTGATAGTTTAAGTTATTTAGGCCTGGACTCACAGGATCTGTTCTCCTGTGTCTCTGACAACTCCTTAGGCTTCCTTGTGGAATCATCACTTTACATACTCTTAAGTCTATCTATCTATTAGAGCTATCCCTATCAAAGATGTTCTCTTTTCTTTATCTTGAAAAACTCATCAGCGTCCATCGATTAAATGATAACATTTATACAGATGAGACCTAAATCTACAGATCTAATCAAAATCTCTTTCCTGAGCTCCACTTCTATGTTATCAAATGGTGAGGTTGATTGACTTTTACTCAATCATGTCACCCTACTTCTTTTAAAATGAATGAGAAAATGCATAATCAATTATTGGCTTTAGAATAAATGAGAAAGTCCTACAAATTACAATGGTGTTACACAAGAAACTTAATAACACCATGGCATTGTCTGTTAATTATCAAGCAGGTAAAAACTGGTTCATCAGAGAGGTTGGAGCAAGCTTTCTAATGAAATCACTGAGGTGGAACCATTTGGAAATGGGGCAAGGGGAGGGGAGAGACCTACACTTGCCAAGTCTTTTTCTCCTTCCTCAACTCTGCTCCCCAAAAAAGGATCTTCCAAGCATCAGAGAGTCTGGAGGATTTGGAACTTCCCATCTTCTCATCAGCATCATAATGTTGTCCTCTATCCTTACCCTCCAAGACATCATTTACTGCCATTATTATCTGGATTGGAAGTGAAGAAGAGAAATTCACCATGCACAAGGGGAACTTCTTAAGCACCTCATGAATGGGGAGATCGAAGCAAAATCTAGCATCTCTAACATAAGTGTCCTCGACATGATGAAGTTAAGAAAATCCCAGCTACATGTAGGGAGCCAAGAGAGCTGGAATATGAAAGTTTTTTTTTTTTTTTTTTAAGCAGTGAAGGTCCCACAAAATCATTCAAAGCAATTCGTGTCTCTAGTTATCTGTCAAGAGTTGCTGTCTCACCTCAAGAAAACATGTCTTTCCACAAGGGGCTAAACAACATGTCCAGAGCTTCACTGTATGGGAGATGTTCCACTAATTCAACAGACAATGAGATTCTTCTGATTACTCTTATTACATCATCAAATGAGGTTATATTTCTGCTTTAAATTGGGTTCTGCTTTCATTTCTCTTGGATGTCGCCAGTGGATAAAGTTTAGAGTTCAAGATTTCTGTGACCCAACTAAGAATATAAGCCATTCAAAAAGCCAATAGACATTCAAAGTGCAATTCAAGACCATTCAGCCTATTCACAGAGTAAATGAAGAACTTTTGGAACAAACATTAACTCTTTAAAGTCACTGGCATACTCAATATCTCATCTACTGGCATCCTAACTTAATTGAAGAAAGTCATTTTATTACTAAATTTATCATTGTCATTTAGCTCCTGGGCCTTTCTTTGTAAATATACACATTTTACTATTTAATAGCTTTCATAACAGTCAGGATATTCAAATGTATTCAAATGAGTGAGACCAAAAAAAGAAAAGGAAGGGGGGGATTTTGTTGAATCATCCAATTTGCCATTACAGAGCAAATATCAACAGAGACCACATAGAGCAAAATATTTTTATTAGTTATTTTTTGAAATAGTGCCTTTCTTTAAGGTACAGTACTCACTTTAGAGTTCACAGTTCCCTAACCCTAACCCTAACCCTAACCCCATTTCCAAAAATTCTCTTTCTTCTTACCAAATAAATAGCAAGTGAACTGATTTCATTTGAGTGAAATTTTCAATAGCCTTAAGTGGTCAAAACAGCTAGGATGTTATCAGGAAGTCTTTTTCAGATGACTCAGCTATATGTAAAAAAGGCAGAAAGTGAATGAAGTAACAGAGTGTGTATGAGCAAATCATTGAGCAAACCTTCCCACTTCCATTTTCTGCTTCTTTTTATGAGTTATATCCCATTTGACTATAAGTTCCTGGAAGCCAAGAACTGTCCTTGGTCTTTCTTGGTATCCCAGGCATTGGAGTATAGTGCCTCACACGTAACAGATGCTTAATAAATGTTTATTGACTGACTAACTGGCAGCAAATGAGAACACTGCTATTTTGGTTACATTGAAATCCTCCTATGGGACATCCCCAGCAAAATACAAACAAAAAGCCCTCTGACTGTACAATACAGATATCAAGGATTTTAATTGTATTCATAGAGCCCCTACAAGCCAAATGCTAACATGTTAGCTATCACCACCCAACTGTGTTAAACAAAGGAAGCTTTTAAATTCATTGAATGTCAGAGTTAGATTCTGCTTCAGAGCTGGAATGGATATCCAGTCCAACCTATATCCAATTAAGGAACTCTGCTACACCAGTCCTGGACAATGGTCGAGCAGGATCTGCTTGTATACATCTGATGAAGAGGAAGTCATTTCCTCTAAAAGCAGCCCTTTCACTTTGGAGTATACCTCTAATTTTTAGGAAGCTTTAATTCATTTCAAGCTAAAATCTCTATGTCTACAACATGATCATTCTATCCACAAGGATCAAGCAGAAAAAAACTCATCATAATGCATATACAAGGTGTCCCAAAAATCTGAATACAGTTTTAAGCTTTAATGTCCCTGGAATACTATCCCAGCTTATTGAGATACATTTAGATAATGGCAAGAGATAAGCCTAACAATCCAACCAAACAGGTGAAAAATGACACTTATCAGGTATTTGGCTTGCACTTAGACAGGCAGGCAGTCCATCAAAGTCACTGGACCAGCACCTGAGACGATCAGTGGGTCAGGGATCAGAACTTACTAACAGAATGAATATTTCAAAATATACATGCTGTTTTCAGTGATTCCAAAGTTCTCTTGGCAAACCCAAACACAAATAGACACAAAGACACACACAAATTTTATATTAGAAATTAATTTTTGAAATTTAGCATTTCATTCCAATATGTAAAACATGATTAGAAGAAAGAGGTTCATCCATTTTACCAGACCAACACAAAGACTATGAAAGGAAACAATGCTAAGAATTGGTATAAGGGATACCTCCTGGTAAGGAGAAGGAAGAAGGATATAGAGGAGAAATTATGTGATATTAAAAATATATACCAATACAATTATTTTTGGTTTTGAAATATATATACTTTGGTATAATTCACTGAGGTCCTCCTAGGTTACTCACTAGTTACCTAATCTGATTAAGGTGAAATAATATGGTAATGGGGACAGCAAAGGGAGTTAATAGATAGAGTAGCTTGCCTAGAGTCAGAAACATCTGAGTTCAAATATACACTTATTAAGCTACATGACTTAGGGCAAGTCGCTTTAAGTCAGTTTCTTTATCTGTCAAATAAACTGGAGAAGGAAATAACAAACCACTCTAGTATTTTTGCCAAAAACAAAACAAACAGACAAAAAAAAAACCAAAACACCTAAATGAGGGTGATGAAGAATCGAATGCTACTAAAAACCATCAAATTGCAATGTGGTAATGATTAAGGATGTTTTATTGTGCTCCTCCCCCAAAAAATAAAGGCACTATTTTCATTTGGATGAAAGTTTTCAATGTTTTGACCTCAAAGAATAAATAATATGTCATGTCACCAAAAAAAGAATAAATCATATTTATGTCAAAAAAGCAAATCTATATCTCAGAATAAGAGAAACCTTTGGAATATCTCATATCATATCACAAAAGTAGTTCTGCCTGATCCTCTATGGGCAAAATCATCCCTAAAGCTGGAAATCACTGGAGTGGATAGACTTTTCTATTAACAGATCAAAGGTTGAAAAAATTCTAGAGTAGTCAAGCTAGAAAATGACCCACTTGATTTTATCATTGTGACAAAAATACACGATAAAAGCAAATGATAAATTCATTGTCAAATATTTGAAAAAAAAAAAAGTCAGTCTATCAAACATGAATCCAATCTGTGTCCAAATTGTCATCTGCTTGCCAAAAAGCAAGCCATGGAGGTCAAGCAAAGTCTAGCCTTTAGCCCTTCCCTTCAGCCAGCGGCTACTCTCCCTCAACTTTTCATTTGCTTCATACCTTGTCATAGGGCCAAAATTCCCTTTCATTCTCACCATGCCTTGTTCTCATCCTCCCCAAACACACTGGTTCTGCCACATTTTCAGACACTTATCTCTTCCACACAGCTGTTTGTTGCATGTTCAGTGTCTGACCCTGACTTATCCAGCTTGAATTTCTCTGGAATAAATTCCTCAGGCAAGGGCCACATCGTCATACACGTTACCAATGGTTGTGTGCCTCACTGGCAATCCATAAACAGCAGGTGAAGAAAGGAAATAAAATAGCAGAGGCTCAGAAATATCCAAGTTTTGTAGCTATATCATTGTTTGGTACTTGGTTCACTCTTTGTGAACCCATTTGGGGTTTTCTTGACAAAGATACTGGAGTGGTTTGCCATTTCTTTCTATTCATTTTACAGATGTAGAAACTGAGGCAAACAAGGTTAAATGCCTTAACTGGTACATGTCTGAGAGTACATTTGAAGTCAGGAAGACCTGATTGCACTCTCTCCTGCATCACCTGACTGACCCATATAACTGTAGCACTGATGCACAATTACAGAGACTGACATTTGGACATCCCATAAGAGACATATGTCAGCTCCCAACTTCATCTTTCTTCAGAGAAGGGAGAATAATACTAAAAGACACCAAGATTCCACCACAACGTGACTTTAATATCCAGCATGGCCAGGCGCTGTGGGGTAATACCTCCTCTCTCCTTTCATGTACTCCTCCAACCTCAAAAAGCTCCAAGACTACAGGAGAGAAAGAGCATCGCAAAGTCCCTCCCTGCCACCAACCTATGTGAAGGACAGGAGGAAGAAGTTTGGCATCCTTTTCCAACTTTTCCAACTTTTTTCCTGGTTTCATGGAAGTTTCTTTACTGAAAAATAGACAATGAGGGCAATGGCTGTCCTGTGGCCAGTTTGTGCTCTGTCACCCAAACTCTTCAGTAATATAGCCCCTGCTGGTATAGATAGAATCACTGATCAATAAGTGGGGATAATAAGTAAATCTATAATATACCACTTTCTTATTTATTCAACCAAGATCCTAAAAAGGTTAAATGCCATAGGCAGATATTAAATTTAACTCTACAATTGTTTATTAATCATTTATCAGACATAGAGCACTGAGCTTGGTCCTGGGGGAGATATAAAGTTAAGGTAAGACATGACCTCTTAAGTCATGATATCTAGATATTCTATCCCATTATGGGTATTTTTCTTCTGATGTGGCTATGATATTTTTCAAGGAAGAGAGAATTACACTCAGTTGACATTAATTATGATTCTTATTTAATAGGAAATAACTTTTTCCTAGTAGACGGAGAATATTAAGGAAACTCATTGACACTTAGGGCTGAAAACTGGTTGTAGTTCAGAAAGATGAACCCAATAAACAGTCCCAGGAAAGCAACCCTGCCCCAAACTTGGCAGGCTGATTTAACACAGCCTGGAGGAGTTAGGCTTCATGAAGTTTTATAGTAAAGTAGGGAACAAAAAAGGCTGGGGGGTAGAGATTGAAGGGGAAAGTAAAGAGAAGCAGAATAAGAATATACAAAATGATTATAGCAATGTAAATGGAAAGAACAAAAGAAAGATGATGAAAACTATAATTATAATAATCAAACACTGCCTGGAAAAGAAAAAGGAGAGAATAGGGAGGGAGGGAAGGAAAAAAGAAAAGGAAGAAGAGACCAAGAAAAGAAGATTTATTAAGTACTTACTATATAGAAAGGTCTATATTAAAAATGAGGGATACAAATATAAAATCTAAATAATCCCCCGTCTCAAAGACCTTACATTCTTATAGGAACAGAAAACACAGACAATGGTGTCCAAGGAGAAGTGTTTTGGTTTGGGAAGTTCCAGGGCTAATGGTAGTCATTGCAGGGTTGGCTTGATTATTGTTAAAGAGCTAGAAAGTGGCTGGGAGCTGGGGGAAGGGTGGTTTTTCATGTGGTAACAAGGAAGATGGCAAATAGATTGGGTGAAAGGTGAAGCATTGGCTGATTTCAATCTGATGTTCTTGGTCAAAGGACACACAGATACCATCATGGAAGCTCCAGAGCTGAAGGAATTACTTTAAGACTTCAAAGATTAGAAACTGTTCTGAAAGTGGCTGATTAATGCCAAAGAACCTTCTCACCATCTCTCACCTTCATCAAACCCTTATATCATTGAACTTCTCTAATTGTATCATTTCTATGACTCTGAATTAAAGGAGTCAACCCCTCCAGTGATGTGGTTAAAAGGCCATGGATATCCTCTCTCCTTATTGTGATTATCTTCCAGTCCCACCCTCAGATGTCTCTAAATTTCATTCTTTGATTGAAGAATCTCATTCACTGACTCATTCATTCATTCCCCTAAGAGTTAAATGTACCCCCAATAGAACCCTGTTACTTTAAGCACTTATTGCCCTGTTTTAAAACTTCCTTTTGTAATGCCTGTAATGCTGGAGAAACTGAGCAAAATAGAGATTAGAGAGTATTTAATAATTTATTAAATGGGAGAAATTTACTGGGACCAAATGGATCCATGGTTTGGTCCCAGGGATGAATGAGACTATGGTCTCAAAGAACTCAGCAGTGAATGTCAGATACAAGATTTTTTTATAGCGTAATAAAAACAATGACATAATGGGGGAGAGGTACCTGGATGGGGATGACCTAATGGGAGGAGGCTCCTAGGATGACATAATGGGAGGTACTGGAGAGGCTCCTGATATCCTAATGATGTCTAAAATGGATAAAGACCTTTATCACATCAAACATTAAGAGGGAATGATCATAGCCTGAGGCAGAATAACTGAATAGGACAATCTGGGAAACTGGGTCAGGGCATTAAAAGGGAATTGTGGCATAACACAAAGTGACTTGAATTCAGTCAGGCACCCTCTCATTTTACTTTAGAGAAAATTAAAGACAAAAAAGAAATGACTGAGGACAACAAATCTAGACTTGAAAGGGACACCAGTGTCCGTCTGGCCCAACTCTCCCATTTTACAGATTCAGAAAATGAGATACAGAGATACTAAAGGATTTATCCAAAGTTATTGGTTGTAAGTATCTAAGGTGGAATTGAAGTCATATGCCCTGAGTCCAGACCAAGTATTCTTTCCACTGTAATCACACTGTCTAGATGGCAGATTTGGCTGGGATGCAAACTCAGTTCTTTGCCTCCAAATCCCTGATTCATACTGTTATACCATACTGCCTCTTGCCAGGCTTGAAAGAAAAGAGAATGCTTTCCTTTTCTAAATAAGATTTTCAAGGTTTATTCCCTATTTTGAAACTTGAAAAGAATAAAGATTCAAATTCTCTCTTAGAGAGCCAAAGTATATGATTGCTTAGCTAAGGAGTAATTGTGTAAGTAAGCCTATTGTTTAACTGATTGAGATCAGAGAGAGCTGAAGGTGTATTTCAGGAGGTACAAAAATCACAAGGGCAGCAACACAACAGGACACAAGTAGAATGAGAGTTTTGAAAACCAGAGAGAACACTAGTCCAGACCAGGTTAAAAATCAGGCCCCCTGAGTTTCTGAAAGCGTTTGTCCAGAGGCAGATGGCCAAATGGATTACCAGCAAGAATGTACAGAGAGAAGCTTCCAAAGTCCAGCTGGCCAAGAAGTCCTATTGGTATTCACTTCAGAGACAACTGCGTACCTGCCAATCCAGGAAAAACCAAGAGAATTAAACTGAATTGTTGAGCAAACTGTTTTTCCATTCCTTCTGGACCTGTCATTATCCCTCAGGCTGGAGCGAGCTTTGCCAGCAGACAATGTTAAATTGGATTACTCTGTTGACTGAGGTTCTTACAACATCCGTGCCTCAGGTGTCATTACCTTCTGGCTGGCAGATGAAAATCTAAGCAGGCAAAGTAGGAATATTAAATGCCTCTTTTTTTTAACTTAAAGCTAAAAAGGAGGTGGGGAAGAAAGAAAGGAAAGGTAGCATGTCAGTGTTCTAAAAACCAGAAATCCTCTTCTATCTATAGTGGCTGACCCTACTTTAAAGCAGGTGTTTTTAACTTGGAGTTTATAAACTTCATTTTGAAAATATTTGGATAACAACTATATAATAATTGATTATAATATCACTGGTTTTCCTTGTAATTCTACATATTTGATTGTATGCATTTAAAAACACTATTCTGATCTTCCTGCTGCAGGAGTCAATGACACAAAAAGGTTGAAGAGCTCTAGCATTAAGAAATTGTACTCAGCCTATAGGGGTGGGGAGGGAGCATGGCATAATAGACAGCAGCTGCTGGACACAATAACAAGGGTGTTCAAGTCCTACCTCTGTGATCTTGGGCAAGTCCTTTAATGTCTCAGTTCTCTAGGCAAAACTTTCTAACTAAACAACTTCTTTTCTCCCTCCCTTCCTTCTTCCTTTTTATTCCTTTCTCCCTTCTTTCTTCCTCCTTCCCTTCCTTTCTTCTTTCCTTTTTTCCTTTCTTGCCTTCCTTCCTTTCTTCTTTCTTTCCATCCTCCTTCTCTTCCCTCTTTCTTTCCTTCCTTCTCTTTTCTCACTTTCTTCCCCTCAGAACCATACTTCCCTAGGAAAAAAACATAACAATTGCTCTCAAGAAGCTCACATTCTAATGAGAAACATGTAGGTAATTATATACCTGTATGATCTTTAACATAATGCAAATGGATGGTAATCTAAGAGAGAAGGCCCTAGTAACTGAGGAAATAGGGAAATCATGTAGAAGATGGATTTTGAGTTGAATCTTTGAGAAAATTAAGGAAGCTAGCAGAGGAAGGAGAGAATTCCAAATCCAGGGAACATGTTAAAAATGGTGACAGGAGATATAAAGGAATGGCCAGTGTAGCCAGATCATAGAGTTCAAGGAGGGGAGTAATGTTTAAGAAGACTAGGAAGTGGGGAAGAGATCAGGTTGTGAAGGGTTTTACAAGCCATGCACAGGATTCCAGATTTGTTGCTGGTATCAATCACAGAGTCAGGATTCTGAAGGGAGGAAAGTGAAATGAGACTAGAGGAAAATTGATGTGTTATGGAAGGACTAGGAGTCACAATGAGAAGGAAGACTAATTTCAGGAAGAGTAAGATGGTGGGAAGTATGAAATGATAGAAATGACATGCGCTCTTGAAATGCTGATGTACCATACATACTTATATATGGTCTCTGTAAAATCCTCGAAGGCAAGGACTATTCCACTTCTTCTTTGGATCCTTGGATTCTTTGGATCCCCAGCATCTAGAACACTGCTTGACATGCAGAAAGTACTCAGTAAATGTTGGATTGATTAACCGATTGATTTAATGAATTAATGAATAAATGAACACAAAAACATGCAACTTTTATGCTGTGCCAAGCCTGGAAATACAAATATAATAGAGAAGCAAACCAGTCTCTGTTCTTCAAAGGCCCATATTCTATTAATGTGAAATATTGAATATAAACAAATTTAGCGGTGGGTTGTTAAGGCTTAGTGGTCCTCAGGGGGCAGCAGGATAGTGAAAGCTAATACATTTCATGTTCTTTCCATTTCCTGGGAGTTCTGGGAGAAGAGAGAAGGTAAAGACCCTGGAGATAGTTTGACCTTCTTGACAAATGTCATTTTCTGTTTCTATCTCAGGCGGCTTAGGCTACTCTGGATGGATGATTGTAGCCGCAGAAAACCAGTGATTAATGTTGTTTTGGGGGGATGATATCCCTTGAATGATAGTTCAGGGCCAGAATAGATGTAATAGTTTATGTGACAACATTTTGGCCCACCTGATACACGTCCCCTCCTATCTCATCTTCAAAGTACCTTTCTACTTTGACTAGATTGCCTCATAGGGATGGCACAGTTGTGAGTAATGGTGCAATCCAAGCTGTGATCATCCTGAAGAGTACATGAGGTAGAAGAAGGTCACAACAGTAGAACTAAAGGGCCAAGTTTTTTAAGAGTTATTGTCATATATATTTTATTTCCCTGAAGATAAAACCAGGTTGGGGAAGGTTCTGAGACAGACACATAACTCCTTGAGAAAGGAGGGACTTGTCTTTGACAAGTGTTTGTAACTAATGATATAAACAGAAAAAGTGAATTTCAAAGAAGGCTATCTCATAGGAGCTATTGCTTAGAAGTGGTTGAGAGGGGCCAGCTCCTCCTATTAGCCTGAGGGAGTTACTGATATTGGGTCATCTGAAAGAAGCCAGAGCTCTGTAAGCACAAGGACAGAAGATCATGAAGTGAAGAGATCTGAGGAGAAGGATAATTTATTAACAATAGCAAGGAAGTTCCAGGAGACAGAATAAAAGGTTAAAGGTGGTTATGGACTATGAATACTTACTCCCTGTGTGACCTTGGGCAAGTCATTTAACCCTGTTTGTCTCAGTTTCCTCCTCTGTAAAATGAACTGGAGAAGGAAATGGCCAACCACATCAGTTTCTCTGCTAAGAAAACTTCAAATGGGGTCATGAAAAGAGAATCTGATGCTGAAAACAGCCAAACAACAACAAAATAGGCTGTGGAGGGCCAAGATCAAATGTAGTAGACATGACCAAGACAAAAGATTTTTTACCTCACTAGATGATGACTGAATGCCCAGGATAATGACAATGGGAGGTAGGAGTTTGCCACCCATAGAGTAGAAGAAAAATTAACCACTCTATGTTGATATTTACATATTAATAAGTATAGACATTTAGCCAATTCAACTACTTGTACTAGGATCTTTAATCAGAGTGCACTGGAACCATCTTGAAACTGGCTCCAAAGAACCAATTATTACAATTTCAATGTGAGCATTTACATCTTGGAAATCATTGTAAATCAAGGTTTGATTTATAATATGATGAAGAATGTTTAAAAAAGAAAATCAGCAAAACTAATCAAAACATTAAAACCAATCAGATAACATATGCAATATTCCATATTCCTTGAGTATTTCTGCAGAGGAGTGAAAGGAAGAATCTTCTTAACCAAATCTCTTCTCAAATCTTCCTTTCTCTTCTAAAGCCTCTACCACTATTTGGCAGAAGTGATGAAAAGATCTGTACTTTCATGATCTAAAATTTCTTCCTCAAGTTATTATTGTTCCCAGCAATTCTTTCTAGGTTCCATCTGTCCTTAAGTATCATTTCAAAGGTACATGTTGGCCCTCTGATTTAACATATTTTGGGCAGTTCTCCATCATGTTCCAGACAATGCAACAGAAAAATAGCAGACTATCTGACTGTTTACAACTCATCTAAATATTGCCGTGTAGGTGCCTCTTACTAGCTACTACTGCTGGACTCATCTTCCTTAGACCAGTCAACCAAAGAACCATGTGAATGGTCCCTCAATGGGTGGCCCCCATGGGGGCTCATCATTACTCTCTATGGCAGGGGTTCTCAAATTATGGCCCGTGGGCCAGATGTAGCCCGCTGAAGACATTTATGTGGCCCACTAGGTTATGGCAAATGGGCTGAGGGGCGGAGACAGAGTGTGAGCTTTTGTTTTTACTATAGTCTGGCCTCCCACAGTCTGAGGGACAGAGAACTGGCCCCTTATTTAACAAGTTTGAGGACCACTACTCTATGGCATAAAAAGTTGCTTATTCATTGACTCTGCTAGCCATAGCTTCTAGAGGAAGAGCTGCATCTTTATTCCAGAGTCCCCCTGCTGGTTCTGTAGCCATTCTTCCCTTCCTTCTCTGTGGAACTATCCAAGTTTTTAACACTAGATGTAATTCCCCATTTATTTCCCTTCTTAATTTTCTCTCCAAAGCATTTCCTTCTGTCTTAGAGTATGTCTTTTTTCCCTATTCTGGAATGTACAGATGCTTTCTTGCAGTCATTTCACTTTCTCTTCTTTAGAAGATGCAACCTTGAATTTTGTGCATATCTAGGTTTTCCATGGCACTGGAAGAAACACAACATAACACTTTCTCCCTCAGGTGACTGTGAACATTCACAGATCATATTTCCTGAAATTCTCACATCTCTGAAACTCTTGTTATTAGCTCTTATGGATGACTTGTGGCTAACTCACACCAACCTGCCTGTTTGTTAAAAGCACTTTAGTCCCCCGGCAGCTCAGTCACTGGAAGATCCCAAGTAAGGGTTGATCTGTATGGAACATTCTCATTCTTTTCTTGGGGATCCCCCACATTTTCTCATGAAGGGGTCCTCTATCCTCTTTGCTAAGATACATTGAAATTATAACAATGGATTCCATTCAAGTTCCTAAAACTCTAAGGTTTTACCTATAAAATCATATGTAGAAATAGTTTTCCACCAGCATCTTAACTTTGTTTTTTCTTCTCCTCTTCCCACTGATCAGACCACAGATATTTCCCTTCTCTTTCCTTTCTTACACTGATGAGGGGCAATGTAGCAAATGGATAGATGTTAATGGAACCTATGATATCTCACTGGGTTCTCACAAAAGTCTTGGAAAGTGTTATTATCATTCCCATTTTACCGAGAAGGAAAATGCATTGGAAAATAGTTAAAGGATTTGCCCAGAGTTAACACAGCTAGTCAATGACTGAAGCAAGATTTTCTAATTCCAAGCCCAATGTTCTCCATTATCCACATATCTTTAGAACATTAAAGTTAGGGGCAGCTAGGGGGCGCAGTGGATAGAGCACCAGCCCTGAATTCAGGAGGACCCGAGTTCAAGTCTGGTCTCAGACACTTAACACTTCCTAGCTGTGTGACCCTGGACAAGTCACTTAATCCCAGCCTCAAAAAAAAAAAAAAAAAGAACATTAAAGTTAGCAGTCAGTAAGACAAGAGTTCAAATCTTTCCCCCACTTTAACAAGCTGTGTGATTCTGAGAAAGTCCTAGTTATTCTGTGCCTTAGTTATCCAATCTGTAAAGTATGAGTGTCTGAGTGCCAACTTTAAGCTTTAAATCTATGATTCTATGAACTTTTCTGGATGACACAGCTACCAAGAGTCATAATCAAGACTCAGTCAAAGCCTTCTAACTTCAAATCTGATGTGTAGTTAAATAAAACCAATCAATATATCAACTGAGTCGAACAGTATATAGTGTTCCATACTCACAGACCCTCGATCTCTACAAAGGAGAAAGAGAAATACATTAATACCAAGGCTTCTTTGAGTCCAAATTCAAATCATTTTCAAAACTCTTAATACCCTCAACCTGGTCCCACTTCCCCAGAATAATGGGCAAAGAGTTAGAGGGTAAATGCTAGCCCAAGGCCAAGGAATTCATGCATAGTAACTCTAAGGTTCAGTATCACTATTTCTATTTTCCCAATAATCCACTGCTTTTTCTACTAGAAAATTTAATATGGTTTACTTTACATTTTAATCCAGGTTTAAATAAAAGTCAAGAAAATTCAGAATGATAGTCATGCTTTTTACTTCTTAGGGATATCTTAGCACCATTTTTTGAGTCACAGGGATTTTTTTCCAATATGCTAAACGGAAAAGGTCTTTCAAGTCAGTAAGAATGAGATTAGTAGGTCTAAAAGGGTTGGGTGACTCAGGAAGCATTATTTCATAAGTAGATTGTGCATTCTAGTCCTGTCCTCCAGAGCCAGTCAGGCTGTATCACTCTTCAAGGGGATAATCCTGAGGTGTTCTTTAATACTATCAGAGCAAACTCTCACCGACTGGGTTTGCTATCTTGTTAGGTGTCAGTGACTATCATCCCAATTCCATTGAACCATTTAATATTAATTAATTTTTGAAAAAGAACCTCTTTTTGTTCTCAGTTTGTTTTTAAGATATAGCAAGAACAAAATGCACACATTTGACCATCAGAGAACATATTGTACCTTATGCCCCTCAATCTCTTGAGGAGAGAAGGCTCAATTTAGCTCAGTTCCCACAAAGTACTGGTATAAAGGGCTAGAACTGAGCAAATGCACTTGGATAATGAAGCACGTGAGACTAATTGCCAATTGGACAGTTCCCTATTAACTGGTTTGAAGGTCGACCCTCCCCAGCTGTTCTGTGCTGACTTGAGTGGTGGGACAAAGAGGGGGAAATGACGTGTGTGGGGAGAGTAGGAGGAGGAAATTGAAGCTTTCTCTCATGGTGGTTGAGAGAGGAAGGTGGTGTGGACATTACTAGATCTAATCCCCTGAAGGCGACCTCAAGAGACCAAGAATAAAGACTTTTGGTGATCCTGACTCCGGCTGATTTCTGGGAAGACAGAGTTCCAGCACACTGGTCCTACCAGTCTCATGTTCCAATATGGCATGCCAGTTAGATTTACTCTTATTTCATCTTCCTCTGCACTGAGGACACTCCCACAATCCACTCCCAAGGATCACTCTCAAAGATCTCTCTTTGCTTCTTTTGATGCGTTGATACTATATCTACTGTTCAGCCAGAATTTGATAGGTACCTCTGATGTGAAGGCTGCTTTCTACCACCTTTGGTGTGCACCTGATCCATGTAACTCTCACCTGTGGCTCCAAGAAGCTGTAGCATGTCCTAGCAAACTCTTTAGGCAGATGGGCTGATTCAGGATGAGGGCAACTAAAAGGTCTCAAACTTTCAGTGAGTTGGTACAGGGGGACATGCTCTACTCCAAGCATGTGAAGACTTCTCCTGGTGGAATGGACAGTTGAGAACAGTTTTGTCCAAGGGTCATCAAGGCAGCTGAAGCAGGTGTTGTGGAGAGCTTAGAGCTTGGTTAGACATCCAAGATATCAGGATCATCCACAATATCTTGAGCCATCACCAATTATCTTGACTCAGTTCTGCCAATGGACAATGATGGCTCTGAAAGAGAAAGTGAGGTCAAAGACTTCATGCAACTCTGACTCTCTTAAATCCAATTACACATGAATAAAAATCCATGACCCATATTATTTCACTACTTTTACTTATCTCAAGGTTCTGTTGTGACAGGCAAGCAGATGGCAAAGCAGCAGGTGCAGATATACTGGAAGCTGTAGTCACGACCCTAGATATGTTGTGTCTGGACTAGCTCTCTGGAGGGCTTTGGTACCAGCCCAAGTCCTTGGTCTTAGAAGAAGAATGATGAGGCAGGACTCACGTGGATAGTCAAACATAGAGTCCTTTTATTCCAAATTCTCTCAGCCTTATATACCCCAATATCCTTATATAACTATAGCAACACTGTGCATGCACTAACTATATACTGTGCATGTGGAACCACATAAACAACTTGCTATTGTATGTAGATATCTCTTTGCCACTTAGTATAACTCTGCTTTAATTACAACATAGGTTGTCTCTGTCCCTTGACTTCTCAGGAAGGCTGAGAACCCTTAGGGAAGATGTCAGACATTGTCAGCAGGTTCCCTCTGGGCTGAAGGGTCTTATAGCTTACCCAGAGTTCCCCCACTATCTGCGGCCCTCTACATAGATACAAATGATCCAGGTCATCAAGTCATCTCACTGGAAGCAGCAGTGGGATTCAGCAGCTCCCTGAATGTCTAAACAGTCTTTTAAGGATCACACTGCTTACCTCCAGGTATGAGGAAGGGGTCAGAAAAAGTTACTCTAAAAATTGTTTGCCCAACCCCAGCCTGATTACTTCAGCAGGCAGTGATGCTATTCTTCAATCAATCCCCCGCCCCCTAAAAAATGTACAAAGACGGTTCTGCAAAGATGATACCAATCACCATTGGTACATGGAACACATAGAACACACTTAGAGGCGACACAAAACCCAGTAGACCTGAAAGACAAACAACTCTCACTGCAAGAAAACACAGCAGGTATTGCATACAAATAGCAGTCCTGAGTGAAACAAGGCTGGCAAAGGAAGGCCAGGTACTGAAGTGAGTGCTGGATACACATTTTTTCCTCAAGTGGCTATAATGAAGAGGAACACCCATGAAGCTTGTGTAGGTTTTGCAATCAAAACTAATCTAGTCAAAAAGCTTGTAGAGCTACCAAAAGGAGTGAACATCAGTTTTATGATAATGCAATTGCCAGTTGCAGAAAAATGTCTTGCCACTATCTTTAGTGCCTATGCTCCCATCACGATAAATCCTGATGAGGTTAAAGAAAATATTTGTGAAGATCTAAAGCCCCTTACCATTAATGCACCAAAAAAAAAAAAAAAAAAGAATTTTAATGCTAGGATAGGTTCACACTACAAGACATGGCAGGGAATCCTGGGGAGAAATGAAGTTAGAAACAGCAACAGCAATGGTCATTCACTACTGTACTATTCTTGTATATTGCATGACCTCATCACCAATACTGTCTTCCATTTACCTAAACATAATAAAATTACACTTGCACCTCCATAGTAAACATTGGCATTAAATACATTGTGTGACTGTAAGGAAAAGAAACAGACTGGATGTGAAAATGATGAAGGCAATATGGGGTGCAGAGTGCTGAACTGATCACGGACTTATCCTCTTCAAGCAAAATATTCACATTCAACAAATATGGTGGCCCCAAGGCAAAATGACTAATAAAAGGCAATGTCAACAGACTAAAGTGCTTCTCTGAACAAAAAGAGTTTGTTGCTAACTTGGAGGGAAAGCTGAGTCCACACAGTTGGCCACAGTGGAATAGAAAATAAGCAAGCAGCTTTCATAGATAGGGTGTATGTACAGCACGGAATTTGCTCTGGGTCAGAACATTCTCAAACATCAAAACAGATTTGATGAAAATGATGGGAATATCCAGAAGCATCTAAATAAAAAAGAGAACTCGGGATTTAACAGCAGGATAGTTCATCTCCAAGAAGGCAACATTCAACTGCATCAAAAATAAATTACAAGCTTAGAGACATTCAGGATTCTTGGCTCAGTAAGAAGGTTGACGAAATTCAGTGTTATGCTGATAGTAACAATACAAAGCATTTTTATAATGCCCTGAAGGCTATTTATGGGCTAACGACAGATGAAGAATCTCAAACAATCAATTCTGATGGAACCATATTGATTGGTAATTAGGACGTGACTCTGAAAAGATGGACTGAACAATTCCATAATATTCTCAACAGACCAACATCAATCAATGCTGAAGTCATTGACCATTCACCACAGGTTGAAGTCAATTCCTCCCTAGATGAAATTCCAACCAGAAAAAGAGGTTTTGAATGTCATCAAGTTCCTATCCTGTGACAAAGAATTGCTGCTGATTCTGTTTCAGCTGAGATTTATAAGATGGGGCATAATTTCCTCTTGCACATAAAAAAAAATAATAACTAAAATTTTCTGGGTTATAAAGCAAGAGGAAATTATGCCCCAGCAGTTCAAAGACACCTCTATTGTCCATATCCATAAAGGTGAAGGGAACAGGTTGTCTTGTGAAAAATCACATAGGGTTCTCTCTTTTAATCATTGCTGGCAAGGTTTTTGCCAGAATCCTCCTTAACACACTGTTCCCCCACCAAGGAATGGTTAATATGGTGTTTGCTACCCAAGAACTCCAAGAGAAATGCCAGGAGTAGACGGGACATTTGTAGATCAGACCAAAGCCTTTGATATTGTCAGTCATGTCAAAATTTGGTTGCCTGGAGAAGTCCATCAATATTGTACATCAATTTTACGATGGCACTTTTGCTCAGGTTCTGGATAATGAATGATGTTCTCGTACTTTCCCAGTCACCAACAAAGTGAAACAATGCTGTATGCTTATTCCTATGCTTTTTAGCATGGTGTTTTCATCCGTGTTGTCAAATGCTTTCAATAAGAATGAACCCAGCATCAACATCAGCTACCAAATTGATGGTAACTTCTTTAACTTGAAAAAGCTATAAACCAAGACTAAAGTAGTGGGAATGTTGGTGAATTATTTATTGTTTTCAGATGATTGTTCACTCAAGTAGCCTCCAAAGCTGGGATGGAATAAAGTATGGATTGATTCTCTGCTGCTTCTGCTAATTTTGACCTAACAATTAACACCAAGAAAACACGGTTGCTCTATCAGCCAGCACCACACCATCCATATGTGGAACTATCAGTTGTAGCAAAAGGGGAAGTTTTGAATACTGTGGATAAGTTCACTTATGTTAGCAGTATACTTTCCAGAGATGTACACATTGATAATATGATTAATGTACTCATTGCCAGAGTTAGTTCAGCATTTGGGAGGCTCTAAAGGAAAGTGTGAGAGCAAGAAGGTATGAGACTGACTACCAAGCTGGAGATCTACTAAGCCGTCGAACTACATTGTTGTTATATTCCTATGAAATGTGGACAGTGTACCAGTGCCAAGCCAATAAACTGAATCATTATTTGAATTGTCTTGGAAAGATTCTGAAGATCACCTGGCAAGACAAGATATCAGATACTGAGGTTCTTTCTTAAACTAAACTTTCAAGTATTTAAACTCATCTGCAAGGAGTGAAACTTCGATGGCCTGGCCTTATTGTTCTAATGCCAAATGTACACTCGACAAAAAGACTATTTTATGGACAATTCACATAGAGAAAACATTTACATGATGGCCAAAAAAAGCAACCTCAGGGTCTCTCAGTGTCTCTTGTAAGAACTCTGGAATTGATTGCTTGACATGGAAGACACTGGCACAGGACCACTGAGCTTGACATGTCCTCATCACAAATAATGCTGTGCTTTGTGAGCAAAACAGAATTGAAAGAGTTCAAAGGAAATGTGAGAGGTACAAATTTAAAGACTCTGCCCAAATGTTCACATAGACTATTTGTGCCCAATCTGTGGCAGAGCATTCTGAGTTTGCATTGGTATCAGCAACAGTTGGAGACACTGTAACTTGACTCTAATATACTGATGTCATTTTGGTCCTTTTCCAGAGCAAAGGACAACCACCTATCAAGTACATAACCTGAACAATATTGCATCTCCCTCTTGCTGTAGCTCATTTTGCAAGTCTTTGAAACTCCAAAGATTGAAGACATCATTGCCTGGACCAAGGACAGAAAAAATTATCCTTTTGGTTCAGGACCATAGACAGTTTCTCAAGGGCCATGTGCTTCCCTTTCCTGGCCTTTTAAAGACATCACAAGTGAAGGGGATACCAATTGAAACCAAGAAAGAAAGAGGGTTAGAGGCAATACATAATATTTAATTGTCTTAACAGCCAAACTTATCAACTGATTATTCAACTAGCATTAGTTTCCCTTATATGGAATCCTGGTTCTATTAGAAGCAAACTTCTAAGGTTCTTCACAAGGACAGAAGCCATCCAAGGCAGTCTATTCATGGGCAAGAACCCCATTATCAATAGGAGCAAGTGATGGATTTGAATTCAAGTCTTAGGCTCTAATCTTAATTCTTCTTTAGCTATGTGACTACTCTCTGACTCAATGTTCTTATTAGCAAATCAAAAAGAACAATACTTATACTACCAACTTCACAGTTGTTAAGAAAGTGCTTTATATATAGCAAAGTGCCATGGAAATAGAAGAAAGTGTATTGAAATCTCTCTTGTTCCCAACACAAGCTGTTTTGTATCATATTTATCTTGAATGTGTACTACGTCCTAAAAAGAAATAGTGACTACTTAAGTTAAAAAAAAATTTCCTTTTTAAAGCTTTCTATTCTCATTCAAATTTCTTATTCTATTCACTCATATCTAGATATCTCTTCATGATGCCATTTGGGGTTTTCTTGTCAGATGATGAACTGAGGCAAATAGTATTAAGTGACTCATTCATGGCCAGCCAGCTAGCTGACTTCAGGTCCAGCACTCTATCCATTGTGCCACATAACTGCCCAGTTTCTTATACTGGATATTTAATAATGGTGTTGCCAAACTAGGTCTGGCAGGTAGAAATGTAAGGAAAATGAAAGCTGCATGAAAACTTCTTTTTTCTTCAATTTTTTTTTTATTTTTACAAAAATTTTATGCATAGGTAATTTTCCAGCACTGACAATTGCAAAACCTTTTGTTTTGACTTTTTTCCTCCTTCCCTCCTTCCCCTCCCCCAGATGGCAGGTGACCAATACACATTAAATATGTGAAAGTATAAGTTAAATACAATATATGTATACATATCCAAACAGTTATTTTGCTGTACAAAAAGAATCAGACTTTAAAATAGTGTACAATTAGCCTGTGAAGGAAATCAAAAATGCAGGTAGACAAAAATAGAGGGACTGGGAATTCTATGTAGTGGTTCATAGTCATCTCCCAGAGTTCTTTCTCTGGGTGTAGCTGGTTCAGTTCATTACTGCTCTATTGGAACTGATTTGGTTCATCTCATTGTTGAAGAGGGCCTCGTCCGTCAGAATTGATCATTATACGGTATTGTTGTTGAAGTGTATAATGATCTCCTGGTCTTGCTCATTTCACTCAGCATCAGTTCATGTGAGTCTCTCCAGGCCTTTCTGAAATCATCCTGTTGGTCATTTCTTACAGAACAATAATATTCTCCCTCTCTCCCTCCCTTCTCTCCCTCTCTCCCTCCCTTCTCTCCCTTCTCTCCCTTCTCTCCCTTCTCTCCCTTCTCTCCCTTCTCTCTCTCTCTCTCTCTCTCTCTCTCTCTCTCTCTCTCTCTCTCTCTCTCTCTCTCTCTCTCTCTCTCTGTATCTTTCTATCTCATCCTCTGCCATCCTCTTCTACTTTGTCTTCAATTTCTCCCAATATTATGATCTTTTCCAATGAGTCCTATCTCCTTGCTGTCTGAGGGAATCTCAAAAGTCTTCCCCAACACCACAATTCAAAAGCATTAATTCTATGGCACTCAGCTTTCCTTATAGCTCAACTCTCACAGCTATATCTACTGAAAGAAAAAACCCAACAGTGCAGCTTTGACTATACTTTATGGGTAAGCTGCTGGCTCTGTTTTTCAGTGTGCTATTCAGATTTGTCATAGCTTTCCTTCCAAGGAGCAAGCATCTTTTCATATTGTGGCTACAATTGCCTTATGCGATGACTTTTGAGCCCAAAAATATAAAATTGGACATTACTTCCATTTCTGCTCTATTTCTCAGAAAGTAATAGGATTAGTTGTTATCTTTTTTTTCTTTTCTTTTCTTTTTTTTTTAATGTTAAGCTTTTACCCTCATCAAGAGATTTTAATTCTTTACTTTTGACATCAGAGAACTATTATCTGCATCTTTGAAATTATTGATATTTCTCCAAGCAACTTTAATTCTGTCTGTTGATGTCAAGCCTGGCATTTCACACAGTGTACTCTGCATATAAGTTAAATAAATAAGGTGAAAATATATAACCATGTTGTACTCCTTTTTCAATCTTAAATCAATCAGTTGTTCCGTGTTTAGTTGTAACTATTGCTTTTTTTGCTCACTGTTAGAAGGCAACTGCTACATGGGAACTCCTGGATGAAGTCTCTTTACCAATCTAGGTAATAGCCTTCCCTGCAGCTTTTAATTGGAAAGAACCACCTAGTGCAGAGGGGGATTAAGTGACTTGAATGGAGTCATATAGCCAGTATGTGTCAGAAGCAGAATTTAAAGCTGGGTCTTCCTGGCTTCCAGGATAGCTCTTTGACCTTTATGCCATACCATTTTTTCATCTTTTCTAAATACCACAATCAAATGAAATGTTCCATCATTCACACCTTGAACTTTGGGTTGGACACCCATGACCAGCTGAGTCTCAGGTTCTCATTCCCTAGAAATTTTTGGGCTTTAGGTCAATGGCCAATGGTGATGATATTGTAGAAGAATGATAGGATCCGAGTTTTAATACTGAAAGTGACCTCAGAGACCACATAGTCCATCCCTCTTATTTCACAAATTGTAATGTCTGGGATAGCTTTCTCTGGAGTCTGGAGTCTGAGCTTGAGCTCAAGCAGACACACACTGGAGTCTCTCTCCAGTTTGCTTATTACAAGTCCTCCCAGCCCTTATATATCTTAGTACAATTACATCACTGCAGCATCCTGAGCATGTGCCAACTGTTGAACCATTACATCACCGTGCTAAGTACTAAGTATATGTGAACTAGAGAACCATCATCAACAGTTACAACTAAAAATGGAACAATTGATTGATTTAAGATTGAAAAAGGAGTACAACATGGTTATATATTTTCACTTTACTTATTTAACTTATATGCAGAGTACACTGTGTGAAATGCCAGGCTAGACATCAACAGACAGAATTAAAGTTGCCTGGAGAAATATCAATAATTTCAAAGATGCAGATAATAGTTCTCTGATGCCAAGAAGTAAAGAATTAAAATCTCTTGATGAGGGTAAAAGCTTAACATAAAAAAAGATAACAACTAATCCCATTACTTTCTGAGAAATAGAGCAGAAATGGAAGTAATGTCCAATTTTATATTTTTGGGCTCAAAAGTCATCGCATAAGGCAATTGTAGCCACAATATGAAAAGATGCTTGCTCCTTGGAAGGAAAGCTATGACAAATCTGAACAGCACACTGAAAAGCAGAGCCAGCAGCTTACCCACAAAGTATAGTCAGAGCTGCGCTGTTGGGTTTTTTCTTTCAGTAGATATAGCTGTGAGAGTTGAGTGCCATAGAATTAATGTTTTTGAATTGTGGTGCTGGGGAAGACTTTTGAGATTCCCTCGGACAGCAAGGAGATAGGACTCATTGGAAAAGATCATAATATTGGGAGAAATTGAAGACAAAGTAGAAGAGGATGGCAGAGGATGAGATAGATAGATAGATAGAGAGAGAGAGAGAGAGAGAGAGAGAGAGAGAGAGAGAGAGAGAGAGAGAGAGAGAGAGAGAGAGAGAGAGAGAGGGAGGGAGGGAGGGAGAGAGAGAGAGAGAGAGAGAGAGAGAGACAGAGAGAGAGAGAGAGACAGAGAGAGACAGAGAGAGGAGGAGAGAGAGAGAGAGAGAGAGAGAGAGAGAGAGAGAGAGAGAGAGAGAGAGAGAGAGAGAGAGAGAGATCATAGAAGCAAGGGACATGAGCTTTGACAGACTTTTAGAGAGAGTGGAGGGTAGAAGTGGTATGCTGTAGTCCATCCATGGTCACAAAGACATAATTGAATGACTGGAAAATAATTCTTATTAAAAATATCAACACAGACACATACAGTGATAATTAAATCTAGAACAACAAAAACATAAACATATTTTATTACTCTTGTTGCCAGGCTCAATGCTTAACCTTTGGAGATTTTAAAAATCCTTTACAAAAGCAGACAGATGGCATTACTATTATAAAGCTAGTTGTTTGTAGACTATATATTTATATATTCTAGGAGCCAGAAGACCTGGCTCTTAGGAATGGTTCTACCATTAATTATATGATTGTGGACAAATTTCTTCACCTTTTGATCCTCATTTTCCTCTAAGGTCCATTTGATCCCTTAAGCACTAAGATTCTATGATTCTAAGATCAGGGAATGATTAAAGTGCTAATGATAGAAAAAATCAAATTTTAGTTTTGATAAATGAAAAATGAAAAAGTTAATCCAAAGATGGGGAAAAGAGTATTAACAACAATAGAAAAGTACTTCTGGGCACTTGTGAATGATGTATTACACTCTTGTTCCCTAGGCATTAGCTATCCTTACTGAGTTTATTTATGAGCCATAAACCTGTAATCCACCAATGAAGAATGAAACTCTTAGTCTGAAGCTCCACATAGTATTTAAACTTTAAAATCAAGCTTCCTTTTGTCATCAAAAACGAGGCAAATCAGAAATCCTAGGAACAAAAAAAACTGAAGACTTGTGTTCAAAACCATTCAGATGGGACTCCGGTTCTGCCAAACTCTCCTAATTGCTAAAGATCTTCCAAAACTTTGCATATTGAAAAAAACAAGGAAAGTGATCTTTACAACTTTTGATCTCTTAAAATGTCAACAATAATGAAGAAAAAGGAGAATGGTTTGTTCTGAAGAGTGGCTGATCTGAAATGGCAGCAATTCCTCCAACTCTGGATGCCCGCAGGTGTAGAGTTGCCCAAATTCTAGATTGACATCATAGTACAGAGGATCTGGCTGCAGATTTTGACTCTGTGCAAAATGCAATAATAATATCATTTCTCCAGACTTTGACTTCCTCTTCAGTAAAATAAGGTGACTGGAGGAGGTGATGCTTGAGATCATTCACCACACTAGTTTCCCTGTTCCTACCTCATTGTTACCAGGATTGTTGACATAACCTATGCTAATCATATGTTAAAGAAAAAATACAAACTCTGCATAGATGAGACTAAAATAGTCTGGGGGAAAATAACAGATAAGCTTTAAATTTAGTTCCATGGCATTATGTCCCTCCTCTTTCAATTTCAATATAATTAGCTGCTTCCCTAAAGGATAACATGGAAAACTCAAGCTCACTTCCTCATTAGTCACTAAAGATCTCATAAGGCCATAGCCCTTCTCAGAATTGTACGAGAAAATGGATGTGGGGGTAGCTAGGTACATAGTCAATAGAACACGGGCTCTGAAGTAGAAGACCTGAATTCAAGTCTAGCCTCAGATGTTTATTAGTTGTGTGACTCTGGACATGTCACTTAACCCCATAACCTCATCAACAAGAACAAAAACAACAATAAAAAGATGGGTGCAAAACACTGAAAGACAAAAAGGAAAATCATCCCTTTCAACAAGTCAATTCTGATTTCAGGACCAGGAAAAAATGACTTGAAACTCTCTGTCTTTTTTCTCTTCTAATTTCCAACAAAAATAGGGGTGAGAATAATATATGAAAAAAAAAACAAAATTCTAACTTGTCCTTTCTTTGGAAATGGACCCACTCATTTTCAGTGTTTGGATTAGTTTAGGAAGACAAAGAAACAGCTTCCTTGAGATGGCTCTTACATAGAGTTCTGTTAAGATTTGCAAATCACCTTACATACAGTATTACACCTGAGACCCACAGAGGCCGATCCTATTATTCCCATTTTTTTTCAGGTGCAAAAACTGAGAGTCAGTGGTCACACAATCTTGAAGTGTCAAAAGAGATATTCTATCCCAGATCTCTCCTAGTTCCAGTCAATACTCTCTCTATGCTGATTTTTATATCAATAAAAGTCCATAAATGCAGATAGACTAGAAGTACCTCCACCACTGCATGCTTGTTATTCCCTGAATGAGGAGTTCTTAATTGGAAGATGGCAGATGTCTAAAATTATTTTGATAACCTATTTTAAATGATCTAATATATTTTTATGTATTTAAAATATTGTTTTAATAAGGGATCCCTTGGCTGTGCCAGACTGCTGAAAGATGTTTAACAACTGACTCTCTGGAGGGAGAGAGAGAAGAAATACTCATCACACACTTTTCAATTTAATCTGCATTTCTGACATTTTTTCCCATCATTTAAGTCCAGATGATCAACAATGTCATAAATAAAGCCTTGATTTATAGCAGTTGCCTATTCCCAAGATACAAATCTTCACACTGAAAATTTAACAGTCAACTTTAATGAGCCAATATGAGTTGACACCAGTATACCCTAGGTCCAAGATACAAAAAAGGTTAAAATCTCTGCCTAGAACATTTCCATACACAACATGTATATATATATATATATATATATATATATATATGTGTGTGTGTGTGTGTGTGTGTGTGTGTATATATGTGTGTATATATATATATATATATATATATATATATATATATATATATATATATATATATATACTTATATATATATATATATATAAAGTCATTTTCTCCAATGTGTCATTTTTCTTAGATCACATATATTCCCTAAGATAAAAGTGAGAACTTTAGGATTTTAGCCCTCAAGCAAGAAGACTTATGGGGAATAAGTGATTTGTCCAAGGTCACATATGTCATAAGCAATATTTGAACCCAGATCCTTATCTTCCAGAGTCAATTCCATGCTAAAAAATAAATCTACTTTGGATATAATTGCTTCTTAAAGAATATACCCTTGAGTAAAGATGCACCAACAGTGATCAGACCTTTGATTAAAACTAAGTCAACAGAAGGATTATTTATTGTAAGAGAAGAAACAATAATTAGACCAAAAACAGGGAAATTGAAGCAGAACATCTTGAGTTTAGAAATGAAAACTAAAAGGCAAGAGACCATAGTAACTGGGCTTGATCTTAAGAAGTGAACAGAAAATTCTCCAAGTCCCAGAGGAAAGCAGGGAAAAGTCATACCAGTGAAATCATGAAAGGAGTATCTTCAAGGATTCACAGAGTAATCCACCATGGCAAGGGGATTATAGCTAGATTCAGGATACTTTCCCCAAGATAATCAAGGACAGACTCATTGGAAGGCAGCGTTAGAGAGGAAAGTCTGCTGTGGCTGAAGTGAGAGAATCTACTTTTAAATCCCTATTTGCCACTTAATACCCTTGTGACTTTGAACAAATTGCATTGAGTCAAGTCAACAAGTCAGGCACTAGGCCAGGTATTGAAGATACAAAAAAATGAAGCAAAACAACAGTTCTTATTCTCCAGGAGCTCGCAGTCTTAGTGAAGCAAAACATAGAACCTTTCTGGGCCTCATATATAAAATTATGGGGTTGGACTAGAAGACTTCTAAAGTTTCTTCCAACTGTAAATCTATGTTCCTAAGTAAAAGAATGCTTCGAATTGAGCTGTGCTTTAGGAATATTAATCTATCATCAATGTACAGAATGGATCAGACGGGATTAAGATACTGGAGACAGGAAGATGAATTGAAATGCTTCTGCAATCACCTGAGAATTAGTAATAAGCTTGACCCAGGGTGGTGTAAGTATCTCTACTGTAATATCACCTTGACATTTCTTTTTTTTTTTTTTTTTTTTTTTTAAATTTTCAACATTAGATCTTTGATTTCATTGCCCTGTTGAGTGAGCAAATTGGCACCTTCTCTGGAATTTACAGTTTGAGAGGGTTCCTGGGGGCAATGAGAAGTTGTGTCTTGTCAAATATCACCAGGGTAATATTTGCTGGAGGTGATCCTCAAACTCACTGGTTTCTATCCACTTAGTTGTATCTCTCATTCATGTCATTATTGCTGCTACCACTGCTGCCACCATAAATAATCCAGATCCCTTATACTCATGGGGATTCCATTATCGAACCATAACCCTCCTTTGCAGTTTTAATTCCCACCATTGCTTTCATACATGCAATTCTCTAGCCAATGGGATGATTCCCCATTCCATTATTATGTTATATATCTTCCTATCTCTGTATTTTTATTCTTGTATACCCTATCCTGTATGATAGATAAACCCCAGGGCTCTAGCCTAGATCTTCTCCTCTTCCTCTATGTATTTTCACTTGATAGTTTATTCTTATGACATTGGCTAATTTTTTTGGGGGGGCAGGGGAACAAATTCATATCTTTACTATGAGTCTATCGTGATAGTCTAATAAATATTTCTAACTATCCATTATCCCCATCTTGATGGCATTCTGATATCTCCATATCAAAGTGTCTGAAGGTAGCTTCATCATTTCTTCCCTAAATCTTCCTTTCCCCATTTTCTCTATTTTGATTCACAGAACTGTCTTCCTTCCCATTACCCCCAGGACCATAACCTTGGAACCCTTTAACTCTTTCTTTTCCCTCATCCTTTATGTTTTTCCACTTCTTGAAAAAGGGGTAGGACTAAAAAGGATAGATATGGGGAGGGAGGGCATTCTAGGCAAGTGAAATCGTATCAGTGAAGATAAAGAAAATGAGGACTTCAACCACTTCTACAATTAAGAGTAAGAATAATAGCTATTGTAAGAATACTTTTATACTTCCATTTATATAATGTTTTCTATAATCATTCAAAAAGAAACAGAGACAACATTTAGAAAGGTGACAAAAAGAACCAGAAGAGCATATAATCACTGAAGCAAGAGAGTATACAAAAGGATAGGGTGAGTCACAGTATCTAATGTCCCAGAAAAATTGAGGGGGATGGAAATGGAGAAAAATAACTTAATTTAACAATTAAGTCATTCGTGACCTTCTAGATAGTTTATCAAACAAAGTACTGGAGATATAAATTAAACCAAAGAGATCTCATTTCATATTGTAGACAACAACTACATGCATGCAAGACATAAATCAAATAAATGAATAGTAATTCCATGGAGAAGGCAAGAACAATGAGAGAAGAGCAGGAAAGATTTCTTGCAGAAAGTGGGATATGTGAGTAATCTAAAAGAAGAAAAGATAATTTCTGCTTGCAGGGGACTTAGGAAAGTCTTCTTGGAGGTGTGATGACTGAACTGTACTTTGAAAATTGGGTTGGATTTCAGTAGATTGAGTTGTTGCACCGAGAGGGAGTTGAGCTCTTTCTGATGTTGATAACAATGTGAGCAGATGTTTTGAAGGTGAGAAAACATGGCACATGTGAAATTTGTGCTCTGTGCACCATGGCTCCATCTAGCTACCCCATGCATATATTGCTTTCCTCAATAAAATATAAGCTCTTCAAGGCAGAGATTGTCTTACTTTTGTCTTTATATCCCAGGTACTTAGCACCATGGCTATCACATAATAGGCACTTAACAAATGCTTATTGTTTTATCATTGAAATATTGAAATATGCAGCAGACGATTAAGACTAAAACTTGGCTTCAATGTATTGATAAAATTGAAAATACTGTACCTTGTTTACAAGAAGTGATTGGCTCTGGACTTGGTCTGTGGTAGACCTACAAAAACCTGCCTATCCCAGAGCTCAGAGGTTTGTTACCTATCCAAGAGCTAATAGCAAAGCCTAGTTAAGGCCAAGAATAGTAGACTTCACGGGATTCTTGGGGTCGGGAGAACCCTGGTACCAGGTCTTCAGAGGTATACAAATGGAAGTCATTCAATAAATCCTCGTTAAAAGAATGAATCTGTGAAAGAATTAATGAAATGGAAGAGCTGAAATCCCAGCCCCTCCCTCTAATCAGCCTTCTTCCTTTGAGTAGGCTGGATTGGTTTTCATGATCTATTTAGGGAAATGGGGCACAAAAACAGTCTGTTGTCTCAAATGCCACTTAAGTTTGATATGGAGCAAGCATGCTGCCTACCTGTAGCCCCAAGCTCATTTCCTTATTAAGAAACTAGAGTTTTAATGAGGTCACTGATCCTCCCCCTTCCCCATCTTGTTCTACTATCTTTTCATCTAAGCGATAACAAATACAATAAACAAGCACTAAATTCTCCTTGCAAAGGACTGCATAAGATCCAGGGAGAGCACTGTCACATCTTCCAGAGATTCTTTTTTTCAGGTTCTCATCTTTGTATTTACAAATGTACTATTTTATATTATTCATATATTTATTTGTTTAAACAAGGGTTCTTCATCCAGGACATTTGGACATTTAAAAATATATATTTAATGACTATATTTCAATATAATATATATGTAATAATAAACTTTTAAAAGCATTTACCATGAGGCAACCAGATGGTGCAATGGAAAGGTGGGACGCAAGCATGGAAACTAAAAAGAGACCCCCTGATCCAAGTAATTTCTATTCTAATAGAATGTAGAAGCATCCGGGTGGTACAGCAATAGGGCATAGGGCCTAGAGTCAGGAGCATTTCAATGCAAATTGGGCCTCAGATATATACTAGCTATGTGACCCTGGGCAAGTCATTAACTTCTGCAGCCTTACTATTTTTCATCTGTTAAATGGGAGTGATAATCATTCCTAGTTCCCAGGATTTCTGTGAAGATAAAATGAGATATGTATAAAACTCTCACAGAATTAAAGTATTATGTCATTTATAGCTATGATAATGATGGTGATAATGATGATGATGATAGTGGTGATGGTGGTACTGGTGGTGGTGAAAATGATTATGTTAAGAGGTCCATAGAGTTCATTAGTCCTCCAAAGGTGTCCATGACACAAAGAGCTTAAGAATCCCTGATTTACACTATTTGTGCTCATTAATATTATCCAGTGACTCCTCATTGTGATGTACATTGACTCTGATTTTGTGCAAATTTTCCCATCTGAGCATATTAAATAATAAATGAAGTTCCCTTCAAGTTTAAGGCACAAGTCCAAGTGCTGAGCTCTAACTCTGTTATCTATAGAAGTTCTGGGGAATTTATCATCAGGTTTCCTGAAGAATGAGGGATTTTTTTCAACTACAGCAATTCATGAGAAGGGACTATAATGTGCAAGCATGGAGGGAACAGGCACACTGATAAAGTTGCAGATCTTTCAAATACCAAAGCAATGAAATCCAAATTGGTTAATTTTCACCTTACTTTAATATTCTTCAGTCTTTTATATATCTAACTGAACTTGGTTTGGAAGAGAAGAAGGAGAGCTATTTAAAGAGAGAAGATCACTCATATGTATCTTTGACTAAATTTCTTCTTTTGATAGAGTTCAGCTCAGATAATCACCCAAATGAAATCTCTCTCCCCATAGTCTTTCCAAATTTCTGGTCATCCAACTTATGCTAATGATTGAATTATAGACCCACAGATTTTTGAAGCCATAAAGATTAACCCCCTTCTTTTTCTGAAAGAGAGAATTTTAAGATCATAGCCCTAAAGTTATAAAAATAATAATAATAATAATAGACATCATCTAAACCAGGGGTTCTCAAACTATGGCCCGCGGGCCAGATGTGGCCCACCAGGTTATGGCAAATGGGCTGAGGAGCAGAGACAGAGCGTGAGCTTTTGTTTTTACTGTAGTCCAGCCCTCCAACAGTCTGAAGGACAATGAACTGGCCCCTATTTAAAAAGTTTGAGGACCATTGATCTAAATCAACCTTTTTGCTTTTACTAAAGTATTTTCTCAGTATTAAATTATTTCCATAATCTGTATTTCTATCCCTCCACTGATGTAGAGTGAAACCCCTACCCCAATTGATGGTCTTTAAGAAGTCCTAAGGATTAAAAAATTCATGACAGTTTAATAACTCAACTCACTGATATTCTACACATCCTTCAAAAATGCTACTTTCCTCATAAAGACTTTCTAGATTCCACCCTCTCCATTCTCATTGCCAACAGAAGTCACCTTTTTATCAGATTGTGCCAGATCATCACTCTTAATGATGCTTTCTGAATTTAGCTAAATTTGTCAGCCTCTTACAGACATACAGTTCTTCTGTGTAGAAAACCACAACCAAAGCCTGTCATTCTTCCCCTGGCTTTTTTTTTTTTTCTGGGAACACAGCAACACAACAAATTAGTAAATATGACAAAAAAGAGAAATGGTAAAGAATGGAGAACTGAGGCAAGAATGAGAATACTAATACAATCTTGGTGACTAATCTGGAAACTAATATGGAGTCAAGTGAGAAGAGGGAATTAAATGTTCATATTATTAAACCCAGGAATGCTACTCCTAAGCATATAACCCAGTGAGCAAAGGTCACTTAGACATCATTTTAGGGTCATCATTTTTAGTAGTAGCAAAGAAGTAGAAACAAAGTAAGAAACAAAAAATAAATGACAAAAATAAAAAGACAAAAGAGACAATGAATAAATAAAAATAAAAGTCATGCATTATTAAAGGATAAACATTAGAATTTTAGAGACATATAGGAAAACATATCAACTGATGCAGACTGGAGTAAATAAAACCAAGAAGACAGTACACTAATAACTACAATAATATAAATATAAAAGAATACAAAAAAAGGTTAAAATCTAATTGTATTAATAAATCTCAGTGCGAAAGAAGAGATCAGGAAACACCTCCCTGCTGTCAACAAAGAATTAGAAGATACAGAATATATATTATCAGACCAAAAAATTATTGCATTGGTGGGTTTCAGTTAATTATTTTTCTTTGTCAATGGGAATGGTTTAATGTTGTTTTGGGGAGAAGAGAAATATTCAGAAATGATTGTGGATATAAAAACAAAAGGCATGGTTTTAAAGAATACAGGGTCACCCTGACAACAAAATGAAGCATTAGAGCAAGATTGTAATTGTCCTTGTCTTTATAATGGACTTATTGTTCAGTGGAGGCAAAGTCTACCAGTTCTTGGTGAACAGCTATAAAAACCATCCCTGGACACATTTAGAGCCAAAAAAATTATGCAAATATAGGCTTCATGAAGAAAAGTATTGTGTCCCAAACTAAAATACAAGTCCCACTATATTCTGTCCTAGTCAAACCAAATCTTGAATACTGTGTTCAGTTCTGGGTATCACCTTCTAGGAAAGACACTGAAAAATGAGAATGTCCAGAAAATAAAAACTGAGGTTTGTGGAATAAGAGGATTATTTGTAAGAATTAACCAGACAATCAACATTTATTAAGTACCTACTGTGTTCCCAGGCACTGTGCTAAGTCCTGGGGATACAAAAAGAGACAAAAAACAGGCCCTATGCTCAAATAGTTTATAATCTAATGTTGAAGACAACATGCAAACAAAACCTATAAAACATAATAGGAACAGTTAGGAAACATATAGAAAATAGGAAATATATAATAAAGATATATAAATAAGTAAAATAAATAAAAGAAGGAAGGCCCTAGTATTACAAAGGATTTCTTCAGGCTTCCCGCAGAAACCAGAACTTTTAGGAAAATAGGATGATCAGTAGTTGCAGCAAAGAAAGGATAGTGCTCCAGGAATGGGGGTGAGCAAGAGAAAAGACCCAGAGATGGAGTATGCTGTTCATGGAAGAACCAGGAATCTAGTGTCACTGGACTAAAAATCTGTCAGGGAGTATGGTGTCAGAAACCTTGGAAAGGTTATGAAGGCCTTGAAAATCAAACAGCATTTGGGATTTGCTCCTGGAAGCAACAAGAAGGTACTAGAATATACTCATTTGGGAGGGAAGGACTCGTGCTTTAGGAAAATTGCTTTCATAGCCAAAAGGTGGGTAGATTAGGGATGCTGAGCTTGGAAAAGAAAAGAATTGGGGTAATTTGATAGCTATCTTTAAGCTCTTAAATACCTAAGCAATAGAAGGAGGAAAGGTCAAGGGATTGTTTTTTTATTTGATTTTCAGTTTGAGTCCCAGAAATTAGGACTAGGGAGAATGGATGGGTTACAAGGAGGAAATTATAGTTTGATATAAGAAAAAAAAATCTTTCTAAATATTAGAACTCATCGAAAGTGGAACAGCTGTCCTGGAAGTTAGATTCCTTCTACTCAGCAAAGTCTGGAGGGCAACTTTTCAGATAGATCCTAGGGGGACTCTTGGATACTAGATTCTCCTTCTGGATATCCTTTGCCTCAAAAAGAATATGTTCTTATTCTCCTTTTCTATCTCATCCAAGGCTATGTTGACTAAATGGCCTCCCACATCCCATTCCCAGATTCCATGATTCATTTCCTACTCAGTGTGACCCCTGCCCCTTCAATGCCTACATGGGGGAAGAGTCGGTGTAGGTTGGCAAGCTTTTGTGTCAGCCAAGCCTCCAGCTGCTTAGCTGCCCAACTACCCCACCCTCATCTTCCTGACTGCCTATTAAGATAAAGTGGGCAATAAAAGGAATGGCAGCCTGGGCTCCAAGTGAGAGGGAAGCTGACTTAAAAGAGTTCAGTAACCACCCACAGGTTTATGAATGACTGTCACCGTGAACCTATCTCAATGTAACCAATACTTGATGAGAGGAAAAACCCCATATCTCCATCTCTGCTGCAGCCTCATCCATAATCCCGATTTAGAGCACACCATGCAGAGATCTATTTTAATATATCTGTTGACCTACTTTACTATTCCAGCATTAAAAAAGTTAAACTGCTAACTTACAAAGCATTGGTTTGCAATTTTCCAATAAAACACTTTTTTTTTCTTTCTTTTTTTAACAAGGGGCTTTCTGTTCCAGCTTCCTTTTTTTTTTATGAGCTAGTTTCCATTGTACACAGGTGCTGATGGATTTTCAGAAAGAGTGAAATGGAAAAAAAAAAAAAAAAAAGTCTTTAATGTATCCCAGCCCAGAGGTGATCTGTAACTTCTGACAGCTTGGAAATCACTTACACCCACAAATTCTGCTTTGTTCTCTCATCTTTGCTCCTTCTCCTTTGTGAGAATAATATTACGTGGATCATAAAAACAAACACAAATGCTACGTGCAATGACTAACGTCGCTGGTCAGGAAAAAGTGAGCACATTAATTTTAGCTCTTTGCCATAGGAATTCTTTCCTTCCTGCCCATCCAAACCATTATTCATTCCCCTTTAGAGTCTGTCACCAGGATGTCCTTTAGGTATGGAGTTGTCTTACTTCCAGAAAACGAAAGTTGTTTTGTTGTTGTTGTTGTTGTTGTTGTTGTGTTTTTTGGTTGCCTGGAAGGTGTACAATTCTTAATGAACTTCTGGAGAAAAATTGAACCGAGGTGGCAGACTTGTGAGTAGTTTATCCAACTGCAGCAGTACCACCTCTGATTCTCTACTGTGGGTTTCTCTGACCTTCTTGCTACAAAGGTTAGAATGAGTTGAAAAGACTAGTTTGATTTTTATGCTTTTCATATTCTTTTTCTAACCCAATTGCCATATTAAAAAAAAAAAAAAAGAATTTAACCCACATTCAATTTTGTAATCATATCTTTTATGAGAAGACATTGGTCTAGTTTGTGATACACAATAAAAAGTGTCCATCGTTATATAGAGAAAATGTGACTAACTACATAAGCAAGAGGCAGATAAATCAGTTGAGCCTTCAGCTTTCTCTATAGGTCAAAATAAAAGCAGAACAAGGGAGAATGAGTACAAAAGTCAGGACCTCCAGAAGGTAGATGAATCCAGGATCCCTTCCTGACCCTGCTATTTGCCATCTATGTGAGCATGAACAATTGGCTCTGCCTTTTGGTGCTTCAGTTTCCTCACCTTCTAAATCAATAAATTAAGCTAGATGTTTCTCTGAGACCTTTTCCCTCTGAGCTTAGGAGACATTTTTTTTTTTTTATTTGAAAGTGTTACCGTTGACTTGATTAGTGATGGTGAGCTATCAAAAAAAAGGTATAATTATAGTTATAGATCCATCTATCCATCTAGATCTATCTATGTTTCTGCATGTGTCTGTGTGTGTATACAAGTATCACCCTGACTTACTCCAAAAAAATTAATCTAATTAATGTGATCATCACTACCTTCCACGTCTTTTGTTCTGGTTACTTTCCCAAAACAAATTAAAATAATCTGTACTTATTTAAATATAATTGCATTTTATTTTATTTTGTACTGTATCCTTACATTTTATTACATATGTATACATATATTATTTATATATGCATACACACACATCCCTTTTAATTTCTCTTTGCAAAATGGAGCTACATACAAAGATGGAAAACAGCAGGTTGTGCCTGCCCTCAATAAGCATTACAAATCCATTACAATTGCAAACCAGTGCTTATTGAGGGCAGACAGAACCTGCTATTTTTTATCTTTGCTTATATCTCCAGGATCTAGCACAAGGCTTGATGACTTGGTACAAACCTAATGTCTGTCAGTTGACATCAGGAAATCCTATATTTACAAGGATTCCCTTCTAATGCCAAGGAATATCAATGATCATTAGAAAGCCCATAACAATTAAAAAGAGTTTTAAAGGATTGGGGGAAGGAGGGAGAGACAGGAAAGAGAAGTATGAGGATTTAGGAGGAAGTTTATTTAAGGAAGTGAGTTTAGTTTTCCAAGGGTTGTAACTGACAAACACATATTGGTTCTTATTCAACAGTTCCTTGAGCAAAACATATACAGCATGAATTAGAAAGGAAACAGAATTTAATCCACAGGACTAGTTTACAAAAGCATCAACAGGGTGATGTGACAGCTGATTAATCATAAAGCACTTTCTAAGCACTTAATATGTGGTTCTGAAGTACAAATATAATAAATAAAATAATACTTATTTACAAGAAACTTTCATTCCAGGAGGAAAAAGAGGGGGACAACAATAATAATCTAACGATATGCAAACTACCACATACAATCCTTATAAAAAGGAGAGCTAGAACACTTGCATTTGGGGGGGGGGGAGAAAAGATTAGATCAGTCTTGGGTGCCATTAATGCAGAATGGAGTGAGAATATTGTTGGTCAGACCACATCTGAAATATTGCACTCCGTCCTGGGGACCACATTTTAGGAAGCATAATGACAAAATGGATTCAGAGGTAGGAAGGAAAGTAATCAGAATGGTAGAGGGTCTTGGAAGCTCTCCCATACAAGAACTGTTTGAAGGAAATGGGAATGTTGAGTTTGGAGAAGAAAAACTTAGGGATGACATCATAGCTGTTTGCAAGTATGTAAAGGATTAGGATGTAGAAGAGTTGTTTCATTTGGCCACAGAGAATAGACCTCCTAGGAACAATGACTGGAAACTGCAAAAACAAAGACAGAGCTTGAAGTAAATGGGAAGGGAATGCAAATAATTTTAAAAGTCCAAAAGTAAAATGGATTATCTCAGGAATTGATAAAGTTGATAAGGATCACTGAAGGCCTTCCAATAAAAATCAGATGACCATTTTTAGCCAACTTGTTTAAAGGTCTCTAAAGTTAACAAAACTCCAACTGGATGGTCTCTGAGACCTTCCCCTCCAACGCTAATATTCTGCCATTCTGTAAAAATCATTCCTCTTAACTGGTAGCCAATCTGGTGTTATGGGAGAAACAGTCAACTCAGCATTTTCTGTGTTTTCATTTTCTGGGGGATGGGGGAGAGTGTGTTCTGAATTGCTTAAGGATTTTAAGATCTGGTTACCTAGCTCCCAAAATGAAAATAAAAGATGGGGAAAAGTAAAAGAGCAGGGGGAAAAAAAAAACCTAAACGTATCTGTTTCCTCTTATTGAGGAAAGTTGAAAGTTATTATCATAAAATAGCCCTCTGCTCTCCTTGATCATTTCTCCAACCCATTAAATTTTCTGGTTTTATTTCCTCCTTAAATTATTTATAGGTCAGTGAAGCCCTTTCTTATGATGTGCGCCTGTCTGTTGGCGCTCATATTTGACACCAGATCTGATATTTTTTGCCTCCTCTGTATTCCCAAGAGAACTTTGTATACTTTAATAACAGCTGTGCTTTTATCGCCACTGTTCCACTTACCTCCCTTAGGGGCTCTGTTGACCATATTACTCAGTCAGCATTTGGCTGTACAAAAACTCATGCCCAACTAGAAACTTTTAGGATGCAAGAGAATGGGGCTCAGATTTGCTCCACTCTAGAAAGAAAGCAGAAACTTTGTCCTTCAAAGAGTATGTTTGAGTAAGTTATAGATAGAGTTGCCAGATTTCCCTAGGGTTCATTCTCTCTACTAGTAATATTTAATTTGCCATGTTTAACATAATTATAATAGTTAGCATATATGTGATACTTTATGGTTTATAAAATGCTTTACAAATATCATGCCCATTTTACAGATGAGTAATCTGAGATAAAAACAAGTTAAGTGACTTGCCCAAGGTCATGCAGCCAATAAGTGTCTGAAGCTGCATTTGAACTAAATTCTTCCTGATTCTATCAACTCTTTCCATTGCACTACCTAACTGCCTGGATATATTCTAATAATACTTATTGCCTAGATCATAAATTTGAAATTTAGATGAGTGGTGACAAAGAATTGGAACCTGAAGGGATGCTCACCAACTGGGGATATCTAGATAAAATGTGATATATGATTGTGATGGAATACTACTATGCTAAGGAAATTATAAGCAGAATATTTTCAGAAAAACCTGAGAAGATTTATATGAACTAATGCAAAGTGAAGTGAGCAGAACTAGGACAACACTGTGCACAGTAAAAGCAATATTGTAAGTTGATCAACTGTGAAAGACTTAGCTATTCTGATCAAGACAGTGATTCAAGACAATTTCAAAAGCCCATGATAGAAAAGACTATCTTTCTCCACTGAGGGAACTGATAAACTGAGAGATAAGGAAGAAAGTAGATCTTGTTAAAAGGTACCATAGACAATGAAGTAATATTAACCCAAAACAAATATGCACCAAATGGTATAGCATCCAAATTCTTAGAGAAGTCACTTATAGGAAGAAAAAGACAGAAAAACTATACTAGTGGGACTTCAACCTCCCCCTCTCAGAATTAGATAAATCTAACCACAAAATAAACAAGAAAGAAATTAGGGAAGTTAATACAATCTTAAAACCTTAGATATGATAGATCTCTGGAGAAAATTGAATGGGTATATGACTTTATCTCAGTAGTACATGTCACCAACATAAAAAATGAACACATATTAGGGCATTAAAAACCTCACATGCAAATGCAGAAATGCAGAGATAGTAAATGAATTCTTTTCAGATCACAATGCAATAAATAGTAAATTCAATGATGAGCCAAGGAAAGATAGAATAAAAACCAATGAAAAAAATTAATCTAATCCTAAAGAATGAGTGGGTCAGTAGTGCAATGATAGAGTACTATGAGGAGAACTTGAATTCACATCTGTCTTAATACTTCCTAGCTGTGTGACCCTAGGCAAGTCACTTAAACCCAATTGCCTCAAGAAAAAAAAAAAAATCAAAAGAAAAATTAGTAAAATTGAAAGTTAGAAAACTATTGAACTAATAAATAAAATTATTTTTTATGAAACAGCAAAATAGGTCAAACTTGTGTTAATTCTTTTTTTTTTTTTTTCCCTGAGCCTGGGGTTAAGTGACTTGCCCAGGATCACATAGCTAGGTAGTGCTAAGTGTCTGAGACCAGATTTGAACTCTGGTCCTCCTGAATTCAAAGCTGGTTCTCTATCCACTGCGCCACCTAACTACCCCCAAAATTATGTTAATTCAATTAGAAAAAAGAAAAGAAGAAAATCATATTGTTAGTATCAAAAATGAAAAGGAAATTAAAGCAATAATTAGGAGCTACTTTGCCCAATTTTATACCAACAAATTGACAATATAATTGTTATGGATGACTAGTGACAAAAATATAAATTGCCCAGAATAACAGAAGAAGAAATAAAATACTTAAAGAACCCCATTATGAGGGGGGAAAATTGAACAAGCTATCACTGAACTTTCTAAGAAAAAAAAATCACCAAGGCCAGATGGATTAACAAATGAATTCTACCAAACATTTAAAGAACAATAAATTCAAATACCTATTAACTCTAATACTTATCAGATCTTTGGAGAAGGGAGGAATTCATGACCAAAGAGAATATTATGAAAGGCAAAATGGATAATTTTGTTTACATTAAACTAAAAAGGTTTTGCACAAACAAAACCAAAGATTAGAAGGGAAGCAGAAAGCTGGGAAACAATTTGTATAGCCAATATTTCTGATAAAGTCCTAATTTCTCAAATATATAGAGACTCAAATTTATAAGAATGCAAGTCATTCCCCAATTAATAAATGGCCAAAGGATATGAACAATTTTCAGATGAAGAAATTAAAGCCATCAGAAGTCATATAAAAAAATGCTCTAAATAGCTATTGATTAGAGATATGTAAATTAAAATAACTCTGAGGTATTACCTTTACACTTATCAAATTGGCTAAGATCACAGAAAAAAATAATGATAAATGTTGGAGGGGATGTGGGAAAACTGGGACACTAATGTATCACTGGTGGAGTTGTGAACTGATCCAACCATTCTGTAGTACAATTTGGAACTATGCGCAAAAGATTATAAAACTGTGCATATCCTTTGATCTAGCAGTTTTATTACTGGATCTGCATCCCAAAGAAATCATAAAATAGGGGAAAGGACCCACATGTACAAAAATGTTTGCAGCAGCTTTTTTGTAGTGGCAAAGATTTTTTTTTTTTTTTTTATCACAATACAATAAAAATCACATTCAATGATAGGCCAAGGAAAGATAGATGTGGATACCCATCAGTTGGGGAATGATTAAGTTATGACATATGAAAGTAATGAATATTATTGTTCTATAAAAAACTGATGAACACTCTGATTTTAGAAATACCTGGAAAGATTTACATGAACTGATTCTGAGTGAAGCAAGCAGAAGCAGGAAAAAATTGGATACAACAACAAAACTGTATGATGATCAATTATAGTAAATTTAACCCTTCTCATCAATTCAGTGATCCAAGCCAATTCCAATAAATTTTGGATGGAAAATGCTATTGACATTCAAAGAAAAAACTATGGAGACTCAATGCAGATTAAAGCATACTATTTTCATCTCTTTTTTTCTTATTTTCTTTTCTGATTTTTCCCTTTTTCCTGGTTTTTCATCAATATGACTAATGTGGAAATATGTTCAAAAGTAATATGCATGTATAACCTAAACAGAAAAAAAAAAAAAAACTAAAAAAGAAAAGAAAATGGTAGTTTAGGACTGGATGACTAATAAGGTCTCTTCTAATTCTAAATCACACACATTTAGGATCTTTTTTTTTTTTATTTCTAAGCTCCTCTAAAATCTATGAAATTACAGAATCAGAATTTCAGAAACTCAGTGGGTACTCCTTCAATGTTTTGGCCTTCCATTGTTGCTGCCTTGGAATGCTGCCTACCTGTTCCATTTATAACTCAAATATCTCAAAATAAGATGTGTCAAGAAGTTTCAAACTTTAAAGAGCTATATAAATAAAATAATAGTATAACTATTATTATTGTTATTGTTACTCCTATTAATACTAGCTTCAAACCAAATTTTTGAGTTAGTGTCCAACTTCTAATCCTATGAATATAAAGTGTTGAAGAGAAAATTATTTGTCACAAGGTTAGGAGACCTTATTATCCTTTTACACTTTGGCCTTCCATTCCTGGAATGAATTTCCTTCTTCCTTCAGCCAGTATTTGTTCTCTTCAAGAAACAGATCAAATAACCGCTCTGAAATTATGTCTTTCCAACTACTTCCAAATAGAAAGAATTATTCCAGCAAAAGACTAGGACCAAAATAAGTCTCCTTTTATTGGAAAATTGATTGAATGAACTGTAGTATATTGATTTAATATTAGCCATCATGAAAAAGGTAAATATAAAAATTCCAGAGCAACTTGAAATTTCTATGAATTGATGTTAAGGGAAATAAACATATAGCAAAACTATTTAGATCAAATGTGTCAAATTCTCAGCCTGCAGGTCAAGCCTCTGCAAATCTAAGTGCTGCCTAAACCAGTTTAAATTCGAGAAATGTTTAACAAATTAATTAAAAATATAACACAACATAGATAATGTAAATTTCTGTTTTTTTTTTCTAAATTTCAAGGTTTTCATATGCAACCTTGTAGGAATCCAAGTTTGATAACACTGATTTAGGGAATAATCACAAAAATATAAATGGTATTGCAGAATTTCCCACCTCTTCTGCAGGTGCATTTCACCATGGAGATGTCTCTGACCTCTTAGATCTCCTCTCCTGATCTGTGTGGTCCTCTTCTCCTTCCTTCCTGCTTTTGGGACATTGACTCAGACCATCCTGCTCACTTTTTTCCTGTTTCTACTTCTTAGCCCTAAAACTTTTCCACTGTCTCCTTTGTCTACTCACAAACTCCACTTTTCAGTTCCCTTTCATGTGTTGCCTTCCTAATTTAAATGTAAACACTTTAAGAATAAAGCATTCTTCTAAGATGACAGAAAAAGATAATGGTAAATTTTGGAGGCAATATGGGAAAACTGCGACACTAATGCATCATTGATGGAGTTGTGAACTGATCCAACCATTCTGGAGATCATTTTGGAATTGTGTCCAAAGGGCTTAAAAGTGCATACTCTAATCCAGCAATACCACTACTAAGAGATTATAAAAGAGAAAAAAAGAACTCATGTGTCCAAAAATTTTTGTGGTGGCAAAGAACTGGAAAATGAGGAGGTGCCTAAATGGATGAATAAGTTATAGTATATAAATGTAACAAAATATAATTTTTCTATAAAAAATGATCAACAGACTGATTTCAGAAAGGACTGGAAAGACTTACATGAACCGATGCTGAGTGAAGCAAACAAAGTCAGGAAAACATTGTACATAGGAACAACAAGGTTGTGTAATGATCAACTTAGATTTAGTTCTCCACAGTAATTCAGTGATCCAAGGAAATTCTAATAAACTTTGGATAGAAAATGCCATCTGCATTCAGAGAGAGAACTATAGAGACTAAATGAGGGAGCATAATATTCTCACTTTTTTTTTCTTTTGTTTTGTTTCTTGTGATTTTGCTCTTTTCTGATTTTTTTTCTCAACATGACTTACATGGAAATATATTAAAATGTTTTAACTTATATTAGATTGCTTACCAGTGTGGCTAAGTAGGAAGAAAGGGAAAGAGGAGAGGAAATTGGAATTCAAGATCTTACAAAAATGATTGTTGAAAATCCTTCTCACATGAAAAATAATATACCATTAAAACAAAACTTAAATGAAAACAATTTTTAAAAATCTGTTTTCTTTTTGCTTGTATTTGTACATTCAGTGCCAAGCATATAGTAAACACTTAATAAATGAGATATCTATCAATCAGTCCATCTATCTAACTGTCTTTTTATCTAAAATGTCAGTATTGTTCAATTCACTGATATATGCTCCCTTTTCTTAGCAGAGAAATAGGGAACTGCAAATGTGGGAGGGGGAACTATATATTGTCATACACAGCCATAGTATTGATTTATTTTAACTATACTTTTTTTTTTAAACAAAGAATAATTCTATGAGGGAAGAATGCTAAATCATTGGGAAAAGACAATATGTGATTGTTGGGGCAGGAAGAAAGAATTTAAAAAATAATTCCTTTATACTTGAAGACTAGTTTAACATCTACCATATATTTAACCATTTCTTTAATTTACATTATAGGCATTTGTCTACATGTCTCATCTCCCTACTAGTCTCAAATTCCTTGTAGACAAGCACATCAGCTTTCTAAATCATTGTATCTCCAGTGCCTAGTTCAATGCCTTAAAATTCTCAATATGTGCTTATTACTTAGCTGATTCAACATATTAGACACTTCGTGTTTTTATTTTAAATGTATTCAATTCTATTGCTTTCTCTTAAAAATGAATGTTGTTTGCATTTCTCCAATCCAAAGGCATATCTCCCATTCTTTACCATCTTGAAAATCATTGAAAATTGTTCAACCATCACATTCACCCATTATTTCATTACTCAAGAATATACTTCATCTAGATCCAGTAATCTGAAATCCTAAAAGGCCACCATGTGTCCTGCTACCAATTTTCTACTAATCGTATAAAGGTGTCCCAAAAGTCATACTCCATTCTTAAACTCTTAAAGCTTAATATTGCACTAAAACTTTTGAAGTACCACATATAGTAATTCAGCATTAGTCATTTTAAATTTTATTTCTTATAGGGAACTAGATAACTGTTAATATTCTTATCCTTCTCAAATTATCATGTCTATCCTTGGTAGCATACAAAATCTTTGTTCCATTGGTTGGGTTGGTGAAGGAAGCCAAGACCTACAGATCATACAATGAGGGATAAATTATTAAATGAAAGAAACAAGAACTAACAGTTTGGAACACGGTCAATCCTCCAGTATTATCCAGATGTATCATTGAATAGAGGAGAGAGAAATAGGATGAGATGGTTCTTACCTTATTAACTTCATGACTGTGGGCAATTCATTGTGCCTTTATTTGCTTCAATTTCCTTACTTGTAAATAAAGATAAAGCACCTGTACAATGTATATAACACAGAAGATGCTTTGCAACCTTTAAAAGAAGATAGGAATGTTAGATATTATTTTATAAATGTTAGCTATTGCTCTTGATGTTCTTATTACTAACTCCTAATAACTTCATTTATTATTAACAAATAGGCAATCTCCAGTACGATGGAAGAAACTAGGACATAAACTTAGAAACTGTAATGGGTGATAAAAATATTTAGAATGAAGTAAAGAGATGCTGAAATACCCAGTGTCAAAAGAGGGGTGATGAGCAAGATGAAACCAAGAGAATAGAGTGTAAACAAGTTGAACAATTAAATCACAAAGCTCTTCAAGGGGACATATATTTAGAACTGGGCTATTCGATAGCTTTGCTCTAGAGGGAAAAGCCTTGAAAATTCCTGCTATTAGCAAAACAGGAATCCATGATGAAAAATTCACCCAATTTACCATTGGGTAGCTGACCCTAATAATATGGAAACTCTTGTCAAGGTAACATTTGATAGAGAAAGATAGTGCCTCAGACTATTGTAACTTGATAGAAACATGTCTTATGACCAGGTAACTTTCTATTCTGGTATTATATTCATGAGGCAATGTTTTTATCTTAATTCGTTTTCCCAAATAAGTTTCCTAACTGAAAAGAAAATGGATTGACCAGATAACAAATATTGCAGTACATTGGATGGTTGTAATTCCATCATAAACTACTACATGAAGTCCAATTTCTAATTAATGTATATAATAATAATTATATATTTTTTAGTATTTAAAGTTTATAAATACTTTTAAAATATTTTCTCATTTTGTCCTCATATTAACCAGAGAGGTAACTGCTATTATTTTAATACACAATTAAAGATGAGAAATCTGAAGCAGACAGAGGGTTAGCAACTTGCCCACCATTATAAAGCTTGTAAATGTCTGCTTTGGATTTGAATTCAAGCCTTCATGTCTCTAGGTTCATCATTTCATCCATTGCATCCCCTTAATGACCTAGCTTTCTCTTATAAGATTGATTGAGACTTAATTCACCATTGCAGGAAATGATAAAATCAAAAATATAAAGCCAGCATTTCCAGGTGCTTAGGAAGAGATGGAAAGCATAGCAATTGTGACATCCAATTTGCCAGGTCTTCCCATTCATTACAAGTACAAGTCATAACCTGGCCTTGTTCAGGAATTTTGGAGGCTTTGTAGCACAAAGACATACATGATGGCAAAGCATAAGCCCCAGTACAACACAATATGTATACAATAACCCCAGACAAAGTCATCGTTGTTTATGATGAATTTCTCCCATGAACACCAGAATCTTCACTACTATAATTAATTTCTACATTATGAACAAAATTCTGAACCTTTCCACTAGTCCCTTTCATAAGTGCCTCTAAGATTTTTAGACCTCAACCCATAAAATGACAATTTTATGATCATCCCAGATTTGTATTTGAGGAGGCCTATAAATTCTAGTCTCTCAGTCATTATTTAATTCAAAATGAACATTGTGAATGTAAATGAGAATGATGGAAAGTTGCAGCCTAACCAGAGAGACATTAATATTCTAACAGTCTGGACATCTCCTTTATTACCAGAATTGGTATATAGAACAATTTTCAGTTACAGCAGGAAATTTATTTCAGCTCCATCTCTCACTTTCAATTATCTTTGAAAGATATTGGCATTTCTTATCTTCAGCATATCCAAGTCAATGGTTAATTACTCAGTTTCTTAATCTGTGAAAGGAGAAGGTGGGACAAAAATGACCTCTTCAGTGTCCTCTAGGCCATATCTATGTCCTATAATCCAGTCATTTTAGATGATTATCTTTGATTTTCCAGGGGACTTCATTTTAATCCTCTCCAATTTGAGACTATAAAATTCTATTTATTGTTAATCAAATTCCTGATCTGCCAAGACCTTTTTTAGAACCAAAATACTTTCTATATGTATGTCTAAATTTTTTTACATGAACTTGTGATTATGTTGATGAAGGGAATTCCTAGTGAGGAAATCACCACTTTCCCAATGCTTGATGCAAAGCTTATACTCTTGGAGAGTTGTCTGGGATACTAATAGATAAAATTACTTGCCTAAGATCACACAGTGATTAAGCCTTCGAACAGTGAGAGCCCAATTCCTCTTATTCTAGGACCCATTCTCTATTTGCTATTCCACAAGGAACATTGTTATTATAGTTCAGTCGTTGACCCTAATTGGGGTTTTCTTGGCAAAGATAGTAGAATGGTTTACCATTGTCTTCTCCAGTTCATTTTACAAATGAAGAAACTGAGTCAAAAAAAGTTATGTGACTTGCCAGGGTCACACAGCTAGTAAGTGTCTGAGACCAGATTTGAATGCATGAAGATGAGTATTCCATTTTCCAGATCCAGCTTTGTATCTACTGTGGTACCAGTTAGCTATCCTGCAGTGACCATATCACACACATAGACTTCAAGATGAGATTCTATGTATATGTCTACATATAAACATATATTTACATATGAATATATTATACACTATATATGTATGTGTATATAATATATACATGTTATACATTTTTATGTATATGTATTTACATAATATATATATGACTGTTCAAAACTAATTGTGATTAATGTTTATAATAGTGAAGAACAATTAGCAAAGAAATTAATTTTCCTTGGAGCACATTAGTTGCTAAATCTCTGTCTACTTTAGTTTTCTCATTTGTAAAATAAGGATAGCAATAGCACTCTATAGGCTTATTATTATCTCCATGTTTATTATTAATAATACTAATTGTTATATTCTTTAATAAACTAGAAATCCTAGGTAGTAGTTTATAAATTAATGCACAATGTATGAATTAGAGAAGTCACTCAATAAATAATACTAATTTAATAGCTATTTATCAGATCTTGATTTTAGGCCATCACTATTTCAATGATTCAAAGTCTTTTAAGAATATAAACTCTTTCATGTCATGGATTGTCTCATTTGTTTTTGTTTCTGTTTGTTTGTTTTTATTCTGTATTCGCAGCACCTAGAACAATGCTCATTGTTTATTAAATGCTTAATAAATTGACATAATAAATTGATGCTATGATTTCCTCATTTTAAGGGACCCCCTCTCCAGATATCAATACTAGTTTTTCCACTAAATTCCCATCTGAACCAAACTCCCATGTTATTCTGCAGTTCATATTGTTGGCTCCTTTCCTCTGTTGGAGTATGGAAAAGCCCCTTCCATCCTTAGGAATGATTGCCCTAAATCAAAGTAGTCTGTCACAATGGCCCATTCCCACAATGCTTTCTATTAAGCTGGGTAAGCTCAGGAGGTTACATCACATGGGAATGGAAGTTATGAGCTACAGTAAGACTCAGGTACCCTCGCTAAGTCTAGTACCAAGATGGTAAACCCCTGGAGGTAGGGAGCCACCAGGCTTCTTAAGGGAGAGACAAAGTAGCCCTGCAGTGGCCAGTGCACATGAAGAATGAGACAAAAAGACTTCTGAAACTCAAAAGAAACCCCAAAACCCTACACAAGAAATCTATCTAAGTAGAAACTTGAGTAGTATTATGTTACCCTGACTTCTGACAACTAATATTCCTTTCTTAGCATTAATTGCTCTTTCTTGAATGCCTAAATGAAGTGGACATGGCCTGTAATTTTTTCTCTTTCCAGGCAGCCAGAATTGAGTATGAATGAGATGAGGTGAGATCTTTCAAGACAGTTGTGAAAATCGAGTAAGGCTTCATCTACTTCAGAGTTTGAGTTGGCCTGAAGGACTCTGAAGGGCATTGCCTTCCCCTCCTATGACATCTCCCTATTTCATCCAAATATGGGCAACTATGTACTTATTGGTCAAGTTCAATTTCATGGGTAGATCTCGCGTTTAGAATGTAAGACTCTCAGCCAATGAGGATGAGGGTCAGTGGTGGGAGGGGGCATTTTGCGTTAGGGATTAAAGGTGCTGTCCTGCCCACAGGAGGCGCTTCCTCTCTTCGATAGTCTACTCGAAGAGTGGGAAGCCCTTCTCTCGAGAATGTACAATAAACTTTGCTTTTCTCTAGAGCTCTCTCCAGCTTTTGTTATTAAATGGTGACCCTTCACCATTTCCGTACCACACAAGTACAAGAAAACTCAAGTTTGAATCCTGCCTCAAACACTAACTGTGTGACCCCAACTGGGTAAGTTGCAAAATTACCCGCTGTTTGCAAAATTAATTGCAAACTGGAATTATAAGATATATTAATAATATATAATAATAATAGGTGGATGTGAGGATCATTTGACATATATGAAAAATGCTTTGCAAATACTAAATTCCTTATTAATGGATGTGAATTCATTGAGAGGAGCCATTTCTGCCTGATGCCTGATATACATTAAGCACATAATAAATGCTTATCTGACTAATTTACCTATATCTATACTGGTTTCTTATTTGCTAAAGGAAAATTTAAATAGGAGAAACTATTTATAAAGACATTCCAAATAGGCATTTCTTCAAAATAGCCATTAGTTAGAAATTAGTCAGAACAAGCAATTAATTGTTCTGTTGCCTAGTTTTTTTACAGTATAAACAGATAATTCATGAATCTCTTCTCCAATACCCCCCATCCACAACAGATGTTGTTCAGTCTTAGTTATTCACAACAGTGAGAAACAATTGAAATAGCCATTAAATTCTTCTATGTCCATTGATTTTTTCAACAAAATTGTTTTCCATTGAATTAATTAGCTTTATTTTTCCATTGAATCAATTTTCATCTAACTTTTTTCAATCAACTTGCCTCTCTTTTTTAGACCACAGTTTCACATTTACTTTATACATAAAACTGATCTTGGCATTTCTTTAGCCCCTGCTTTGAACAATTCTAGTGATAAGTTGCTAATTACTTTACGAAGCAATCTATTCTATTTTTAAAAAGGACTAGTTGTTAGAAACAATCAGAATGTAGTGACATGCTTCTTAGATTTGGAAAGAATAAATATGTTTAAATTCTATTTGTATGATCTTGAACATATCACCTCCTTCTTTAGCCCTCAATTTCCTCATTTGTGAGATTAGGTGATAGGACTAGCTGATCGGTTAAGATCTCTCCTTGTTCAAATTCTACAACTCAATGAATTTAGCAATAATCATTTCTGGCTGTTGGCCTGAGCTATGTCTCCATTGTTAGCCTTTGATCCAAGATATAGAAAAGGAAAGAATACATCTATGATGTAATACAAAGAAAACTTTAGTGATGTTTTTATAGAAATAATATAAATGTAACTCAGATTACTATCACAAAATTCTATTCCTTAGGGATGCTAGTGCTTATTTTGTGTTAAGTCACATGGGATAAAGTGAAGTCTCCAAAGTATTTTGTGAAGATTAATTCAGAAAAGGTGCTTCTTTTCTTGTTGGGACAAGCAAATTTATTCATAGCATGTCTCCATTAATATAGGTCTAATTTTCTTTCTTCCCCATCCATGTTTTGTTTTGGAAAAATCTATAGGGACCTTTGAAACTACTAACTTCCTTTATTTTGCTTGGTGGACTTCAGTTCCCTGAAGCCATTTAATCACACACACTTAATGAATAATGAAGTCAGTTAAGATGTTTTTAATGTTATAATTAGTTCCCAAATTCTTATATCCAAAACACTGAGTAACCAACAGGAGTTTCTGCAAAACCTATTATTTACAGACAAGGAAAAAACACAGAAGAAATAGAGCAAGGAAAATGGGAATGTAATATGGGGAACATGAGCTATTAAGTGACTTCAAGTTTGTTATGACTTTAAGATGAGGAAATTTATCAAGACTCTAAGATAATAAGACTTCCTTGAAATACCAAATTTTGACATTTCAATCTAGAAAAATATTGAGTGTCAACAATCCAAAACTTCAACACTTTCCCTCCTCCTTTGGGGTTCAGTCTTTGATTATTTACAAGAGTCAGAGATAAGTGGAGCAGATATTAATCTCTTCTTCCTCTGGGTATTCTTTTCTCTTTTACAAAATTGCTTCTTTCACAAAGTCAACTGTTATGTGTTTTATTCTACAAATCCGCATGATTTAGTTATTTCTATAATGAAAATATCTGAGTTGAGATGCAAAACTTGGAACTCTATTGGGAATTACAAATGAAAGGGCAGTTCTTTGAAAGATGAGAAGGGAGATATGGTAGATGATTGTGCATTTTGTTAGTGATTTCACCAAATATAAAAATTATAGATTATAGAAACACAGATTTTAGAGTTGGAGAAGATCCTAGTGGTCACTGAATTCTCTCATTTTAAAGACTAAATAACCTAGGCCCAGAGAGATTGTGAATTATTCAGTCATAGAAATAGTAGATGTTGGTAGCAGATTCAAATTCAGATGTTTCTAATGCTAAGCCAGTGGCTCTAGCCACCATTTCTTGTCTATGAGTTGCCCATCTAATAAATGTGTCTGTGTGAGGAAAGTGGAGTTTATACAGACATCCAACAAAAACGTAATGCTCTCTGAGTATATTAGGAATTTGACGTAACGTGCCATATTTATTAACCTTCTTGTGGGAAACTTAACATTGTTGAAAATCCTCAAGGTAGTTTATTTAAAAATCTTTTTCATGCTGAGGACTTGTGTTCAAAGTATGGGGATAAGAGTGAGTCCCAAGAGCGATGAATTATGCAAAAGTTAGTGAATTAATATGGGAGAATGCAGAAGAAAGGGAAAAAACAATCTAGTGTCAAGGAATCTGTGTTCAAATCCTACATCTCATGCTTCCTATCTGTGTGACGCTGAAAAGGTCTCAACTTCTTTGGCTCAGTTCCCTCAAATGTAAAGAGGAGAGAATCAGTAAAAATGGCCACCGAGGTCTGTTCCTGCTCTAGATCTCAAACTGAAGCATTGAAAGAAGAAAATGGAGTAAGTACAGTAAGTCAGTCAACTAGCAAAGTGAGGAAGAATGGGAAGTCATGGCAACAGAGAGAAAACTATGTGACTTATGAATGCCCTATAACCATAGTAACCCGGGGGGGGGGGGGGGGGAATGCTAGCTCTGGTGACGGAAGAACAAGGGCCAAATTTCACTAGATATCTAACCTTGAACATCAGGGAACCTTTTGGGGTATTTTTTTATTGGCATTTTAGGTTATATTGAGAGTCTCTAAGGTTCTTTCCCAGCTCTAAAAATCTAATCCTACAAAAAGAGGGTTTGGACAAAGAAGTAAAGAAAAGCAAATAATTCAGTCTGGAAAACAAAACATAACATAAAACACAAAAGGAAGTGAAATCCTGCAGTGAGGTGAGTGTGGTTGATTCTGAGAACCAGATCCATGTCTGAAGACAATAAGATTTCTTAAAAGGAAATTCATGAGTTTAATTTGATAAATTAAGCAATCAAATCAGAATACCTCAAATTTCAGAGATCTTAGGGATCAACTAGTCAACTCCAACCAAGCAAGAATCTCGGCCTACCATTGAGATGGTGTAGCACATAAAACACTGGACTTGAAGTCAGGAGTTCCAATCCCAACTCAGATGCTTCATTAGTTAAGACTCTAAACAAGTGACTTAGCTTCTCTCAGCCTCAGTTTCTTCACTTGTCAAATGGGGAGAATAATAAATAGTACTTATTTTCCAGGGTCACTACCAGGACAAAATTATGTATAAAAAGCTTTACAAACTTTAAAATGCTACGTAAATTCTGGCTATTGTTCTTAGTATCTGCAACCTCAGATTGAAGACCTCCTCCCCCCCCTCCCCCAGTGAAAAGAAACATCAAGTTCATTCTGCTTTGGAGCTTCTAATGTTGTTTTCCTTTATATCAAGCCATATTCTTTCTTTTTTGTGAATTTCATCCTCTGGAGCCAAGTAAAAAAGTCAGATTTCTCTTCCATGTGGCATCCATTCAAATACATAAGGACAGCTGTAGCAGCCCCATTGCTTCTCCAAGTTAAATACACTCAAGTTCTTTTACTGCTGTGCATATGTCCCAGTTTCAAGTCCCCTCAATATCTCATAAGGGCACGGATCTCATGAATCCTCCTTGGATCCATGTCAGTTTGACAATGATCTCTTTAAATCATGGCATCCAGATTGAACATACTCCTTAAACTTTTTTCACTGGCAACCCCTTTTCACCCAAGAAATTTTTATAGGACTTTAGGCATAAAGGTTTATAAAACAGGTAGGTGAATCAAACATTTCCCTTTAATAAATCAAAAATTCAGTTACCACATTCCCACATTCAGTTACCAGACCCCATATGAAGCTGCAACCCACAATTTAAAAAGCTGGGGTTTAGACACTGGCCAGGCTACAGAGGCCTGGTCCCAACTTTCCTCCATCTGGATGCTAAGATCTCAAAGCCCTTCTTCGAGGCCTTAAGGTGATCCAAGGTGCTCCACGCTGAGACCAGTGGAACCCAAACCCCACAGTGTCTACCAAGCAGGAAAGGCTCTAAGACAATCCAGCCGTGTCTCTTCCGTCCATTTTGTAATCTCATTTACTAGGCTAATCCTCAAAATCTGAATGTTTCATTACAACTTTTCTGAAATCTAAACTTTGGGTAAACTGCATTTTTCAAGTTTTGTTTTTAGTTCTGAATTTAAACATCAAGTAAAATGGGTATGTTCTTTTGAGAAGCATTGAAGTCAAGAAGACCTAATTTCCAAATCTGCCATACTGGCCACGTCACCCTGGGCCTAGGTCAGCTCTCTGAGAGCACACAGTACAACAAAAGGGATTTCTGGAAGTCCTCTGCACCAGTGAAATCTTAGGTTAAAGCCTTATGCCATTAATAAACTTTATCTGCACTCACCGAGTTTGCCTCCTGTCCTAGGCCACAGGGGTGCAATAGCCCAAACTGAGGTAATGGCAGAGAACATTTTTTTTTAATTGAGTTAGATCTCTGCACTCACTTTTCTTAAGCATCACTCCCCAAATATCAGACCTGGTTATGTAGAAAATAGTATGTGTTTACCTTCTCACAGGGTTGTTAGGAAGTTAAAAGGAGCTAATGTAGCAAAAATGATGTGCAACATTAAAAAATTTGATTAATGTGATCATTATTATTAATGGGTAAAGTCAAGAATCCATTCAAGATCCTTGTGCACATAAAAATATATTACAAATAGAAACATTGCATCGTAGAAAGGCAGTAGGTCTGCTTTACCAAGCCAGAGAAATGTTAAATGTTGCCAATTAGTGGTTTCTCTCCTTTGCTTCCCCAGATCCCACAGACTCAGTGCAATCACAGAATCATAGGAAGGTTCATTGAGCTGGAAAGAACTGCAGAGGCCATCTAGTCCAACTTACTCATTTTACAAATAAGGAAACTGAGGTAAAGGGATCTACACAAGGTAGGAAACATCAAAGGCAGGTCCTGTGATTTGATAGCCAGTGTTCTTGACACCTACAAACAATCAATTACTAAAAGTTAGGTGGGATGCTGCTAAATCTGAAGGGAGAGGAGGATAACAAGTATTTTTTAGGTTCCTACTATGTACCAAGCATTGTGCTAAGTACTTTGCACGTACTTAGTACTTCAGATATGTACCAGACAGATAATCCTAGATAAATCAAGTGATGTCTCTAAACTTCCTCATCAATAAAATGGGATATTATCAGTCCCCAGCTCACAGAGTTGTTGTCAGCATCACGTAAATTAATATATTGATGTAAAGTTCTTTGCAAACTTTAAAGCACAGTATAAATAGATGTTATTACTACTAATAAGAACTATTATATATTATTACTTAACATTTATTAAGGTTTTACTAAGCACAAAGCACTATGGGCAACTAAATGGCACAGGGGATAGAGAACTGGGCTAGGAAAAAGAAGATTCATCTCCCTGAGTTTAAATTCAGCTTCAGAGACTTCCTATCTGTGTGACCCTGAGCAAGTCACTTAACCCTATCTGCCTCAGTTTCCTCATTTGTAAAATGAGCTACAGAAGGAAATGGCCAACCACTCCAGTATCTCTGCCAAGAAAACCCCAAATGGAGTCATGAAGAGCTAAACATAACTGAACAACAGCAGCAAGTACAAAGTACAATGCCAGGCACTGGGGACAGAGCCAAAAAAAAAAAAAAAAAAAAGTCTTTGTTCTCATGAATTTTGCTTTCTCTAAAAATCCAAAGTAAATTCCTGATAGAGGAAAAGGCTATTTTTTTTTTTCCATCCACATCATCACCTATGTGACCTTGGGTAAATTATTGAACTTATCAGTTTCCTGCTCAGAAGGAGACAGACCAGCTTCTCCTATGGTATTCTTACCTCTAGACTTAGTCTCTTCCCTTGCTCAGAAGCCATCCCATAGGGAACACACTGATGGGGTCTGACATCTTTCAGAGCCAGACAGTTTTGAGTCAATGCTGACCCTATATACTGAAGGACTATACAACAACCTGCCTAAACTTTCATTAATTCATTCATACATTCCTCCCAGTATGACTCGAGGTAAAAATTTGTCCCAAACTATCTCAATAGCTTTCTAGGGTCCCCATGCTCTCTTCCTACCTATAGACTTAAAATTCTTATCAGAGAGCTCCCAATAACAAAGATAACAAAATAGAAGAGGGTAGTGGAAGAGATTGGGGGGGGAGGGGGCAGGGGTAGGCCACTGGATTCAAACCTAATTCAAAAGCATATATGATCTGGAAGTTGACTCATTGTCTTTTTTCAACACAGATAAGTCATTCCACTAACACAAAAGCATATTTTGACCCTGAGGGGTGAATTAAAAGAGAAATAAATTTATTAGGGGAGGGAAAAAAGGGACAGGAGGAAGAAAACAGCAGTATGACCCAGAATATCCTGAGGGTTCCAGAGAAAATAGGTTCAATGAATAGGCAAGAAAAAAGAAGTAACAAAAAGAAATTGTTTCTTTCTTCTGGGGCTGGGGTTGAGTCGGCTGAGGTCCAGGGATTGAATATAGCTAACATCTGCCCCATTTCAGCTATAAGAGATTCCTGGTTTAGCCCTTAACAAGTTAAGTTCCTTATTTATCTATTAGCACGCTCACTTAATCTTTAACAAAGTTTCCTCCTTACTCACGGTTCTGGGTCAGAGAGACTGAGATCTAGATCGGAAGCTTTTCCACTGGAATCAGGACTGTGTCTGTCCCTGTTCGGGCGCCAAATTGCAAAGGTCTGGTCTAGCTCCTCTTGTCAGGATAAGCAAAAGTCCTTGCCCCACGTTGGGCGCCAATTGTAGCGAGCTGTCGTCTCCAGAAGCTGCCAGATCGCTCTCTGGGAAGAGATCTGCTGTGTCTACTCAAATCTTTCAGACAGATTCTTCTTCCTGTAGTGAACCGTTGTCTCCAGGCAGTTGCTGTTAACTCTTGTCCTTAGAAGTGACTTCCCTTCCTGCAGAGAGCCCCGTCAAGCCTGATGCAATTCAGAGTCTTCTTCTTGAATCCTGGCTCTGAATCTCCTCCAGCTCTTATCCTTCTCCAGGCCGATCTGCTCTCTGCGCCCAGTGCTGTCTCTTTTTATCCTCCCAGAGAATGGGCGTGGGATAATGCAAGGGCTTCTGGGAAGAACCACCCCAGCCAATGAGCTTGCCCCCTCTATCAAGTCAACCTGAGTTCTCACCTTGTAATTGTCCAGAAAACCTGAATTCTCACCTTGTCACCATCCAGACAACCTCAGTTCTCACCTAGTAATCCCAACATCTCCCCCTTTCTTTTGATTTAGAACATAGGACACAGCTAGCTTGATCAACCATCTTAGCTTTATTTTGATCACTATCTGCCCAAACCCAAAGAAATAAGAATCTCTACTGAGCACCTAAAAGAGAATCTTAGATTTTTGTCATCAGTAATTAAGTTTAATATAATAACAGAAACTAAGTGATGGAGAAGGCGGTATTGATATCAGTCAGCTCTGCTACTGTATGATTTAGGTTCAGTAATTCACATTGCTGGGTCTCAGTTTCCCCACCTGAGAAATGAGGGAGTTGAATTTATTAACCTACACGCCCCCTTCCAGGGTTAATCCTTAATCCCTTATGATTTCTAATTGAAAGATTAACTTTAATGACATAATATGCCAAAATTATTCCCACAATATCTAATAGCTGAGCTCATGGCCAGCATCCTTTGATGTGGTCTTCCATACTTGCAGATTTCCTTAAAGTCATAAAATCACTTCCAGAGGAGCTTTTCCTTTCTAGGTTCCTGCCAGCAGAACCCAGTGATGAGGTTTCCAGGCCAACCAGACGCTTTGCCCAGACAAAGCTTTCATTTCTAACCAGACTCTTTTCTCCGAGAGCTTTCTTAAGTTCTCTGATTAGTCTTCTTCCTGACGACACAAGTAGTTTGCCATGAGGCACCCATATTTAATACGGTCCCATTCTCAAATGGGCATATAATCCAATTTCCTTATTTTACAGATAAGAAAAGTGAGGTCTAGATATTTGACCACAGCCATATAGCTAGTATGGAACAGAATTGGCATTCAAATCCATTGCTTCTGAATCCAGTGTAATGTTCCTTCTGAATCTTAAGGACCAAGAAGAGAAAAGGGAAGGGATAAAACCAGGGAATGGAGAATACCATCCTTTACCAGAGACTTATTTGGATCTCCTTACTGGGTATCCTGGTTCTCACTGCAAGGAATACAAATCAGAGCTGAAAACTAGAATATTTTTTTTTAATCTGTGATAAAAACAAATGAAGGCGGGATGGTAGGTAGAGATCAATGATACGCCAGAATCTGCCAACTCCAAACATGGTCCTATTGGGAGAAAAAGTGATTCAAACTTTATCATCATCCTATCTACCCAGGTTACTTATACCTTCGGAATCTAATACTTAACGTGCAACAAGAAAATGGTACTTACACACATGTCTCTAGGTTATACTGTAACACATGTAAAATGCATGGGATTGCCTGTCATCTAGGGGAGGGAGTAGAGAGAGGGAGGGGATAATTTGGAAAAATGAATACAAGGGATAATATTATAAAAAAATTACTCATGCATACATACTGTCAAAAATTATAAATAAATAAATTTTTTTTAAAAATTAAAAAAATAAAATAAAATATTTATATTTAAATACTAAAAAAAAAAAAAACAAAAAACTTTATCATCATCTAGAGATGGAGCTGGATAGATAATTCCATGAGATAGGTGCCAAAGTGAACTGTGAGGGCAAGGGACAAGAGAAGAACCCAAGTAAGGTTCTTTTGGCCATTGGGACAAAGTTCCATTCACCCTGTACTAGTTTGGACTCCAAAGGTACCATCCTCATGCTATGGAAAGAAAATGTTTTCAGGAGACCCAAGATAGAGGCCTAACTAACTCACTGCACACAGATTCAGGAAAACTATTCCAACTGGGATGGAAAATCATTGTGGTTATTTCTGAGTGTGATATTATGAATCATTCTAAAGGTTTGAATCAAATTTAATGCTTCCTGATTCTTTTCCAGGAGTCCCTTTTAGCTCCAGGAAGAATTTTCAGTCTATAGATATATTCTTTTCATAATATAATTAGATAAAACTTGATTTTTTTTTCTTCAAGAGGTAATTATCCTAAAATCCAAATGTATAGCAGTGAGCAATAGATAGTAATTAGTGTATAATACCCTTCTCTATAACTTGAAGTTTCCCAAACTTTATCTTTTCCAAGAAAATTTTCTCAATATGATACATGATATTATGTATTAACAGTTAGGAATGTTGTATTTTTTTTTTCTTGTTAACAATGCCCAAGAAGCAAATCCAATTATTCTCCTGGATCAAATGCCATGAAGGATAAAAGCTAGGTGCCTAGAGCTGGAAATTATCTACCTTTGTTACTCCCACAAAAGATACCTTTAAGACATTCCTTGGAATACTAAGATTGCTTGTGGCTCAAACAAAAGATCTGTGAGCTTCTCATGCTTTCACAGACCAACTGATCTCCTACTGAAGAAATCATAAGATTGCTGCAGAAATTCATCATGAGACCTCCAATAAAAATTTAAAAGTCTGCAACCTGCTGGATTTCTTGTGTGAGTTTTTTGTGAGTTTTATTTTGAGGAAGGGTGATATAAAAAGTGCTGGGCCTGCAGTAGAGAAAAATGTGACACTGTGTCCACAAACAAGTCCCTTAACATTTTTGAGACAATGATTTCTTCTGCAAAATGGGGATAAGACCAGCTTATTGTACACAAGGAGAAAGGAACATAAGTTATATGTGCTATATAACTCCTAGTTATCACCATCATCATCAATCATCATTGTTTTTACACCTATAGCTAATACCTCCACATTATTGTTGAGGCCCAAATGAATGTTTATAAAATGGTTTATCTATTGTAAGGCAATGCAGCCTACTGAGCTGGGCTCAGACAGGAAATCATGGTTTCAAATTATGTCTCTGACAGATTCTATGTGACCTCTGACTCTTTCTAAGACTAAAAAGCATATAATATTTACCTACCTACTCTTGATAGAGAGCATTTCCTCAATGACAGCTGCCTATACCAATCACAGGTTCAGTTTTTTTATCTATTATTATTTAATTAAATAATTCCATGAATTTGTCCATTATTCCAGAGTAAAATATTTCATAGTAAAATTTCTAAGAAATTTACTCATCACCCTCAAGCTATTGAAAGAATATGTTTTGAGGGAATTGAAGAAAAAGCAAATTGCCCTTGATCCTGATATGATATATGAGGTCACAGCTTAGCTTTGCCAGGGTGGGTTCAGGCTTATACCAATAACATGTGGTTGGGAAGCAATGATGAATCAATCTGGTTTAAGTCGATCTGGTTCCCTTATAGTACAAGAGGTTTTTTGTTTGTTTGTTTGTTTTGCTTTGTTTTGTTTTTCTGAGTGGTTTTTTGACCTACCCATTTCCAAAAAATCAGGATGTCTGGGTTTTGTCTTGGTCTAATATACTGCCTGACTATTACGGCTACAACCATACTTGTGGATAGATCGTTCTTCCACCATGAACAATATAGTCAGTCTTTACTTTTTATGCTGTAGATTATGATGTAGAATTGCAAAGAGTTCTGTGTGTGTATTGAGCAGGATATTTTAAAGATAAAAACAAAACCAAAGAATATTTTTTGTTTGTTTTGTTTTATTTTTGCTGAGGTAATTTGGATTAAGTGACTTGCCCAGTGTCACACAGATAGGAAGTATTAAGTATTAAGATTTGAACTCTGGTCCTCCTGACTTCAGGGCTGGTGCTCTATCCACTGCACCACCCAGCTGCCCCAAAGAATCTTACGTACAACTTTTACAAAAATTTTCCTAAATTAAAAATTGCTATTGAAGTTTTCATCATCAAGCAATCCTAACCCCCAGCTTTGCTCAAATATGAGTCTCTGAAATTCAAACCTAAGTTGAAGGCTTGCTTCAGGCAGTACCTATTCAACACTATAATTCAAAACAAAAGCATTTAGTTAAAAATAATAGCCAGATAAAAAAGAAAAAGCTTCCTGTCTCCTTATGCACAGGAGCCACAATCAGCACACTGCTGATAGCAAAATGAAGGTAGGTACCCTGGGTGACTCAAGCTGATAAGACTATATCCTATCTAGAACACCTGTTTGTCTTACAAGCTTTTATTCTTGCCTGAGGTGACAAGATGACAATGGATAGAATGCTACCCTTAGAGACAGGATTCCTGGGTTAAAATCCTATCTCAGAAGTTTGCTCGTTATGTGGTCCTATATAAGGCACTTAACCTCTCTTGAACTCAATTTTCACATCTGTAAAATGGTGATAACACCTGCCATTTAAGAATGTTGTGAGGGCAAAATAAAATAATATAAGTAAAATGTTCCAGGTTGACTTACATGATGGCATCTCCAGGGAGGAGCCGTTGCTGCCGGTTATTCATGATCCAGTGATCATGGCAGAGGAGTTGGAATACTGTTTGCTCCCCATTGTCACTTGCAAATTCTCACTCTACCACTATCACTTAGCAACCTCAGCTTTTTTGAAGTTAACAATATTCAAATTCATCACCCAATACAGATTTCTGGTAGTTGTATCAATAAACTCCCATGATTTATTTTTCTTCTTTCCTTCATGAGATCAGTGTCCGGCTCATGATCCTTCTTAGTGCTCAGACTTCTTTGGCCATATTGAAAAGACTAAACATTAGTCGACAGGGGCAATTCCAAACTTTCTCATCTCTCCTCAAAGCTCCCATGACATTTCCTACTTTCGGTCTCTCAAATATGCTGTTTCTTATTTCATTTAAAGAAGGATCAAGATTATTTGCCAAGAGTTGACCTTTCTTACTCTTCCCTTCTCATCATTCAGATACTTTCCCTTCACTATCTCCTTTCCCCCCCCGGGTTCCTAACAATGATATGACCCTTTTTCTTTGCCAAGACAAAAATGCTCTTTATACATTTTTCATATTGTATAATTTGTGGATAGATCATTCTTCCATTCCATCAAGCATATACCCAATTCATACCATATAATGTTCTCCTATATATTCTTCTATCAACTTAATTCTCTCTCTTAGCTCCAGTCCCTGTCTACTGGCTTCTTCCCTTCAGTTTATGAATAAATATAGGCTTTGGTGTCCCATCCATGAAAAACTCTCACTCATTCTACTTAGTTTTCATTCTATGTGTCTCCCCTCATCTTTGGCTAAACTCTTTAAGAAAGCCATCTACAATTATGAGCTCTATCACTTGTCTCATTCTCTAGATCCTCTCAATCTTACTTACCTCATTATTTAACCAAAACTGCTCCCTCCAAAGCCATCAATAATGCCCTAATTATCAATGACCTTTTCTCAACCATACTTCTTGATATCATTGCAGCCTTCAATTCTACAGGTAACCCTCTCTTCCTGATTTTTCTGTCATCATTCTCTTCTGGTTTGTATCCTATCTGTCGGAGATCCAAGGGTCTGTCCTTAGTCTGACTTAGTCTTTAGACTTAGAGAATTTAGTCCTTTATTCTTTTCTCTCTGCACTATCTAGCTCAATGATCTTAGCAATTCTTATTAGTTCAATTATGATCTTTATGCACATGATTCAAAAATCACAATTTTCAACAGTCCTAACTTCTCTCCTGACTTCTCTTCCCATATCACCATCTGAATTTTGGACATCTCAGACTAGAGATATAGGAATAATCATCACAAAATCAACATGTTTAAAACAGAATTCAAATTTCCCCTCAAACTTTTCCCTCTTCCATGCTTCCCTTTTACTGTCAAGAGTACCATGATCTTACCAGTTACACAGACTTGATTCCTTTCTTGAACTCATTATACGTACGGCAAATCTTGCCAAGTTATGTAATTTTTGTCTTCACAATATCTCTGAAGTATATCTCCTTTATTTTATTCACATAGACATTACCCAGTTACAGGTATTCATCTCCTCACACTTAGACTAGTACAAAAGCCTTCTCCCTGGTCTCACAAAGAGATAATACTTATAAACCCTTAGAGCAGTGTCTGGTACAGAGTAGATACTTAATAAATGTCAATGTCCTCTCCCTGCTCCATTCTCCACTTATCTGCTGTCAAAGTAATTTTCCTAAAGCACAGGAGTATTACACAAGACACTATTTCCTGAGTCTACGCCTCTGCCTGGCAAGCTTTCTCTCCTTACCTCTGCCTTCAGGTTTCCCTTATTTCCTTCAGAACTCATCTCAAACCTTGGCTTCTGCAAGAAGCATTCTTCCAGTGGTTCCCCCTACCCCTGCCCATCACTCATTTATCCCTAGTACTTTTTCCCTTCTGTATATATTTCATAGGTACATGGCTGGATTGCATAGTGGCCTTCCTTAGAAGATGAGCTTCTGAAAGGTATGGAATATCTTTTGACTTTCACTATATTCCCAGTGCTCAGTACAACACTTGCAACTTGGTAAGCACTTGATAAATGTTTGCTGACTAAATGATCCACTAAATCACCTATGTTAAGTTGCTTCATATTCAAGGAAATGTTGACCATTCTTTTTCTAAGTCTAGCTTGTACCTTCAAGTCCAAGCCAACTTTCTGTGAGTCCAACTCAAGCTACAATCAGCCAGCAAAACCCTGTAGGTGAAATGTCATTTGAACTCCCTCACTTCATCTTTGGTATTTGTTTCCCTAAGATTCTGAATGAGATTTGAGCTCTCCTTCAATTGACTTCACTTCAATTCCTACAATGACCCTGGAAGGTAACCTAGAACCACACATGTTACCCCAGAGCATGATTTAGCATTCCCTAGAAAGGGAAAGGTAGAGGCAGAAACCTCTTCCCTACATTCAGTGACAAACAAATTAGAGCCCTCTCTATATATAGCATTACAAATAAATAAGTTTTATTGCCCTTATTTTGGTAAAAAATAACTTGTTTTTAAACAAAAGGCATAAAGTACCACATTACCCTATTCTACTAGGTTATAGAAATATTTTCTTCAAATAAAAAGAAGCGATTAGTCACTTTAGGATAAACATAGCCTAGCATAGATTCTAAGGTTGTTTAGGGTTTGGAGAAGAGTTTGCCCTATTTAATGGTTCATAACACTATGCTGAACACATCTTAGACATTTAGGCAATCATCATTTAATTAATGAATAGGAAAGGATCTCTCCAGTGTCTCTGGCCAGCTATGAAACCAAATCAAATTGAATTACAGAGTCAAGTAAACATATTCTGCTGAAATCCTCATTAAAATGTTAAAAAAAAATAACAGCTGAAGAAAGTTTTTCCTAGAAAAATCTCCTTTCAACAACTACACATTAATAGATCCTCAAACACAAAATTATCTTGCAATCACCCTGGTAAGACTATGCGTGGGCTGAAAATTCATTGTTTTTGTACAGATGGAACAACAATTATGTTTTTGCTTAATTTTCAAAATATATGCATAGTTTTCAACATTCACTCTTGCAAAATTTTGTGTTCCAATTTTTTTTTTCCTTCCCACACCCCCTCCCTTAGGTGGCAAATAATCCAATCTATGTTAAACATGTGCAATTCTTACATATATATATATATATATGTATGTATGTATATATATATGTATATATATATTTCCAAAATTATCATGCTGTATGAGGAAAATTAGATCAAAAAGGAAAAAAAAAAGAAAAGAAAAAGCAAGTAGACAACAAAAAAGCAAAAATACTATATTGTGATCCACACTCAGTCCTCAAAGTCCTCTCTCTGGGCGCAGATGGCTCTTTCCATCACAAATCCATCAGCACTGATCTAAATCACCTCATGGTTGAAAAGAGCCACGTCCATCAAAATTGTTCATGATATGATCTTGTTGCTGTGTATAATGTGGAGCAACAATTATGGTTGTTAAAAGGCTTCTCCAGTCAAATGTTCAATAAATATAGTAGGGATTGTTAGGTCTAGATCAGTGAGTTCACTTGTGAAAGGAACCCTCAAAGTGTAAATTTCCCTCATCAAAGTGTAATCTGGGAGGATTGCCTAGGACACTCAACCAAATACTTTTTGACACAAATATAATTTGACTGACATACTTGTGCATGAATTAGAGCCTTTACTTCAATATAGGTCTTCCACCTCAAGGTTGGTCTTCCAATACTACTTTGAAATATTCTAGGATATCTTTTTTTTATATTTTGTTGGATTTATAAGTATTTATAATCTAACCCTTCCCACTACTTCCCACTCCAAATGAACCAAAAACAAAATATTCTTTAAATAATTCTTATACTAGTCATGCCCTCAAAATGTCTATATTTCCATTTTTGGTGGAGTCGTGAACAGATCCAGCCATTCTGGAGAGCAATTTGAAACTATGCTCAAAAAGTTATCAAGCTGTGCATTTCATTTGATCCAGCAGTGTTACTACTGGGCTTCTATCCCAAAGAGATACCAAAGAAGGGAAAGAAGGGACCCATGTGTGCAAAAATGTTTGTGGCAGCCCTTTTTGAGGTAACAAGAAACTGGAAATTGAGTGGCTGCCCATCAGTTGGAGAATGGCTGAATACATTGTGGTATATGAATATTATGGAATATTATTGTTCTGTAAGAAATGACCAGCAGGATGATTTCAGAAAGGCCTGGAAAGACTTAGATGAACAGATGTGAGTGAAGTGAACAGAACCAGGAGAACATTGTACACAGCAACAAGACTATACAATGATCAGTTCTGATGAACATGACTCTCCAACAATGAAATGCTTGAGGCCAATTCTAGTAGGCTTGTGATGGAGAGAGCCATCTACACTCAGAGAGAAGATTGTGGAAACTGAGGGTGGATCAAAACATAGCATTTTCACTTCTTTTGTTGTTGCTTGCTTGCATTTTGTTTTCTTACTCTTTTACTTTTTTTGCTCGGATTTCTCTTGTGCAACAAGAGAATTGTATAAACATGTTTATACATATTGGATTTAACATATTTTAACCTGTTTAACATATATTGAATTGGTTGCCATCTGGGGAGGGGAGGGAAGAAAGAGGAGAAAATCTGAAACACAAGTCTGTAGAAGGGTCAATGTTGTCAACTTATCCATACATATGTTTTGAAAGTAAAAAACTTTTGGAAAAAAAAAAGTCTGTATTTCTCTACATTTGAAGGTTATTCCTTCCCCTGCAGGAAGGGAGTAGCCTGTTTCTTCTTTAGGTTTCTGAACTCATAAATCATCACTGCATTGAATAGAGTTCTGGACCTTTCTCCATAATGTTGCCATCATGAATAAATTTTCAAATTCTTTTACACTTTATCCTGCATCAATTCATGGAAGTCTTCCTACTTTCCTCTGAAATTGTGAGGTCTATCATTTCATTTGGCACAATAAATAGATCACAATTTGTTTAGCTATTTGACAGTAGGGCAAGAGCCCCTTAGTTTCCAATTTGGGGCCCAGCTGGTTCAGGGATTATGCAAAATTTGGTAACATAGTTTTCCTTCAGAATGGCTAAACTAATCCACATTTCTTCCAGTGATACCCTAGTATTTCTATTTTCCCAAACCTTCCTCAAAATCTGTCATTTTCCCTTTCTGTTATCATTGCCAAGATGATAGGTATGAAATAGATTCTTAAAGTTGCTTTCATTTGCATTAGTGCTCTGGGGTACTCCAAAAAAAGTCTTAACATTCATTTGTTATATTTGGCTGTATATTTTAGTAATTCAAAACTTACATTATCTCACTGACATCAACTTCACTTTAACAGCATACAATTCACAATTTGTTGATGTGCAGTTTCAATATATTTTCTTCTAGAGATCCTACAAAAAAAGTTTTACCTATCATTCTTGTATCTTTATTTTATTGTTTTTATGAGCATCAGGGAGCATTCTGGTTTTCAACTTGTAATTGTTCCTTCTTGCCATATGACAGGTACATTTTCTTTTCTAAACCCTTATTTCCTTAGCTATATGGCTTCCTTTCTTGTCCCTGGAAATATCCTATACACTTTTCATCTCCACCAAGAATCTCTTTCCATTTTTCCTTATTATTGCAAGCCCAAGCTTGCCATAAAATTTCAAAAGTTGGTTATTTTATTTGACTAAGAAATTAGAAAATTCTCAGATTAAACTTTTTAAATTTTTCTACTAAATTTGTTTATTTTAAAACATATTACTTTGTAAATCATGTTGGGAGAGAAAAATTAAAACAAAAGGGAAAAACCATGGGAGAATTAAAAACGCCAAAAAAAAGAAGTGAACATAGCATGTTCACATTCAGTCTCCTTAATTCACTTTCTAGACAGAGATGGCATTTTCTGTACAAGAAAATTGGGATTGCTTTGGATCACTAAACCACTGAAAAGAATAAAGTCTTTCATAGTTGCTAATCACATATTCTTGCTGTTATTATGTACAGAGTATTCCTGGTTCTGCTTGAAACCTGCATCAGTTCATGGAAATCTTCCTAGGCCTTTCTAAAATCAGCTTGTTCATCATTTTTATAGAACAATAATATTCCATTAACCTTCATGTACCACAAATTATTCAGCTGTTCCCCAATTGATGGACATCTACTCATTTTTTAATTCTTTGCTACCACAAAAACAGCTGCTACAAACATTTCTGCACATATAAGTCCTTTTCCCTCCTTTAAGATTTCCTTGGGATAGAGATCCAGTTATGGCACTGCTGGGTGCCAGACTAAAACTTAAAAATAATGGCTGATTTTTGGGGACTATGAGTAGAGTGACATGTTCCAGATTTCTGTGTACTCCCTAGGAATATTAGAGGGGAGAAAGATATTTCCCAAAAAGAAAAACTTAACTGGTTATTTGGACAAAGAGGAACCCACAAATCATGGATACTCCCTGCCATACCAGGAATTACCCACACCACCAATGAAACTGAGAGTGGGCCCAGATAGTCATGCCCAGGCAAATTAGAGCCAACTGAAGTCTTGAAAATTTGTATTTTAACATTTTTGTCTTTATTTTTAGGGTTATGAACTAAATTTATTATAACTTTGTTCCCCTGATATTTATAACTCATCTTCAAGAAAGAATTTGCTCCATATACAAAAAAAAAATAGGAAAACAGTAGAGCACATTGTGGACTTTTTTAAATTGAAGTTCAGCAAGTATTCTGTTGGATACTGTATTTGGTACATTAAAAAACATGGGATATTCTGACATCTATGAATTCAACTGAATTATAAGAGATAATGGCTTATGATTATGAATTTTAAAATATGTTTATTATTAAAAATAAATTTTTAACACTCAGGAGGCTCTCATCCACTATGCTTCACCAATTATCAATTAGTTGAAAAACTAACTCACTTCAACTTAGAAGACACAGAAAAGAAATTCCAAATATATGCCCCATATAAGAAGTATTCCTTATTCTAAAGCCATCTCTCTAACTACTATGTGTCACTGCTTCTCTCCCTTAAATGCAGAGGGTCTTTATTAATTGCTAAAGTGAATTGAAAAGACATTGATTAGAAATTAAGCAAATTCAGAGTGATACAAATTGTCATAAGCATCAACTAAGGATGGACCTCTGGAAGGGGCATATGAGTAACATTTGGAGAGAGATAAGGAAGGAATAATTACTGAAGGAGTCACAGAAAGGCTACAAAAGAAGAAACCATTAAATATATGGGAGGGATAGAAATTAGGTTATTCTGTATAATATTTTCCCATAAGTTGTAATGATGCTATGTATGCTTAATAAAGTTCTCAAAGATCCAAGTTCTTCTGTATTAATGTCTGATTACTGAGCAAGTTGGAAGGACTGAAAAGGCTTTAAGGAGAGCTTTTCTCAACGTGAGCAATTTTTCCTAGGAAATTAGGTCTTTTTGCTAAGTTGTGTCCCTCTCCATCCCTTACTCCCAGGACTAATACATAATTCTGTTGCTCAATCATTTTTCAGTCATGTCTGACTCTTTATCACTCCATTTGGGCTCTCTTGGCAAAGATACTGGAGTGGCTTGCCATTTTCTTTCCAGATCATTTTACAGATGAGGAAACTGGTACGAACAAGGTTAAATGACTTGCCCAGACTTATACAGCAAGTACTGAAGCCAGATTTGAACTTGGGAAGGGGGAGTCTTCCTGACTCCAGCCATGGCACTCTGTCACTGTGCCATCTGGCTGTCCCAACACACAATATGTACATTGTTTTGTGGATGTTATCATTATGTGTGGGTATTTCAGTTGCAAAGGGTATAGATAATTATATATATATATATTAGGCTTTATCTTACCACTGAATAAAGCATTAATCAAAGAAATTAGTAATAGAGCAGGATAGAAATGAGAGCGATGGTTAGAAACCTTAAATAAGGGACCAGCACATCAGTGAAAAACATTCCAGGAACTGTCATTTACACTAATATTAGTTTTTGCCATGAGTTTATAAAATATGTATAATACTGACCTTGGTTTATATACCAAACAACAGAAAAATGCCTGGATTCCTATTTAGTTTCATATCAGACTAAATCCCCCACGTGTTTTTCCCTCTGTGATACCACCATAGTTTCCCAATTCACTGTGACAAGTTGAAGCAAAACAGTTGCCACAGGACAATTGCTCCTTTGTCTCCAATTAGGAGAAGTAGATTATGGATCAAGCGACATGAAATCATTATTAGGCCAGCCTAAAATAAGTTCTTTTTTCTTTGAAGGCATGCGTAGTAAATGAAATATTTTAAAAATTAATTTAATTTAAAACCTACAAGAAACAGAGTTCATTCCTCTGCTTTCCACCCTTAATGTTACAAAGAGTTGAATTCTGAAATCAATGCTAGCTCTTCCTAAGCTTTATTATACAGTCCTTACATGCCCATATTTCTAGCCCTCAGAGCCCTGTAGCAACGATTGTCCATTTTATCATAACAATCTTGCTTCCATACTAGCCAACACATGGTTCCATTGCAGAATTACAACAGACATAGGACCAGTACGTTTGAGCAAGTGACTAGTAGGAAGAGATAGAACTAAGGAGTTTCTCACATTCAGTCACATCCACATGATTCCCAATCATTTCTCATGAAGATGTTGTGTTCCATTTGCAAAATGCCAAAAGATGTGTTTTTAATTCAGAGTAATTTAATTTAATTTCTAGCATTTTAACACAAATGTCTTTAAAAATAAAAATGGAACAAAGTAATTACATTTAATTTCATGGTTGAGTTTCCTTAAAAGCCATCATATTCTCTTACATAATTGAAGGCTTTCATGGGGAGGGGGGGAATAGGACAGAAACTTTTACCTTTTTTTTTTTTAGAAAAAAGAAATATCTAGTATTGCAGCCTGATATTTGTTTAGCAATAAGCCTATAGTGTTTTTTTTTCCCACATAAAAATTAGAAATTAGAATTTAGATTTATTCTAAATTCTAATAAATTTAGAAATTAAAATCTAATTTAGATTAGAAATCTAAAAATTAGAATTAGGTTCTAATTCAATCCAAGAAATAGCTTTTGAGTATTTATTATATACAGAGTCCTACACTAGGATGTGAGGGAGATCCAAACATAGGAAGAACATCTCAAAGTGGGTTCTAATGTTTTTGTTTGATTGGTTTTGATTTTGGTGAGGCAATTGGGATTAAGTGACTTTTCCAGGGTCACACAGCTAGGAACTTTTAAGTATCTGAGATCAAATTTGAACTCAGGTCGTCCTGACTTCAGGGCTGGTGTTCTATCCACTGCACCACCTAGCTGCTTGTCGGAAAATATTTTAATCTGTTTCAAATTACATGGTAGTAGTCATTGCATATAGCCCATGGATAGTATATTGTAGACCTTTTAAACCACTGCAAGCCCACCCTATATCCTATTTAGTGAAATCAGAATTTCAAAAAAGAAAAGGATGTTGGTAATCATTTAGCTCAACCTATGTCTGGAAAAAGTATATTCTGTTTTAGAACAGAAGAAAAGTTTGTGATCAAATTACTGAGAAAAAAGAATTGCATACAAGATAATTTTGACTATATGAAATTTAAGAGATCTTGCATAAACAAATCCAATAAAGCTAAGATCAAAAAGGAAACAATTAAGTGCTAAATCCTTTTTGCAACAAATTTCTTTGATTAAGATCTCATTTCTAATATATCTAAAAGCTCGATTCAGCTTTATGATAAAAGCCTTTTCCTAGCTGATAAGTTATCTAAGAAAATTGATAAACATTGAGTGTGGGGAAAATAGAGACAGCAATCCATAGTTAACAGACCTATAGAAAAGTCCAACCATACTCAAAAGCAATTTAGAATTATACACAGAAAATTTCTAAAGTGTGACCCACCTGTTAGGCCTATACATAAAGTGTTTAAATTAAAAAGGAAATAGTCCTATATGTACAAATGGCCATTGAAGAGTCCCAAAGAGTCCTAGTGAGGGTTGAAGGTGGAGAAGGCTAGAGCTCTCTCACTTCTTACCCACTCACCAACTCCATTCTATCCATCATTTTTGGCAGGCCATTCATCTCCATGAAAGGAGAAAGTCCTATACTGATGGGTCTTGCCACAAAGGTTACATATAATTTGTATGTATATTTATATTTCTTTAGTAGCTATTTTGTGAGGGTAAGAGACCTGAAAACTAAAAAGATATCCATTTACTATGAAAGGCTGAATACAATTGTAGTATATGAATATGATGGAGTATTGCTGTGCTATAAGAAATAAGAAAATAGATGATTTCAAAGCAATAAAGAAAGATTTACATGAAGTAATATAGAGAGAAATGAGCAGAACCAAGGAAAAACTGTTTTGTACTAGTATATAAATGTTGTTAAAACAATTTTCAAGACTTTTACAAATTGGTGATGAAATAAACACAATCAGAAAAATTTATATAATAATAACACTACAAAGACAGTTTTAAAAGCTGTAAGAACTATGATCAGTACAATAGCTATCTATGATAGCAAATGATTGATGATGAAACATTATCCATCTCCTGACAGATTAGAGTATAGTTATAGGGACATATATAAAGTTTTATATATAGCCAATGAGGTGATTGCTTTTGCTTGATGATGCATAGTTATTATAATGAATTTGTTTTTCTTATTTACTTTTTCCCCTCAATGGTGTGGAGTGGAAAGAGGAGAAAATAGATTTCCATTAATTAATAAAATATTTTTAAAATAAAGAGGTTAGGGAGGAATTTTATAAAACCTTTCAAATGAGGTTGCGACACTTACTTTGGTTAATTATTTTATTTTGATAAATCTCTCCAGGGAGAATTTGTATACTTTTAAATTTATGAAATAAAGCAAACATTTCCAACATATACCAGTCTGGTTGAACAAGAGAATACTGGAAATATAATTTACCAAGGTGTTAGCAAAACACTTAAAGTATCTCATGCAATTCTCATGGACAGAAAAGATAGATATTAGCTAGATGATAATACAGTTAGGTAGATTTAAAACTGGCTCCATGGCTGGGATGAAAGAATACTTATTAATGGGTCTATATATTTTATAATTTTACTTTATATACTTTATAATTTTAATGCATTACTCACAGTTTTTACCATTAAGACTGAGTAGAACTAGAATAAAATCTTTGTCACCTAACAGCCTTCCAAATATCAAATTTTAATCCTGAATTCAAAGCCCAAGGTCTACCATTTGCCATTATTATCTTGCTAAATCAGATAAATTCAAAGTCACAATTTCATTGCCCATAAATGCAGATGCTAGTGATAATAATGGCAACAAAAATAACAGCTCTATACAATTTTGCAGGGTATTTTGTGTCTTATTTCATTTGTTCCTCGAAAAAAAAACTAAGTACTATCTAGGAAAATTTTACAGATGAAGAAACTAATGTCAAAAGTTTAAGTGACACGTTTCATGTCTAATGGTTGTTGTGATCAAACCAGTCCTCCAAGTCAAATGTCTTATTTCCAAGTCTACTTTTCTTATGTATCTGAACTATGAGGCCTACAAACTGCTGTAAAAGTATACACCTCAATCAGTTCACAGGTATTCATTTATTAAGCACCTTTTTTGTGCCATATATTCTGCTAGATGGTAGGGACACAATGCAATGAATGAAACAATCCCTCCTTTCAAGGGATTTAACTTTCTAACAACAAGGACATATATTAGTAAAAGAGGAATCGAAATTAGACTTTTGATTTCACTGGCACTGGTGAAAACTGCCCTTATCATTGTAATTTATAGCTTTTGCAATTTAGAGATTGATTAACCCATATGTCTCAGATTTGAACTCAAATCTTCCAAGATACAAGTCTAACTCTCTGGTGACTGTGCCACATTTCATCTCCTATATAATGAGAATCGAAACCCTATTTTGTACTCAAGGTTTTTAAAAAGTGCTAGTTTGAAGAAGAGAAGATCAAATAAAAAGTCTTCTTGTCTGCAAAAAGCTTTATAAGCATTAAGCAGTCTATAACTCTAAACTACTACTACTATTATTATTGGCCTAAAGGATTTAATGCAGTTTACAGAAGTACCTAATTTACTAGCAGTGAGTGGGTTAGATGCACCATCTGTAAAACACTTTGAGCTACTTAAAGGAAAGAAGCATATAATTACAGTTATTATGATGGTGTATTGATTGACCTGCCTTCCCAAGGGGTAAAACGTATTCAGAACAGATGGAATCTGGATGTAAAAATGAAAATTGTATCATGTATTGGGAAACAGTATGGTAGGTGGAAAGGGGATTTGGAGTCAAGAAGGAAGAGGTACGTGGCTTTGAATGTAGCCTCCTCAACAGACTGACTGAGTGATGATGGAAAAGTCACAAGTAACTTCACCTTAGTGACTCTGTTTCCTTAACTAGAAAATGGGCTGATAATAACGATACCTTTCTTTCTTGGTGGACCAAATGAGGTCATATGTGTAAAATGCTCTATAAATGTTAATGTGCTGTATAAATATCTGCCATTATTCTTTTTCTCTGACCCATGGAAAAAGCTTGCAATGGGAGTTGTTAAGTTTTGAAGCTGTGATCTTGGTTAACAAAAACAGATTCTCTCACAGTTTGCAGCCATCTCCTAATCCTCAAGTATAAAACTATTTAAATTTGTGATCATTCCCAGATATATTATTATTTACTACTCTTCAAAAATGTGGCTTAGGCAGTGAATTCATGTGGTAGACAGACCACATGGAGTCAGATTCAGTTGGACTCAGAGGCAAGAAGATGAGTTCAAATCCTGACTCAGATACTTATTGATTATGTGATCCTAGGCAAGTCACTTAATCTCTCAGGTTCAATTTCCTTATCTTTAAAATAAGAATTTTAGTAGTACCTGCCTCACAGGGTTGCTAAGAGGAATAAATAAGATAATTATATAGAGCACAATGCAAGGTAAGGGAAGTTAAGCTAATCATTTAAAAGGGCCCTAAGACTTTGGGAATGAGTTTTATTAATATTGGGGCAACTAGATAGCACTGCCGTGTTTAGAGCAGGTTTAGAACTGGGAAGCCTCATCTCCCTAAATTCAAATCTGGCCTCAGAGTCCTATTGCCCTGGGCAAGTACTTTACCATTTGCCTCGTTTTTCTCATCCATAAATGAGCTAAAAAAGGAAATGTCAAAGCATTCAATTTGCCAGGAAAAAAAAAAAAAAAAAAGACAGGGACATGAAGAGTTGGACACAACTGAAATGATTGAATAACAACAAATTATAACTACTAGTATTTTAAGTTCACTATCTCCCCTGAAGGAAAAGAAGAGAAGGAATTAGCTTAAATGGTATTCAAAAAGATTTGTTAGATATAAGGAATGTTGCTTAAAAATAGCTTATCAACACCTTCTGTTTTTACAGTAGTCACCAATTACTGGATATCCCATCTCCATACTAAATGTTACCTTGTTTCAAGACACATACTTTAAGAAAAAACAACTGATGTCTTCAACTGACAAGACTTAAAATTCCCTCTCTCTGCCTAGAATGAGAAGGGAGATTTCATTGTGTAACTTCTGGGACCACAATGGTTTTTACAATTATTCAGATTTTCTCTAGAGATAAAGAACATTCTGCCGGTGAAAGTTGTTAAAGAAAAAAACTGATGATCTGGGGATTACTTCCCTTGTCTGGGGATATTTTCAATTAAGTTAGATTCATGTTTGAAATTGTTGGTAGCCTAATACCACTGATAACTCAGGATCATGGATAGATCACTGAAAAGTTCCTTAAGAGCCACTTAGTACCACCCATTTGTTTTGCTGATGAGAAAAGTAAGGGGAAGTTATATAACTTATCCCAGGTCACAAAAATAACAATTAGAATTCAGGAGGTGGGAGTTGAGATTTTTGGTGTGTTTTGTTGCTTTTTACTGTAAATCCACTGTTCTTTCCACTGTAGCATGATGGTCTCGATTTACCAAGGGATATGCTAATAATAAACTAGCTTCCAAACATATAGCATAAGACCTCTGAGTAATTTAGGCCCTGAGGAAAACTGGCTTATTGATCTTTAAAATATCTGTGAAAAATGAGCCTGTTGAACAGGTGTGTTGAATCACTGAATTCAATTCAACAAAGATTTAAGCATCATCTGAATCTTTCATTATAACAGACTATAAAAACAAAACAACAACAAAAAAAGGAAATAATCCCCCCCCCCCAGTCTTCCATGATGGACTGGAAAGATGGGCTTCCTTGCTCAAGGACCAATGAGCCAATCATGAATCCATACCCATCACTCTCTATGTCCCTGCCTTCATGGCACTCTCTGCATTCAAAATAATGTTGTTGGTGCCTGAAAACACTGCTTGGGATTTTGACTCATATCACTGATGTGATATTCGAAAATGAAAAGAAAAAGCATAAAAGCCTTCTTCTGAATGAAAATCATGTCCATGACTAGAATGTAAACAAAGAGTTTATCCTTAAGCCCAACAAATCTAGAAAAGCAGATAAATTTTCCAATTAGTAAAAAAATTCATCAATGGGATGGTCTATTGAGCAAGTCTACTTTTAAAACTATGACACAGAGGTAAAATGTCATAGATCCCATTTAACAATCCTAGGGGCCATTCAAGCCTCTGCCAAGAAGATTCATTTAGTAAAATAATAAAGTAAAAGACATTTGTTATGTCTATCCTAAAACACACCACAGTAACAATTGTTCTCATCTCAAGATGATAAATGATCCAGCTTGGAATCACCTTTCCAATGAGAACTCTGCTCATTTGTTCATAGGAGCATTAATCCCATGAGAATATTTGGCATTGTTTGAAATAGGACAAAGACGTGAAATTCATTTAATTCACTCCCAGCCAGTTGTAAAATTCTGCAGGTTGAAGTTTTATCGTAGATGTAACTATATTAAAGAATGGCCTTTATAGAAAGGTGTTTGTCATAGACATGGAGATTGCTAGTGTCACAAGTGACCCAAGAGATCAGTGGGTCTGAAGCGAGCTCCAAGAGATCACATAGCTAGTTAATATCAGAGCCTGGTATTATACTCAGAACTGGAACTGGGAATGCTGGAGCCAATCCTGTCAATCGACAGAGGAAGGGAAGAGAATAAGCATTTGTATAGCATCTAGTATGTGCCAGTCACTGTGCTCAGTGCTTTACAAATATTATTTTATTTTATGAGATAGATGCTGTTATAATCATCATTTTATAGTTCTGGCAACTGAGATTGAGTGACTGCTTTTCTAGATTTGTTGGGCTTAAGGATAAACTCTTTGTTTACATTCTAGTCATGGACATGATTTTCATTCAGAAGAAGGCTTTTATGCTTTTTCTTTTCATTTTCGAATATCACATCAGTGATATGAGTCAAAATCCCAAGCAGTGTTTTCAGGCACCAACAACATTATTTTGAATGCAGAGAGTGCCATGAAGGCAGGGACATAGAGAATCTGAATCCAGAGCCCAGTGCTCTAACTACTGCACAACTAAGCTTTCTCTCAACAAGCTTTTACTAAGCCCCCATTCTGTTTTAGGAACCAGTCGGAGGATAAAGAGAAAAGCAAAAATCAGTCTCTGCCCTCAAAGAGTTGATATTCTTCTGAAAGCAACAAATACATAAGGATAGGGGTATAAAGGATGATTTTCAAGTAGGAGTTCATCATCGTTTTCACTGTCATGCTTGCCTTTAGCAGTCTGATGAAACCAGTGGACCCATTCTCAGAAGGATGTTCTTAAATTTCATAAAATAAAATATATGGAATTACAAATTACAATTGGGGCAGCCAGGTGGGACCATAGTTCATAAAGTGTTGGACCTTCAATCAGGAAGACATCTTTCTGAGTTCAAATCCAGTTCCTGACACTTTCTAGCTGGGTAGGACATTGGGTAAATCACTTCACTCTCTTTGCCTCAGTTTCCTCATCTGTAAATTCTTCTGGAGAAAGAAATGGCAAATTACTCCAGTATATTTACCTAGAAAACCCTAAATGGGGTGATATGATGTGATCGAAAACGACTATACAAAGCTTTTACTGAAACCATTACTTAGGGGCTGAAGTGAAAACAGGGATGATCATAACTCAGAGGAAGAATTGTGTTCCCTGGGAATAGTGGCTTCTGTGTCAGTCCCAGTGTCTCCATGTTATTTGGGGGACCCTATTTGGATGGACTGACATTCTGATTTCAAAACCAGGCTATCCTGTTGGATATATTGTCAGTTTTTCAATAACTTTCCATAACACCAAATGTCAGCTGCTCAGTTTCCCCAGCTCCCCTTACATATCCACTGGAGCTACTCTTAATCTAAATCCCAATCTTTCCTCGAGGGATTGATCATGCTTTAAGTTTTCCAAGGATCTTCTCAAGAGAAATGCAACCTTCTTCCCTTGACTTTATTCCTAATGAAGATGAACTCAGTTCCTAAGTTGCTGTCTCAGCATCCCTCACTGCTTCCTACATATACAAACATATCTACATACAAATAGATACAGATAGATACACAAATTATATATATATATATATATATATATATATATATATATATATATATATATATTTATGCACACACACATACACATACATATAGATACACAAATATATACACATAAACATACATACAGATACACAAATATATACACATAAACATACATACAGATAGATACACAAATATATACTCATAAATACTCAAATATATACACATAAACACTCATATATATTTATGCATTCACATAAACTTATACACATATATACATACAAGTCCAACTTTTACATACAAAAGCCTACATGCAGATATATATGCACAAATCTACACACATAAACATGTGTACACATATGTGTTCAGATATATATGTATATATATGTAAGACATGGACTAGTATCAGTTACATCTAAGTCTCACCATCCCTTCTATAGTGTTCTGCATTCAACAAGCATGCAACAAATGTTGCTGAACTACTATTTTTTTTTTAAATAAATTTCTTTTCACACATATTATTCCATTTCAAATGAGTGGAAGTAGATGAGAGAAGTTGAATAACAAGAATCCTGGGATTGTAGAATTAATATAAGAACAGAGGCATTTATTTGTAGACTTTTCATTGAAAACCTCAAGGGTGGCCAAGAATGGATTTTCTTCTAAATATACACAGAATTTTGGTATTCAGACAAAAGGAAGTGACTAGATAGGTGGCAATTACCCAGAATTCTTTTTTATCCTCAGGTTCTAAGACAGTGTCGGCATATTACAAATATGTGTTGATTAATGAATGATTGATTAGGATAATCTAAACAGTTAATTTTTTGGCTTTCAATGCCTCCAGGCATCTGTGACCAAAATGAACACTCCCTCAAAGGATTTAGATTAAAATGGATCCTTGCCCAAGAATCTCACATGATTTCTAGGGATAATAGGTCTTGAGCTGGGAGAAATCTCAGAAGCTATCGAGTTCAGTCCTTTCACTTTATAGATGAAAAAACTAAGACCCATGTCAGATGAATGGCTTTCCCAAGATCATACAGGTAGTAGTAGAGTCAGGATTTGAAGTTGGGTTCTACAACTCCAACTTTAGCCATCTTCCCATGTGACAATACTTTAAAAAAGACATATCAAACCTAAGGTTTCTGCCCAAGATCCCTATCCTGCCTAAACTGCCAAGCAATTCTCAGTTACCTGTCCACAATTTGTTCATAGAAGTGGAATATAAAATATAAAGCAGAAGATTTGGATTCAGGGATACACAAGTTCTACTTCAGATATTTTCCAACTGACCCTGGGCAAGCAACAAAGTTCTCTGAGCTCCATTTTTCTCACATGGAAAATTAGGGTAATAATAGCACCTCCATCACGAGATTGTAGTGAAGAACAAATGAAATAATGTATATGAAGCTCTTTGAAAAGTTTAAATGGCTGCTTAAATGTCAACAATTATCATTTAAAAAAAAACACAGTTCCAGCCCTGGAGGAGGTTTAATGTTTCATTCTGTCAGCAAAAGTTGCACAAGAAGAATTTTCTTTGTTAACTACAGCCAAAAGAAGTGTGTATTGGAAGGGGGGAGAACCTCTGGATCTCAAAATAGAGATGGGAATAGCACCAGAAAATAAACCAAAACAAATAAATTATTTTTAGTTTAAAAATATAAAGTTTTGCCCTAAAATAGAAATGTGATGCTTGTCTGTAATTAGAAGCAGTTAAAGTGGGGAAATGATTTTCTAAATAGAAAGCTATATTCTCCATAGATTTATGAACTGAGGTCTCAGATGGAGATTTCAAATGCTTTTGGCAGCTGGGAACCTCCCCAAAGAAAAGAGTTTGAGCCTTCTATTTTGTTTAAGGATTTCTCATGTGTTAAGTTGAGAGATTTAATATATTTAAAGTGGTTTTGTTGATTTCAGATAAAGAGATGTATAAATAGGTTGTTGTTCATTGTTTAGTTGTTTTCGTTCCTACCCGACTCTTTGGGATCCTTTTTGCTTTTTTGGCAAAGATATTGGAGTAGTTTGCCATTTTCTTTTCCAGCTCATTTTACAGATGAAGAAACTGAGAGAAAGGGGGCTAAGCGTCTTGTAGGGGATCACACAACTAGTAAGTATCTGAGGTTAGATTTGAACTGATTCTGGGCTCAGCACTCTATTCACCATGCTTCTAAGTTTCTCATATATAGATACATGTAATATATGACTTAAATTTTTCACAATATGAGGGAAGATAAAGCCTAGTATAATGGATTATGGAGGCTTTTATATTGCATCAATTCCACCTCCTTCAGAATACAGATAAGTATTGTTGAAAATCGTTCTCTCTCATTTTCTGTAGGAGGCTTTCTCAATGTTAAATTGCTGAAACATCTTAAACAAGAGAAAGAAATGAAATGATAGCCTCATGGGAGCTCAAATGATTTTGAGTGAAGAGTCAGTGACCAAATTCTGAAGTGTTTTTAAAAGGGAGGTTATCATTCTGGTATGGATCCCCCTAGGTAACCTCTTAACACCCCCCCCCAAAGAATTTTCACAGATAAAATCCTATGATTTTATTTTAACTATTTCAATTTTTCAATAATTTTAAAGTAAATTCTAATTCAACCATGCTGGAAAACAATTTGGATTTACATGAAGAAAGTGACGCATATGTCTTTACCCATAGAAAACAAAGTCTCAAGGAGATAAAAGTTCTGGATACCCCAAAATACTCACAGCAAGGAATTAGAAGCAAAGTAGATGCCCATGAGTTAGGGAATGTTTAAACAAGCAGCATTACCTGAATTGTTCAATAAGAAACAATGAATATAATGACTAGAGAGAATCATGGGAAATTTTATATTAAATAATACAAAATGAAGAATGAAGAGACAGGAAAATAATACACATAATATCAACAATGTAAATGGAAAGAATAGAAATGATAAAACAATGGAAACGGAATCTTATGAAATGATAATAAGTGGGTTAAGTTCTGAATAAAGATGTGAGAAGGAAACTTCTTTTCTTCATAGAGGCCCCAAGAGACTATCTCTAGGGGACAATGCAGAAAAAGTCAGATTTTTTTGATATGGCAGCCCATTTTGCTCAACTGTTTTTTCTTTGCCAAAAGGGAATAGGGGAGGTAGACATTTAGAAAGCCCAGATAATATGAAAAAATAGCAATAAAATTTATATTTGATAAAGAAATATACTGACAAATAAAAGGAAAATGGTAATGTGAGGACATATATAATACTAATATAGCCATTATTTATGTTGAATCATCTCACTTGAACCTTAAAATGATTCTGATGGATAATTATAATATATACATACATACACACACATCACACACACAAATTATCTCCACTTCACAAGTAAGGAAACAGATATTAAATGTCAAAAGCTGACTCCAAGGCCAATTCTCTATCTTCCATGCTATTATACCTGTTCTACTTTAAAAAGGCTATTTAAATCTTATTCTCTAGTATGAAGTTCTCAACCTGGATTCATGGATAGATTTCAAGGTACAGTAGTTTATTTGAATGGGGGGAAATGCATCTTTATTTTCACTCACTTCTATCAGAAATTCTGTATTTTGGGGGGCAGTTAGGTGGCACAGTGGATAGAGCACCAGCCTTGAATACAGGAGGACCAGAGTTCAAATCTGGTCTCAGACACTTAACACTTCCTAGCTGTGTGACCCTGGGCAAGTCACTTAACCTCAGCCTCAGGGGGAAAAAAAAGAAATTCTGTATTTTCTTCAATTAGTTAAAAACATTGTTCTGAGAAGAGATCCATAAGTTTCACCAGATTCTCAGACAGATCCATAACACAAAAGTGGTTAATAACCTCAGCAAGAGAATATTATACATGGTAATAATGAGATTATGTGATGATCAATTATGATGGACTTGACTCTTCTCAAAAATGTGATGATTCAAGGCAATTCCTATAGATTTGGGAATGGAAAATGCCATCTATATCCAGAAAGAGAATTATGGAGACTGAGTGTGGATTGAAGCACAGTATTTTCACCTTTTTTCATTTATTTGTTTTTTTCCCTCATGGTTTTTTTTTTTTCTTTCAGCCTGATATTCTCTTGTATAACATGACAAATCTGGAAATATGTTTAAAAGAATTGCACATATTTAGCCCATATCTGATTACTTGTTGTGTTAGGGAGAGGGGAGGAGGGAGGAAGGGAGAAAAATTTGAAACACAAAGTCTTGCAAAAATTAATGTTGAAAATTATTTTTACATGTATTTGGAAAAATTAAGTGCTATTGGGGAAAAAACCTCAGCTCTAATTCTTGATATTCATAAGTTTCTTATTGGTCTCTGTACTCCGAGATACAAGAGAAATCAGAGCATTATAAATTGTTTGTAGACTAACAATCTGCCATAGAATCAACGTAATTAATTCACACCTGTCACTATCTTAGCTTCAAAATAAATATAGTTCTCACTACAATAGTTCCATTCCAACCTCTGCTGTGAGTAGTATAGACTAAAAGGAACAATATTATTGAGGTCAGGAAAAACATGGACCTCTTTTAGGAGTCTTTACAATATTTTAAAATTTGATTTGATCAACACAACAGCCTCCATAACTAGAAGCATCTGTAGAACTCAACAAAGTCATCAACCACTTAGACTCTGTTCATTTTGCTACCTAGATGAAGTAGCCTGTAAAGTCATAGAATTTAGAGTTAAAAGTACCCTTGAAAATCATCCAAACTGACTACTTTATTTATAAGAAAGATGAATTAATTTTGGTTTTGCTTTTGTTTTTAATATGAGTTGCTATTTTGAAAGCTTCTCTTTAGGGTCAACCCAAGTCAATCAGCTTTCTGCTTCCTTGAACTTGCATGTAGGCCAAGTGCTGTCTCCTCTGAACACATGGCACTCAATGTCTGGGCCACTGACTTGGCAATTAATCATGTGCTTGATATCTCTTGCATTATTGTCCAACTCTTACTTAACAATGTACTTGATTGCGTGGGTAAAGTAGAAATCATATTGTTTTTACAATAGGAAGAGACAAGATTTAAATCTGCCTCTGACACTTCATAACCATGTGACTTTAGCCACAGCTCTCTGAAACTGTTTTCTTATTGAGAAAATGAGGATAATGAAACCTGAAAATTCCTCCCTTACGGGGTTTTGGTGAGTATCCAATCAGAGAACTTTTGAAAAGTTCTATGTAAACTTCAGCTTTGACTGTTGGATAGTCCAATGGTTTAGCCAGACTACATAGAAATTTGGAAGGCCAACAACTTGTAGTGAGTTATCATCTTCTAAAACTTTTGCAAGACAGTTTCTTTTCTGGGTTTTAGTTTCCTTATCTGTGCAAAGTAGAAACAACATGATATTTAGTATCTAGTTTGAGATTCTAGGATTCTATGAACATAGATACATGGGAGATCCTAGAGAAGGGAGACATGATAGCTTATCCAAGATTTTCAAGGACTGTTCCATGGAAAAGAGAAGAATCTTGTTCCCTAGGTCCTGAAAGATACTGTTGTTCATCCTTCACTCTGGAAGAGAACTAATGACATCACAAAACAGATCTGTGCAAAGCCATTAGTTTCACTGTATCCTCTAATGGCAAGAAAGAAATCAAGATGATTGGTGATAATCCATCCTTGAAAATCAAGTGGAATGGGCTAGTTTAGGAAGGAGTAGATCAGCCCCTTTAGAGGTCTCCAAGCAAAAGCTAGACAAGTAAAGGATATTTTATCCCTAATTCCTGGCTTTCCCTCATTCCTGTGCTAGCAAATCTTATCATCCCTCTCATATTCATTCTATTTTCTGTAGTTATATGCCCTTCATCATCAGTGAGGCTCTCATAACCTCGCACTGGAACCATGGCCATACTCTGATGCTTTGTCTTTCTGTTTCAAATCTCTCCTCCCTCCAATGCATCTTCCACTGAGCTGTCAAAAAGACTTTTCTAAGTTGCTTGTCCATCCCCCTCCCTTAATACACTCCAATAGCTCCCCATTACCCACCTGGTCCCAATTACTTCTCCACTCTCAATATATGTTATTTTCTTTCCTCTACACTCTAACTAAACTTGCCTTCTTGTTGTTCTTCATATGATCTTCCATCTCTTCCCTTCTCACCTTTGCACTAGCTGTCCTTCCTGCCTTGAACATATCCTCTCTACAACCCTGCCTTTTAGATTCCTTTCTCTCCTTCAAAGCTTTTATCAAATGGCATCTCCTACATAAAGTCTCTACCGACTTTTCTTACTATTAGGTCTACCCTCAAAAACTTTTGTTGTTGCTGTTCAATCATGTCTGACTGTTCATAACATCATGGACCATATCATACTAATCCTGTCCAAGGGTTTTCTTAGCAAAGATGAGGGTGGTTTACTATTTCTTTGAGGAAACAGAAACAAACAGTGTCAAATGACTTCCCAGAGTCACACAGTAAATGTCTGAAGCCAGACTTGATCTCCTGACTCCAGGACCAATGTTCACCTAGCTATCTTCAGTCATCTTGCTGCATCTAATGTTTTATATGCCTGAATTTGTGTGTGCATGTGTGTGTGTTTGTATACAGAAAGGAAAAGAGTAAGAGAGAGAGAGAGAGAGAGAGACAGAGAGACAGAGAGACAGAGACAGAGACAGAGAGACAGAGACAGAGAAAGACACTGAGACAAAGAGAGAGATAGGAAAATAGAAAGACAGAGACAGAAAGAGACATTCAGAGAAAGACAGAGACACAGAAAAAACAGAGAAATGGAAACAGAGAGAGAGAGAGAAAGAGAGAGAGAGAGAGAGAGAGAGAGAGAGAGAGAGAGAGGAAGAACAAGAAGAAGAACAAGAAGAAGAACAAGAAGAAGAACAAGAAGAAGAACAAGAAGAAGAACAAGAAGAACAAGAAGAAGAACAAGAAGAAGAACAAGAAGAAGAACAAGAAGAAGAACAAGAAGAAGAACAAGAAGAAGAACAAGAAGAAGAACAAGAAGAAGAACAAGAAGAAGAACAAGAAGAAGAACAAGAAGAAGAACAAGAAGAAGAACAAGAAGAAGAAGAAGAAGAAGAAGAAGAAGAAGAAGAAGAAGAAGAAGAAGAAGAAGAAGAAGAAGAAGAAGAAGAAGAAGAAGAAAAGGGGAAGGGATAAGTAGAGGCAGAGAGAGACAGAGACAGAGACAGATAGACAAACTTATTCAAAATTTATTGCCAGGCTATTGCCAGGCTACTAAGCCAGACTGAGAACCAGGAAGTCTTTGGTTTAGTTCCATCTCTGATATCTCCTGCTTATGTCATCCTGATCCAGTACTTTTAAGTTTCAATGTTCTAAGTAACTGTCTGAGGCTTCAAATTTCAGAGATTTGTAGTGAGGGAGCTTCCTATGCCAAACCGAAAAAAAGAAACCCAGGTAATATGGAGACTTCATGACAGCAAGAGCACATCCACATGTACATATGTGTGTGTCAGTATGCGTGCCTGGCATTTAGTAGTAATCACTTAATAAATCCTTGCTAATTCCTTGATGGAGAAGAGTCTTGTCCAAATATAGATAAGCCAAGATGGCTACCAAGGTCCATTCCTCCTTGGAAATCCTCTGATTCCATCAATCTAGTTCATTATCAGCTCCAAAGTAAAGACTTGTTTTTTCTTAACAGTTTCTAAATATATGTGAAAAAAAACTTCTAGACAATTTCACGGGGTCATTGCCTTTTTAAAGTGACTTTTCACACACAAGAACTTATTGACAAGAAAACGAAGTCTACCTGTGCCCTCCAAACACTGTGAGGAAGGGATGCATTTTAGGCACAGAACAGCTTGTGCAAAGGTGGGGAGCCAGAAGATGAAGTGGCAGGAAGGCCATTTGTGGATAAATGAGGTCCAGTCACCTTGTCATATAGTGACAGCTAAAAGTCAAGTCAGATCTACAGAACTCCTAAATCTTTACCTTTTTTTTGGCTGAAAATTAAGTTTTTATTTTACATGGTCTAAGGTGTTAGTAGGTTTTCCTCTTGTCTCCTACTCTAACTGAAGTCAAATGCCTGTTTTGCTATATTTGATGGATTAATAAAATGGCTATTTTCAACATTTCTTTCCCTATCCCCATTCCCAGCTCCATTTCAGTGTGGTGTGCTTAAGATTAGAAAAGTCTTTTTAAAAGTCTCTAAAACATGCAAAACTTGCTCCTCAGTTAATATTTCCATGTGTATTAAGCCTTAGTTGCCTGTAGATGCATCTCATAGCTAATGTCATGGAGTAGCATCAAATTTGGCCTCTTAGGCTGGCAAGAGCTCGAAGGATTTTTTTTAAAGACTCTGAGAAACAGGAGTGTTACGTGTTATGGCTGTTATTGTACCAAGTTGTTTTATTAAAGAGGACACCATCAAATATAGATGGTGGTCACTGTACATCCAGGCACCTACGTCAGCTGACATCAACGAAGGCTCAATTTTTACCCACTGGAATAATAATTGGGCCTTCCAACCGTATTTCTCTTTTGGCATGTCAGGGCTGAAAGATTAAATAGTTTTCCTTGGGCTTCCTGGATGGGCACATTGTTGGCCTTCATTTAGTACATCTATAAATAGGGACCGTTTTCTATCGAGCACATTAGTGGCATTCAATAAATATACCTTTGCCTTTTCCACATGGCTCAGATCCTAGCCTCTAAGTAAGCACAAACTAGCCTCATATTTTGCAAAATGATTAAGATTTTTCCTTCCCTAAACAAGCTCAAGGACAGAGACTGGGTCACCCCCTTAGAATATAACACAAGAGCCACGTCCTTTTAAAATATCCTGAGTGCTTCCTGAGGCTGCCTGGAAACTTGAAAAGAATCATGAACATATATATCTAAAGCCTATATTTAAACTCCTAAGCCTATAGGGAAAGTCACCGAGAAGCAAGGACATTGTACAGCTAAAGAAACTGAGATTAAGAAAGGTTAAGTGAGTCCAGGGTCCCACAGTTGGAAAATATCTGAGCTAAATTTTGAACTCTGATTTTCCCACTTCCAAATCAAACACTCTTTGCGGCAGTTGCCACCCAGGGATCCAGAGCTTCCTCCTGGCCAACTTTACTCTATATATTCTTTCAGTAATCTCATTCTGTCTCATGGGTTTTAATATCTTCCCCATATGTTTGAACTCCACATCTCTATAGTCAGCCTTATCCTGCCTCGCACCCCCAGCTGCTCATCCGACATTTCGAACTGATAAACACAGTAATCTCCAACTCAGCATATCCAAAGCATAACTCGTCCCTTCCCCCAAACCCAAGCCATTTCTGCACTTCTTTATTTTAGTTAAGAATAGCATCCTGCATGTGTCCATATATTGTATTTAATTTATACTTTAACATATGTAACATCTATTGGTCAACCTGCCATCTTGGGGGGGGGGAAGAAGGGGAAAAATTAGAACAAAAGGTTTGGCAATTGTCAATGCTATAAAATTACCCATGCATGTATCTGGTAAATAAAATAAAAAAAAAAAAAAACTATTAAAAAAAAAAAAAAGAATACTGTCCTGCTCTTGCTCAGGAACTCATTTTTCTTCAGCCTGTCTATCACATCCATTTCTAATTCCCATTTCCAGTTATTTCTAAATAAACCTGATCCTTGCTACTGTATCCTAAAATCTCTCTCATTTTCCACCTCCCTTCCACTCTCATAGTCATCTTGGTTAAGGCCCTGATCACCCCTCTCTCTCTTGGGCTAGTGCCGTAGCCCGCTAATGAGCAAATAGTGTATTGCAAGCAAGGAGAGGGAAATGGGATGTTGTGTCTGGGAAACAGCAGGGAAGCCAGTTTGGCTAGGAGATGAAGTAAAGAAAAATCATAAGCCTACTTTAAAAGGCTGAAGGCAAATGGTGAAGGGCTTTTAAAGCCCAACTCTGCTTAATTAACTCTTCATTTGACTCTTACACTACAATCCAAGGCTCTGCTCCAGAAATTCTACAGTGCTTTGTGGATCTGAAAACTGGAAGGTTTTATAGGACTCAAAACAGTCTGAGTCTCCCATACAAATCACGCTTGATTATGCCAAAATCTAAGCCTAAAGGACAAGTTCACTGCCTTCCCTCTGCATAGATATATTCCATGCTTTTCCTTGGTGTGGCAACTTTTCTAGATTCTAAGACCACTCTGCAGAATTTCTTCCTTTATTTGTCAAGGGGATAAATTAGGCTACACAGTTTGGTTTTTATTGTAGGGGTTACTAAGATGCTTATAGTTTGTAGACGTGTTTCAGTTGTGATTTCTTACCTTTGTTCATCCTCAAGGGCAATTAGTAGTGGGAACAAGAGAAACTAGCTCACGTTGAAGACATCATAATACTTTTAGGTCATTTTTCTGCTGTTTCAAATAAAAATAATTCTTTGAAGATCTGGAGACCAGAATCACCCTATCTTTCCAAACCAGTCAGAACTGTTCATTACTCTGGGTTCCCACTGCAGGCTGATATCCCTCCTGCTCATGTTGTTTCTCAGATCGTCATGAATCAAGGAGGCAGAAGCTGTATGGAAGAGCCATCAAATAATAGGACACTGAAAAGATCACAGAGTTCCAGTTCTTCACCACTCTTTTCTTGAACAGAGAATGACTCTAAAACTTCATTCTCGTGACCAATAGTAATAAGGAAAAGATTAGGAAATAGCATGAGCAGAATTAACACTAGAATAGAATTGGGATGCTGTCGTTATGGTATACCATCAGAGTGGTACTCATCCATTACAATGACAACTTGCCTTCAGTTGTACCTAGCTAATAGTCTCACGTCTATTTTATATGCAAATGATGTTGCAACAAAATTTAAAACTCCTAAAAGTCCTTGGAAATGCTGAGATCTCCTAGGGCAGAATCATGAAAACTTTTTTCTCCCATTCAAATATTTCCTTAGAGTTGTCATGGTCAAAGAATTTGTCACCAAATGTCCAACTTACTGGTGATGAACTCTTCCTCCTTATCTAGGCTGCTCCTCAGAAATCAGACTAAGAAAACTGTATTTCAAACCCTTCCAACATAGTAGAACATGCTAGAGCTTGTATCCCATTGAAACAAATACATTCTTATACTGCAAGGAAGCATTTTGGAATAGTACTTGGGAGGTGAGATATATTAGATATATATATATGCTTCTTGTACAATATGGCGAACGTAAGCAAATCACAACATATTACAAGAGAAAATAATAATAAAAGGTGTCATCAAAGAAATGTTTGGAAAAACAAAAGATGACCTGGTCATGTGATGAGAACATTTGTTCTACTGGTATCTTGAGAGGTGAAAAGAAAGTCTATGGCTTGCTGAGTGAACATACAATGTTGAACTTGCATGAACTAATAGAAAACCACTGTATATGAGGGGTAAATGTAGACTGGCTAGGATCAGCATCGATGGAAGGTAGAATAAGAAGGAAATTCCAAATCAATGAATTAGCTGAGTCCAGTGCTTTCTGAAATTAGAACGACTCCTTGGAAGACAACTATCATGGCCCTTTGCTGAAGTTCTCTTCTCTAAGAGAAATATCCCTACTTCCTTGAACCAATCCTTAAATGACATGAAGTCAAGCCACCTTATCATCTTGTTCATCTTCTCCTGGATGCTCTCTACATGATCAACATGCTTCTTAAAATATGGTATCTCTAGCTAATCATAATATTCATGGTATATTCTTATTAGGGCAGAGCACAGGATGACCATGAACACCTTACTCTGAGAAGTCATTCCTTTCAATGCATTAGCTTTTTCCTATTTTGGAGGGAGGAGGGTTGCAACATTATACTGCTTATTCCTTGCAGTCCGCTAAGACTCTTAGATCATTTTCAGGAAAATAGCTATCTCCCTACTCCTGAATTTGTGAAGTTGGCTTCTGTACCCAAATGTGATTTAACATTTGTCCCTACTGAATTTCATATTGTTAGATTCAGTTGAATGCTCTGCTATGAAATGAACCCTCAAATAGATTTTGTGACTCATGATGTGGAAAATAATACATGAGGTAATTAAGAGAAATTCAGCTGATTTGAAAAGTGAAATCAGTTACTACAGTAGCAATACAAAGATTTTTTTTTCCTTTTTTTAAAAAACCCTATAAATTTTGGTATTCTGGGGAAAAGTGACAATCGTCATAGATTTATTGTGAATCAGATTCTCTACATATTTTTAGACACGACAATAAGGAATTAGTGATATCAGCTATTGTTTCAGTATTTGCAGAGCATTGGATAACAATCTGCAGATTCAGATTTTCTATGCTTCTTATATAATATTGAATGAAAAAGAAGAGTTTTCCTTCTTACCTAATGCTTATATTGGTAGAAATGGGTAAGGGAATGGTCTCCTTTCCTTACTTTTCACTTTCCAAGTTTTTATTTCTGGAGCCCCAGTGGAACAAAATTCTTACTTGAAGACTTGCACAGCAGGTCAATGGGGAGGTATTGGAGTAGCTTTGCCCAAGGGAGTGGGAAGAGCAAGAAAATATCAGCAATATCAAATGTTACTCCATGAGCCACTTACCTGCTCTGCTTGCTTACATACAGTACACCTGAGCCCCAGAAACTGCCCCCAGGTAACCTCTGAAGCAGCTTGGTTTGACTAGTCAATACGGTGGCCCCGCACACCTGAAACATCCTTAGGGATTCTTCCTATGAACAGGATAGGGAAAACATGGAAAAGTAAACAACGGGACACAGTTCAATGAACAGCAAAAATCAATCAGGTGAAAATGGGCATTGATTTTTTGCTGTTCACTGAGTTCTCCTTCACCTGTTTGTTTCTTATCCTTTGCTTCATTTATTTCCAACTCTGGTTTCACCTGAGCCACATTCCTCCACATTAGCAGTTCTCAGACCGTAATTATCTACCAACCGACCGCAATCCAGCCCTGAAGGCAGCGGCAAGGGATAGAGCAGCATTGAGTCAGCAGGCTTCATCCCATCAGAAAGAAGCTGACTATTTCTTTCGTGGTCCATTGCCTCTCTGATTCTCTACCTTATTGCTTCTATCACCAGCTGTTCTCTTCTCCCCTTCTTTACTTTCTTCTCAGCTACTTTCCTCCATTTCTTTCCTCACCAACTTCCCTTTGACCTTGTCCCTTTGTCTTATACCTTCTTCTATCAAACTAATCCTAATTTCTTCAATTAAACCAAAATTCACTGTATCTTTGCCAAAGATACAGTGTGACCTTGGACATGTAACTTAAAATACTCCGAGTTCAACTATCTCATCTGAAAAATAGAAATCATAAAACCTTTATCAGCCACAGGCAAAAGACAAAAGGCAAGTTATCTTTTAAGGTCCCTTCTAATTTCAGAGCTATAATTACATGGCCTATGTCATAATTTGTCATCCATATTTCAAAGATAAAGTATCTTTTTATATTTTAAAAAACTGTCCAGTGCATATATAAGTGCCAGCATTAACATGCTATGATTCTTAAAGCACTAATGTTTGAGAAATGAAAAAAAAAAAATCAAAGGTATGAACTATTCAGAAGCCTCATATCAAAATACCCAGAATGCTTTCCTCCAGAATAGGCCCAGTCATCAGCAAACAACATGAAAAATAAATGAAATTGACTTTATTTTAACAGAGAGGAAATGTTTGATTACTGATTCCAGTGCCTCACTAGAATCAACTGTTTTTATATAGATTACCTGCTAATTAGAGCAAAGGACAAAGCTAACATAAAACTGATAAATCAATGTTAAGAGAAATATAAGCATGAAATCAGTTCGTTCAAAGGTGCTTTTGATGCTGAAAAGTTGGAAATGGAAGAAGGCAAAGATACCCGTTTTATCATTTTCTGTAAACAATTAACTTATATAAAATAATCGACAAAATAAGAAGCAAGGGGGGAAAAGCCCAGAAAGAACTCAGCCATCAAACACTTTCTTTGCCAAGCTGAAAGACCAGACAGAATCATAGGAAGGAAAGAGGTTTGTTTTCAAAAAGCTGCTTCAAGACATTTACTAGATGTCAACTTTGTTGTCCCTCAGTCTTAATTTCCTCACCTGCAAAATGATATCAAAAATATCTCACAGGATTAAGTTAATAGAAGAACAAAATTAGCTAATAGATGTAAAAGCATTTGCACACATTAAAACAATCTATAAATGTTAGCTATTGTTAATATAAACTTATTCATAAAAGAAGGAAGGAAGGAAGGAAGGAAGGAAGGAAGGAAGGAAGGAAGGAAGGAAGGAAGGAAGGAAGGAAGGAAGGAAGGAAGGAAGGAAGGAAGGAAGGAAGGAAGGAAGGAAAGAAGGAAGGAAGGAAGGAAGGAGGGAAGGAGGGAGGGAGGGAGAGAGGGAGGGAAGGAAGGAAAGAAGGAAGGAAGGAAGGAAGGAAGGAAGGAAGGAAGGAAGGAAGGAAGGAAGGAAGGAAGGAAGGAAGGAAGGAAGGAAGGAAGGAAGGAAGGAAGGAAGGAAGGAAGGAGGGAAGGAGGGAGGGAGGGAGGGAGAGAGGGAGGGAAGGAAGGAAGGAAGGAAGGAAGGAAGGAAGGAAGGAAGGAAGGAAGGAAGGAAGGAAGGAAGGAAGGAAGGAAGGAAGGAAGGAAGGAAGGAAGGAAGGAAGGAAGGAAGGAAGGAAGGAAGGAAGGAGGGAGGGAAGGAAGGAGGGAAGGAAGGAGGGAAGGAAGGAAGGAGGGAAGGAAGGAAGGAAGGAGGGAGGGAAGGAAGGAAGGAGGGAGGGAAGGAAGGAGGGAAGGAAGGAGGGAAGGAAGGAGGGAAGGAAGGAGGGAAGGAAGGAGGGAAGGAAGGAGGGAAGGAAGGAGGGAAGGAAGGAAGGAGGGAAGGAGGGAGGGAAGGAAGGAGGGAAGGAAGGAAGGAAGGAAGAAAGGAAGGAAGAAAGGAAGGAAGGAAGGAAGGAGGGAAGGAGGGAAGGAGGGAGGGAAGGAGGGAGGGAAGGAAGGAGGGAAGGAAGGAGGGAAGGAAGAAGGGAAGGAAGGAAGGAGGGAAGGAGGGAAGGAAGGAGGGAGGGAAGGAAGGAGGGAAGGAAGGAGGGAAGGAAGGAGGGAAGGAAGGAGGGAAGCAAGGAAGGAGGGAAGGAGGGAGGGAAGGAAGGAGGGAAGGAAGGAGGGAGGAAGGAAGGGAGGGAAGGAGGGAGGGAAGGAGGGAGGGAAGGAGGGAGGGAAGGAGGGAGGGAAGGAAGGAAGGAGGGAAGGAAGGAGGGAAGGAAGGAGGGAAGGAAGGAAGGGAGGAAGGAAGGATGGAAGGGAGGAAGGAAGGAAGGAAGGAAGGAAGGAAGGAAGGAAGGAAGGAAGGAAGGAAGGAAGGAAGGAAGGAAGGAAGGAAGGAAGGAAGGAAGGAAGGATGGAAGGATGGAAGGAAGGAAGGAAGGAAGGAAGGAAGGAAGGAAGGAAGGAAGGAAGGAAGGAAGGAAGGAAGGAAGGAGAGAGGAGAGAGGGAGGGAGGAGAGAGAAAGGGAGGGAGAGAGAAATGGAGAAAGAGAGAAATGGGGAAAGAAAGAAAGGGAGAAGGAAAGAGAGAGAGAAACAAACAGAAGAAAAGAAGATGTATATATGGATAGATAGATAGATAGATAGATAGATAGACAGACAGACAGACAGACAGACAGACAGACAGACAGGCAGACAGGCAGACAGACAGATAACATTATATAGAACACCTTAAAGAATAGTCAACAGTGCTTCCACTGAAAACAAAACGCCCATCATAATGCCAAGATCATTTCCAGATGAAACTAAAAGGAACAAATTCACAACATTTAGATTTTCACTCAGTGACAAAGGAACCATCCCCATTTAAAGTCTCTCAGTCCCTGAACAATTAGGAAGACCACAATGAGAACAAAAACAAAAGAGAGAACAAAGAGAAAATCCATGTTTGCAAGTCACCCAGAAGATTATAGATCTAAACCTGGAGGGAACTCAGTGATTATCTAGCACAAGCCCATCATTTTACATGGAGTAAGTGACTAGCTTAAGGTCACACATGTAGTAAATGTAAGAAGGGAAGTTTTAAAACCAATTCTCTGACTTGAGAAGTGAGGAAGGTGTTGTTTGTTTTGTTTGTTTGTTTGTTTGTTTGTTTGTTTTTTTCCTGCTAGGTCGCACTGATACTATTACTTCATAAGGAATTTTAAAAAGGAAATACCAAAATAACAGGTATGACTGTCCAAAAAGACAAATTTAAAGGACATTAAAGATTACTGAACCATATGATTATATTCTCATTTTTGTTATTTCTTTATAAAGGCTGTTCTCATTGACAAATAAGAAAGGGAACTAGGAAACTTTTACAAATACTTCTTAATAAGCCATATCTCAAGAATCGCAGTTTTGATTTAAAAAAAAAAAAGACACTGAGAATAATGTTTATTGCATTTTTTTTGTTCTTTGCCCCTCCAAAAAGTACATTTCCAGATTAAAATACAACCTGAATACCTCTTCTCCAACAAACAGGAAAGCATTTGTTAAGAATTTACAAGATTCCTTGATAAATGCAGCCATAAGGAGAACTCTGTTAGACAACCGTCTGATAATTAACATCAAATGAGGCATAAAACAGGAAAATGTATGCTCAAGAAAGGAATTTGACACTGCCATTAAAATGTTTTCCTCAAGGTTCAAATGGGAAAAAAAAAAAGATTCTCCATAGAATAAGTAATAAAATCATCCAGATGCTCTTTTCTACAGATGATATCAATCTATCAAGGAGCATTTATTAATCACTTACTATATGTCAGGCACTATGGCAGGGACTGGGGATCTAAGTATGAAGATTAAAAGAGTTCCTACTCCTTAAAAAGCTTAAAAGGAGATATGTGTGTGTGATTGTGTACACACACATACATATATGTATATAAATACATTGTGTTTGTTCAATTGTTTAAAAAAATGCAATTAACTGCAAATAAACTTAAATAAATCAAGACATAGGAACAGAGAAAGCACTCAGCTTGGCTCTCCCAACATAGCCCTCTACAAAAAAGTCCCCAGGACCCAATGACTTTACAAGTGAATTCTACCAAATCTTTAAGGAACAACTAATCCCAGTGCAATATAATCTATTGAAAAAAAATAAGAGTCCTATCAAATTTCTTTTATGATACAAATATGGTTTTGATACCTAAACTATGTGACAAAAACAAAGAAAGAAAACTATTGATTAATTTCCTTAGTGAATGTTGATGGAAAAGAATTAAATAAATTGTTGGCAAGAAGATTATAACGATATATCACAAAGATTATACATTATGATGAGATGTGATTTATTCCAGGACTGTAGGATGGTCCAATATTCAGAAAACTATTATTGTAATGGACCATATAGATAATAAAAACATCAAAAATCATATGATTAAATTAATAAATGCAGAAAAAAGCCTTTGCCAAAATTCAAGACTATTCCTATTTTTTTTTAAACAAATGAGAAACCAATGGGAATTTCTTAAAATGAAAAGTAGGATCAAAATGAAGAGCAAGTATTATCTCTAATATGGTAAATAAGCTAAAGAGGTAAAACAAGGATACCCATTATCAATTATCACCACTGTTCTTCAATATTGTATTTTAAAGCCTATATTAATGACAATTAAAAAGAACTGAAGGAATAAAAATAGGCAGTAAAAAACAAAACTATTACTCTTTACAGATATGTTGATATAGAGAGAACTCTAGAGAATCAACTCAAAAATTAATTGAAACAATTAACAATTTTAGTAAAGTTGCAGGATATAAAGTAAATCCAAATAAATCATCATCATTTGTATACATTACCCAAAAAGGCAGCAAGAAATAGAGAAATTCTAGTTAAAACAATTGCAAAGAATATAAAATACTTAAAAATTTACTTTCTGAGACAAACTCAGAAATCATATAAACATAATTACAAAACACTTTTCACACAAAGATAACTCTGAATGATTCAAGAAACTTTCATTATCTGTAAGTAGACTGAGCCAATATAATAAAAATGGCAATTCTATCTAAATTAATTTCCTTAATTGATGTCATGCCAATCAAACTACCAAAGAATTTTTTTAAAAGAGCAAAGAAAATAGCTAAATTTAACTGGAAAAATAAAGGTCAAGACTATCAAGAAAGTTAATGAAAAAAGTGAATGAACTTAACCATATTTCAAACTATATTTACAAAGTGGCAGTCATCAAAACAATCTGGTACTAACTAAAAAATAGAGTGATGAATCAGTGGAATAGATTAGGTAAACAATATATAATCATAGTAATCAAGTATTTGATAAATCCAAAGCTTTAGAATAAAAACTCACTATTTTACAAAAACTACTAGGAGGAAATGGAAAGTAGTTTGTAAGAACTAATTTTTTTAGGCTTTGTGCAACATCTCATATTCCATATGAAGATGAGGTCAAAATAGATAAATTATGTATATATAAAGGGTGATTTACAGATAAGGGAAGGACTTTATGATTTATGACCAAAGAGATAGAAAGGATCTTAAAAAGTAAAATAGATAATTTTGATTATAAAAAAATTACAAAAGCAAAATAGATGCAGTCAAAATTAGAAAGAAAACATGACAATGGAAAGAAAATTATAACAAACTTCTCTAATACAGGCATAATTTCTTAATTTATAGGTATTGAGTAGAATTTTTAAAAATAACAGAAATACCCAGGTTGATAAATGTTTAAAGGATAGAAACATACAGTTTTCAGAAGAAATCAAAGCTATCAATACTCACATTTTTAAGTTCTCTAAATCACTTCTAATTAGAAAAATGCAAACTAAAACAAAGATATTACTTCATATCTGTGAAGACTGAGTTAACATCCTGGCTATCTTAGAGTCAGGATAAGCAAAAGTCCTTGGTCTTTATTCTTGGTCTAAAGGGGGAGAAATGAATTGGATGGATGCAGGGTCTCTATGACCTCTCCTTTTCATCTACTGCCCATCTACCATCTGGCTTGTCTTACTCAACCCCCTCATCCTTCCCACAATTCTCTGTATACACCAAATGATTGGGTCAGCACAGAATTGTGGGAAGGGACATTTTCCAAGCATATTCTAATAGAGTATTGTCCAATGGGTAATTAGCCTTAAGTGCTTGACCTCAATGCATTAACTCAGAGTTTCAGCCCTTTATATATATATCTATCAGATTGACTCACATGACAGAAAAAAAAAAAAAAAAACAGGACACATGCTAGAGAGAATGTGGAAAAATCAGTGTCACGAAGTGCACTGTTAGTGGAATTGTGTACTTGTTGAATCATTCTAGAAACAATTTGGAACTAAATCCAAAGGATTATCAACCTTTGGATAGCCTTTGACCCATCAATGCCACTATTAAGGTTTGTATTCAAAGAAGAGGTAAAAGACCTATTTGTACAAAAATATGTATAGCAGCTCTTTTAATGATAGTAGCATCAATGGTGGAATGGGTGAACAAGTTGTGGTATGTGATTCTGATAGAATATAATTGTTCTGTAAGAAATGATGAGCACTATGGTTCAGAAATACCTGGGAAGATATATCAATTCCTGGAAAGTAAAAAGAACCAGAAGAACATTGTACATAGTACCAGACATATTTAAGAATGAGCAAATGAAAGACAGATACTTTGATCATAACAATGATGTAAGACAATTCGAAAACACCCAAAATGAAAACTACTATCCACCTTCACAGAAAGAATTGATGAACTATTAATACAGATTGAAGAATACTTTTTTAAAATTTTATTTTATTCTTTGTGTTTTCTTTTACAACATGGGTAATGTGAAAATGTTTTGCATAACTCCACATGCATAACTAATATCAAATTGCTTGTCTTATCAAGGTGGGAAGGATGTTGGAGGGAAAAAAATTAGAATTCAAAACATTTTTTAAAATTGTTAAGCAAGGAACAGTTAGGTGGTGCAATGGATAGAGCATCAGTTCCTGAAATCAGGAGAACCTGAGTTCAAATCTGATCTCAGACACTTAACACTTCCTAGCTGTGTGACCCCAGGCAAATCACTTAATCCCAATTGCTTTAGGAAAAAAAGTTAAATTTTTACATATAATTGTGGAATACTTAATGAAATAAAATTATATTTTTAAAAAAGGCAAATGGAGCTCTTATTTTATCAAAGAGGCAACAGGAAATTGACTGAGAAGAGAAGGTGCACAGTCAGTAGTGAGTGTGGAAGGAAAAGGCAGTTGCAATAAGCAAAGCCAGGTGAGTTGGTGATCTGGTTGATTAATCAGATAAAAGGATGGAGAGGGAGCTATTAGACACAAAGAAGAACTAAGAGAGAGTAATACTATGAAAACCCTGAGCCAAGAAAGTCTGTAAGACTCATCATCATGCAGACAGATCTAAAAGGATAAGGATTTTTTTTTTCAAAAGGACTTTGACATCTGGCAAATAAGAAATCACCAGTTACTCTGGGAAGGGAAGGTTCTGCTGGGAGATAAGTCAAAAGACAGAGTTTAAAAGACTGAGAAGTGAGAGAGAAGAGAAAGTGAAGGAAGTGATCATAAAAACACTTTTTAAAGATGTTTGAGAAAATGAGGAGAGATATAGGACAATAGCTTGAGGGGATAAAGAGTCTTGTGGATAATTTTTTTTTTTTTTTACTCTGCATCTCCTTATCTCACTCAAGTTGGAAGCAGTTTCTACTCTTAGGTCTGATCCCAAAACTAAAAGGTAAAAAAGACCCTTCTTAGGCAACCTCATAGCGCCTCCTGCTCACAGGTGCTCACCAAATTGGTGCTCAGCATAATCAAGACATCTGATCTGTTTTTGTTCCACTGTAGTTCATCTCTAGAGTTCAAGTGACTCACTTGCCTCTGCCGCTCCTTCAAAAGGAATTACAGCTAAGAGACATGTGAAAATCTGATTAATGTGCTCATGAATGTGCTTGGTGAATTGGGGATTGCTTTTAACTATTCTTAACTGCTTTTGAGTGTGATGATCAACTTTTTTGATTGGTGGGAGAATAATACATTGTGGTTGTGAACCTTAAAACAAGTTTCTCCAAAAAAATCAAAGTTTACCCATAGGAAAATGGAGATGTGTGAGGTATGTGTTAATATGCTCCAGGATATTATCCTCCAAGAATGATATCCTCACAAAAAGTTTCCTAAGGGATATTACTAAGGAAGTTTATAATTAGAAATAGGGTTTGGGGTTAGGTATTGGGGTAAGGATAGGGGCTAAAATCACAGACAAACAACACAGATTCAATAGTATTTATAACACATAACAATATGTAGTAGAAAGTTTGAATTATGGGTCCTTTGTGGAGGATATATGGGAAAAACAGAAGTGAAAATAATAAACTATGAAATCATGGATAAGCTGTGATTAGAATTCACAGAAAGGAATACCCATATTAATGGCTCATGTATCCTTTCAAGAATGTAGGAGGAGAAGTGTCTCCAAGTTGACTCTAAGATTCTCCTATGGACCTTTCTATATCTGAGAGAAGGAAAGCCATAACTTGGAGCCAAGCTTCTGTCTGGTGTCCAAGGGAAAAAAATATCAAGTACATTCGATTGATGAATATTTTAAATGCTCAACACCATAATCAGTACTTTAGAGAAGATTTGGAGGGGAGGGAGAAAGGGAGGAAAGCAGGGAGAAAGGGAAGGAGGAAGGGAGAGAAGGAGGGAGAGGGGAAGGGAGGAAAGGAAAGAAGGAAGGAGGGAGGGAAGGAAGGAAGGAAGGAAGGAAGGAAGGAAGGAAGGAAGGAAGGAAGGAAGGAAGGAAGGAAGGAAGGAAGGAAGGAAGGAAGGAAGGAAGGAAGGAAGGAAGGAAGGAAGGAAGGAAGGAAGGAAGGAAGGAAGGAAGGAAGGAAGGAAGGGAGAGAGGGGGGAGGGAGAGAGGGAGGAAGGAGAGAGTGGGGAAGGAGAGAGGGAGGAAGGGAGGGTGGAATTAACATTTTACTTAGCCCCTATTATGTGCCAGATGCTATGATAAATGCTTTATAAATAGTATCTCATTTGATTCTAACAATTCTGAGAGTTAGATGCTGTTATTATCCTCATTTTACCTAAGAGGAAACCAGGGTAAACAGAGGTTTAAGTGGTTTGCCTGGAGTTATACAGCTAATAAATGCCTAAGGCAAGATTTGAACTTGGTTTTACTGAGCACTGTTCCATCTAACTGCCTCTGGAAAGAAGAAAAGTGAGAAGTCAAGATTCAAGTTCTTTCATCATTTAGGGCATTTGTAGAGATAAGGGCTGGATTGGGTGTCAGTGCTAGGTGATAGTCTCAGGCAAGTAAACTCTACCAGTACAGGTAACCTGCAATATCTGGCCTTGTATATATATCCGTTCTGCTCTCAATCCAGAGCCTCTCGCCCTCTAGTGGCTATTATAAAGAGAACTGTCCAGGACACGTCTACATGGGAGCATCCTCTGGACCGCATGTTTGGGGTTAAGGCAACATCTGACACTGCTGTTGCCCTAGAAGTTCAGATTTCTACCGAGGGTCAGCAAGAATGCTCTGTACTTCAGAGTGCCAGCTAGGAGCATTTAAGAGCAAAGGTGGACACTGCTTCCCGTCCCTTCCCCCACCCAGCCCTCCATGTTTCTTAGTTACTCCCCAGATAAACATAAGGCCTAGCTCCTCTGGATGTTTGCTGACAAGGCTGATGGGGTTTCATCCTTCTACTTACACAGATCCAGTCTCTTAGTGAATTTAGAGCAAATTATCAGATCTGCCATATCAGATTATTTAACATAGTTTTATAGTTTATTGAGAAAGATCCAAGAATTCTTTTAATCTCATATGCAAGGAAAACACCAAGATTAAGGGCCACAATAAGCAGGAAAAAAAGGAATACAATTATTTTTTTTTTCTCCTTTGCCTACAGCCAGCTACCACTAGGAACAAAAGAGCTTTGTGGCAATACATAGTGGAAGGATCCTTCCAGATAGAGATCCTGTGATCCTTAGAGGGACTGTGGCCCTCCAAGGTGAAATGGTACCTAGTGACTTTGTCTCTATTGTCCAAGGACTATGTCATTCCCCTAGTCAATAAAGCACTAGAGAATGCCTATTATTTCTTGGATCAATCAATAAGCATTTATTAAGTATCTATTGTGTGTTGGGCACTTTGTTGGGTCCTGGAAATAAAAATAGCAATGAGAAAAAGAGATGGAGAAAAGAGAAGGGGGAGAGAGTAAGAAAGATAAGGTGGGGGAAGAGAGAAAATCCCTACTCTCATTAAATGGAAATTCCATCTATACAATCAAGTATAAATAATGTTTGACATTTAAAGCCCCTCCAACCCTGGCTTCTGGAGTTTATTTTGTCTTTCTCCCTTTTCTGACTTCTTCAATACCTCTCCAAACTGGCTCTTACTTTTTCACACACAACATCTCAATTTTCTGTGCATTTCTATAAGCTTTCCCTCATTCTTAGAAAGGACTCTCTCCTTACCTCTGACTCTTAAGATCTGCAATTTTCTTCAAAGTTCAGTCAAAATTTATACATGATTTTTTTTCTGATTCCCCCATTACTGATGCTCCCCTTCCTCAATCACATTATATCTAAATATTTTATTTTATATATATTTATGTATAGTATGTATGTTTCATGTATATAATTAATATATAATGTCATATATCAAGTGCATTATATAAAATACAAAATTATATGCATATAATACCAAATATGTCATATCTATATGTCACATAAACATGTTTGTATGTATATGTTCATGTTGTATTTTATTCAATCATCTTCACTCATGTCTGATTCTTCATGACCCAATTCCAGATTTTTCTTGTCAGATACTAGAGTGGTTTGCCTTTCCCTTCTCTACTTTAAACACGTGGTCAGGTGACTTCCCCAGGGTCACATAGCTAGTAAGTGTCTGAGGCCAGATTTGAACTCAGAAAGATGAGTCTTTCACTATCCACTGTGCTATTTAGTTGCCCCATATATGTTTTGTATATACATGTAGGTTAGGATTCTTGCAGATGTTATGGGCCAGAACTTGAGACAAGGTAATGTGCTTAGTTCACACCTTTAAAAAGGAGTTTACACCTTTAAAGCAGTTTACACCTTTAAAGGAGTTTACGCCTATCAACGAGTTTACACCTAAGGCAGTTTACACCTTTAAAGGAGTTTGCTCATTGGTTCTGTAAGAAGTTCTCACAAGCCTATGGATTACCCACAAGCCCATTCTCTGGGAGGATATAAGGAGCCAACATTGAGTGGGGAAGTCAGTCTGGACTAGGTCAAGGAGAAGACTTTCCCAGGAGGACTACAGGGAAGCTTGAGGAGATTCAGAGCCAGGATTCAGTGGATTGAAACAAAGCCTGCTTTTACGGAAGAACTTGTTCTGCCTTCATTCAGTCTTCACTTGCTTGCCAAGATTGGAGGAAGGTCCCTCTAGGCCTAGCCTGCTGCCTTCTCCTGAGCTCCCTTAGGCCTCTGACTCCCTTAGCGTCCCAGGCACCATGAGATGGAAGAAAGGGAATCAGGAAAGCAAGGACTCCCACAGTAGTGGAAGAAGGAGAGGGCACCTGCTGAATTGCTGCTTTCCTGCCCTGAGGTGCTTCTCTGAAGCTTTTAAATGGAAAAAGGGGAAATCAGCAGGATCAGTTCCTTCCAAAGGAAAACCTCAAGAGGAAAGTGAAAGTCAATGTCTTCATGGGAGAAGCTCTAAAGAAGCCTTATTTCGCCAAGAGGGAGGTACTGGGCAGGGCATGGCCCTGAACAGTCCGTGTGCCCGGTGTGAGATCGTGACTTGCAGGCAGTGTGGTGCCCTGCATTCTCAAGGAGACTTCATTGCTCACAGCATCCTGGAGCACTACGACCAGCCTGGGAGCCAGAGAGCTGGCTAGTTGCCCAGGGGTCATCAGAGGAGGAAGGGGAATTGATGGTTGGGATCCCATCCCCAAACTTGACAATTATCTTCAAGGGAACCAAGTCTGGAGAGATAACAGCTTCTATCAAACTTGTTCTGAGTAGCTTCCTCAGGTCTATTATGACCCAGGGAAGAGCCAAAAAACTATTCCACAGGAAGGATCCGACTCAATTTCCATGGACTGGTTAGCCCCAATAAATGTTCCTTCTACATTTTGATCTTTGCAGTTTCAATGGTTAGCACAATTCATGGCGCATAATGTATGTTTTCTTGAATTAAAAACCATTTGGGGGGGGAGGTAATAATAAAGTTCACAAAAGCTAATATAGTTACATCTACCTGCCCCTTGTAGGTTTCAGGGCAGGTAGGTAGGAGTATTTTGACTCTATGTAATGATAGTGGTTTCTGGTTCCATGGGTCCTAAATAAAAATAATATTTCCCAAATTCTCAGAGACTGCAAATAGATATAGTGAAGGATGACACTGTATGGGACAAAAGCCACAGGACAAATATCTTCTACTTCACCGGACCCATCTTTGGATACTCCTTGGGTGTAGTCTAGAGGTGACATATGGGCAGGGGGACAGTTTGCCCTGTGAGTGAAAGGCCTCCCATAGATGATCGCCCTATAGACTCAAGAGTCTGTCCCCATCTAACTTTTGCTGAGAAGCAAATACAGATTCTTAGCATTCACCTAGTTACTAAAGCTGCTCCAAGAGTAAGGCAAACCTGCAAGCAATCAAACTTACAAGCTTCCACTGGAGCCTGCGGAAGAGTTCCAGAACTCTATTTCTTCTCCCTCTTCCATCCCTCCCTCAAACAAATGAAATAAAGAACTAAGGGGGAAGGTGAGAGCCATTGTTCTGGGGAGGAAGAAGAAAAGGTGTGGCTCTCAGAGAGGTCTTCAGAGGGCTGGGTCAGCTCTTCCATTTCTGAAAAGGCACTTAACTCTTCACTCAGGCAAGGAGGACCTGGGGAAAGAGGAATCCAACACAGGACAGACTGCATTGTATTTTGGCTGGTCACTGAGGAGTTTGGACCCTCTAAAGAGACAAAGAATCTGTTCTCTGAACAAAAGAAAGCAACTTTTAATCAAACGTCAATGGGAAGCATGTTTAGTTGAAAAATGAACATATCTTGTTCATTTCCTTCCACTGTGTCATTGTGGAATGAGAGTGACCTGTGTTGTTTGGAGAACAGGCAGCAGCTTCCATGGCTCTCTCCATGCTCGCTGGAATACACTGTTAGGATTATCACTAAGTGCTAAATTGTTGTCTGGTACTTAATTCTCTAGCTCAGAGTTCACACCTTTAAAAGGAGTTTACACCTTTAAAGGAGTTTGCTCATTGGTTCTGTAAGGAGCTCCCACGAGCCCATTCTCTGGGAGGATATAAGGAGCCAACATTGAGTGAGGAAGTTGAGTCTGATATGAGTCAAGAAAAGAACTTCAGGGAAGCTCAAGGAGATTCAGAACTAGGATTCAGTGGATTCACAAGTCCAGCAGATACACAAGTCTAAAGGAAAAGCCTGCTGCTCATGGACTTCCGGGAGATTCACATCTAGGACTGAATTCTGGGAAACCCACAATCCCACACTCTCGGAGGCAGAGTCTGATTCCCACACTCTAGGAGATTCAGAGTCAAGATTTCATTTCCACATCTATCTTTGCCCTGGCTGGAGGCTTTGGATTCAGAGGGAGCTAGAGAGAAGATTTGGAAAGAGACAATAAAGGACTTTAACTCCTGGCTGCATTTTGGGGATTAGATACTGGAACTAAAACTAAGGTTGCCTCCCCAGAAGCTCCCCAAGAGATCTCCTCCCAGAGAATGATCACAATCTAGAGAAACAGAACGTCACACGTGTATATATAAATATTCATATCACAGACACATTTCTATATATGTGTCTATGTATATATATGTAAATACATATTCTCCTCTGCTGAAAGAATACCAACTTCCTAAAGCAAGAAATAAAGATTAAAAGTTGAACCTATAATAGAATTGGTATAGGAAATTCCCAAGTGAAAAAGCTCTTTCTATTAATACTAGTCAACAATTTCTCTGCAATAAGTATTGTCTCAAAAGAGTTGCCTAGACCTTGAAGAGAGAAAGTCTTGTCCAAGATTGTCCTCCCAGAGAATGGGCTTGTGGGAACTCCTTACAGAACCAATGAGCGAGCTCCTTTAAAGGTGTGAACTCTGAGCTAGAGAATTAAGTACCAGACAATTAAGTACCCTCCATGAAATTTCAAAGGATGTAGTTCCTCTCAGATCCAAGGAATGGATCTCTATCCATATCATCATGTTACTTCCGACACATTATAGATTGGTAGATTTGTAAAGCTAAGATTTTGTTTTTAAACCAAAGGAAAGAAGGTGTTATAGAGCAAAGTACTATAACCTTTCAGTTTGGGTTTTTCCTACAATTTTAATTGTAATTTTAAATGATTGTTGACCAGTCAAGATCCAAGAACCAAGATCTTATAATAACATCATTATTAATGAGCCTTCCTTAATAAAGTTGACAACTGTGGATTTTTGTTGTTTAAATTCACAAACCAATTTAGTCTGTGTGACCAGGAATATATTTGCACTATTCTAATTTAGATTTACTGAAAAGGAAATTACACAATAGAAAAAAAGCAGGACAAGTCACCAAACACCTCAGCTTATACATAACTGATTTTATGATTAACTCCTCCCCACCTCCCAGTCACCTTATCCTGATTCCAGGACATTAATGCTTATTGATGGTGTGAGAACACAAGAAGAAGCCAGGGCAGCTGAGAGGGCACCAGCAGCAGACCTGAGAAAATACTCTAAGGATTCACCAGCTTCCTTCATATCCTAAAGATCAAAACAGAAAGAGGCTAAATTCCTGGGCTGGTGCTTGATAGGTTGGTCTTATGTACTATTGTGAGAGAAAGATTTGTTGGGGAAGAAGAGACTGACATTGACTGAGCCAAACCCTTTTTATGGGGAAAAATAAGGGGAGCCAGTGAGTTAATGGAAAAAAGCTCTGTTTGGACTCAGAGAATCTGGTTTTCCCTTGGACAGATCAACTCCTTTCTGTGCATTCAGTTTTTTCATCCTTAAAAGGAAGGGGTTCTATAAAAGGACTCCCCTTCCAGCTGGAAACCTATTGTCCTATAAAAGAAGAAATGAGAGTTTTTTGGTGGTCTTCCCATATTTTTCTATATTACACAGCAGACCATGTAAAGAATATGGCCTCACCAATAAGTCATACCAAACTTTTCCGATAGACTAAAGTAACTAAAGTAGTAAATGAAAGGACTGTTATAGCTGTAACTGAAATTTTAGTAAAACTTTTGATAAAGTGTCTTGTAGAAAAGATGGAAAAAATATGAATTATTCCAGGGAATTAAACTAAATATAGAAAGCAGGGTTATGATACATAAGGATCCCTGGAAACAGAATATTGACTTCTTTTTAAAAATGAAATGTTATCTATGCTTTATTGTGTTTTTATTTGTTTTGTTAAATAGATCCCAATTGTATTTTAATCTAGTTCAGGCTGCAGAACGGAGTATGTGGCCTAGAGAAACAGCAAGTCCAGATACCTCAGAATTAGACAATACAATTGGATCCCTGCAAAATTGGATGAATGACTAGACTGCCAATAACTGGTAAAGGTCAATGTGATAGGAGTCCTGAAGTAGGGAACCCAAGATTCCATGCGGCTCCTAGGCTATTTAGCATTTTTATCAAGGATTCAGATCAAGGCATAGATAATATGCTTACCAAGTTTTCAAATGGCACAACACTGAAAAGATGTGGATGGTAGAATCAAGATCCAAAAGGCTCTTATCAGACTAACCACCATGGGCTAAACATAATAAGATACACTCCAATAGGGATAAATGTAAAGTTTTATCCTTGGGTACAAAAAGTCAACTTCACAAATATGTGCTTAGACAAAGTAGATCCAGGTTTTTCTGTGGATTCTGTGTGTAATGTATAGCCAATAAAATATTTGGCTATGTCAAGAGAGGCTATGTCAAATGCATAAGGAACTGTCGCTCTATTTTGTGACGATTCTCTGGCAAAAGGGTCTCTTTTGGGAAAAGGAAGGACTTCTCTTTTAACTTTTGTTTTCTTCCACTGGGCTCACAGGGCCCTGCTCTTCCCATAGAGGTACAGTTGTCAATAGGTTAAGTCCTTATCTTGTCCTTGTCTACCCAGTTTATGTCTAAGAAGAGAACCAGAGATGTTGGGGAAAATAATACGGTCAGATACTGAGAATAGCATGGGAATCAGTTCAATGAAAAGGTTTATTGCAAACAGTGGGGAAGAGGAAAAAGGAAAGGGGAACCTAAGGGAAACTCTCAGACATATACACTAACACAGAATATAAATCATGTAGAAGCAGTATTATATTGCATTGGGGGGCATAGAGACATAGGTCCATTCAGCAGGAAGTGGGGTACTCCAGCAGAGAAGTATGTGCCCCAGAAGGGAGAACTGCTAGAAAGGAGGGAATACTCCAAAATGTCCTTCTTATACTATAATTTTGAATGGTCTCTCTGGAGCTGGCTGAGTTGCATATCAGGAATCAGGGTAAAACATAATGAGTTTACCATCAAGGAAAAAAAAAAACAAGTTGGTGATGGACAAAATGATATTTGAGGAACTCAACTTTATTAATCTTCAAAAAGGTTTGCTGTCAGTATTTTTCCATGAGCATTTTCTATAAGCTTGTGGCCTCCTCTAAGGGGAGTCTATTGTGGTGGTCTTGAGCCCACCAGACTCAATTTTATAACACACTCCCATTATACTGCCCTTGACAGATATCAGTGAGAAACAGCCAAGGGACATTGTCAGTTCTGTGTAACACAGTTTAAGAAAAATATTAATAAAGTAGATAATATCCAGAGGAATGCACCAGATGAAATATCAGAACCATTTGAAGAAGGGGTAATGTTTAGCCTGGAGAAGTCTCGGGGAACATGATAGCTTTTTCTGGTATCTGAAGGGCTATCATGTGAAAAGGCGAATCAACTTCTGTTTGCCCCTGGAGAGCAGATTTAGGATCAGTGAGCAAAACATTCAAAGATGTTGATTTGGTTAGGTTTTAAGGAAAAATTTCCAATTAGAGCTATTCAAAAGTGAAATAGACTGCCTCAAGAAGGTATAGATTCCTAGTAATTATGGGTCTTTGAGCAAACGCTGAATGATTACTTCTCAGGCATATTTCAGAAGGATTTTATTTCCAGTTTAAAGGTTACATTAAACAGCCACAAGACTCGTGCCGATTCTGAGAGTCTATAAGAAATATTAGTAGAAGAAATAAAAGAACACTGGGAGACTCGTCAAAGTGGAGTGAATGCAAACCTCGAGCATTACACAGACCCTATTGAATCACTGGGTAACCTAAAGAAATAAAAAGCATTGCATCCAAAGGAACATGTCTTACAGATCAGAAAAGAGATAAATCTAAGAAAGCAAGAGTCTTAATACCAACACAGACTCAGACAACGGAAGCAGCCAGCTTATCTGTGGCCATATGAACTCAAATAATAAGAAAATAAGAAGGATATTGCAATGGAAATAACATAAAGCACCCAAGTCACTCATTTTCAAAGCTTTGCCTTAGGAAGTGGGTCCCAAGTCCACTTGCCCTGGTTTAAGCAGGTGTCCTAGAAATGCAATAAAAATGCTTAATTTATTTGATTAAGGCTAATAGGGCTGAAATATAGAAAACAAATCCAGAAAGAGAAAACCTTATTTTATGGCATAGAAAGAAAAAGGGTTTAAAAGGTTTTGGTTGGCTCTCTTATCCTGCAGGAAATCAGAAAGGGAAGAGGATATGAGAATGGAAAAGGGTGAAGGAAAAGAGGGCATATTGGATTAGGGGATGGTCAGAAGCAAAACACTTTTGAGGAGGATCAGGGTGAGAGGAGAGATAGAATAGAATAAATGGGGGAAATGCAGTTAGCAATAATAATTATGAATAAGAATTTTGAAGCAAGTTTCCAGGATGAAAACCTAGTTTCTTAAATATATAGGGAAATTTGCTGAATCAAATTTATATAGAAAAGAGCCATTCCTCAATTGATAAATGATTAAAAGGTATAATCTATGCCCAAAAGGTTATAAAAGCATGTATACCTTTGACCTAACAATACCACTTCTAGGCATGTATCCCAAAAGAGATTTTAAAAGAAAAAAGACCTATATATACAAAAATATTTATAGCAGCTCTTCTCAGAGCTAAGAATTGGAATCTGAGAGAATGCTCATTAGTTGGAGAATGGATGGATAAATTGTGGTATGTGATTATGGTGGAATACTATTGTTCTATAAGAAATGATGAATAGGATGCTCTCAGAAAAACCTGGAAAGTTCTTCATGAGCTTATGGAAAGAAAAATATACTTATACAAAGTAATAGTAACATTGTGGGGTGATCAGCTCTCAATGACTTAGCTAAGTTTAGCAATATAATGATCCAAGACTATTCTGAAGGACTTATGATGAAAAATGCTATTCATATTCAGAGAAAGAATTGATGATGCCCGAATACAGATTGAAGCATACTTTTTTTTTTACTTTTTTATTGTGGGGGGAAGGGGATCTATGTTTCTCTTTTGCAACATGACATTTATGGAAATATATAACTGCACACATGTCTTTTCAATGGGGACTGGGGGTAAGGAGGGGAAAAGAAAGAGAATCTGGAAATCAACATTTTGAAAACAAATGTAAAAAACAAACCTGTTGTATAGAGGCAGAGCCTGGATGGTGGAATAAAGGCAGGAACATGCCCAGACTCTCCACTAAACTGATCCAAATTCTTTTATTTATTTGTTTGTTTGTTTGTTTTTGCTGAGGCAATTGGGGTTAAGTGACTTGCTCAGTGTCATGCAGCCAGGAAGTGTTAAGTGTCCAAGGTTAGATTTTGAACTCAGGTCCTCCTGACTTCAGGGCTGATGCTCTATCCATCTGCTGCCCCTCCAAATTATTTTAAATATTGACTCTGAACAAATTTTAGAGCATTAAAACACTTGAAAAGACAGAGTGGAACATTTTCCAGCCAAAGGCCACTTAGAAAGTCAGCAGAAAAGGTCCCTGGAACCAGGATGGGAGCCCAGTGTGCAATCCCAGCACAGGTCTTACCAACCCAGCCCCAGTCCCAGCCTGGACCCCAGCAAGGCAAGACTTCTGAATCAGCAGTAGTACTAGAGGTTTCTGAACCTCTTGGCCCTGGAAGACTCAGAAGGTCAGCAGAGAGAGTTTGTGGCAACAAGCTGGGACGCCATCATACAGTCCTAGCACAGCCTGGTCCCCAGCCCAGGCCTCAGCATCAGCAAAGCAGGACACTATTGCTTAGCACACTGACATCTTATAGCTACAGTAGGGCAGGGACACATTTAACAATTCCAAGGTAGAAAAGAGGGCTTGTGGTCAGATTCCTAGAAGGATCTCTGAAAACAGCTGCACAAACCCCCTGAAGTTTGGGACAGGGCACCCTCCACCCTAGAAACAGAGTCCCACTTTAACAAAGCTCGTGTTTGAATGTCAAAGTAATAGTATGTCAAAGCAAAGTAATAAGCTAGGAAAATGAGCAGACAACAGAAAAAGCTTCTGACTATTGACAGTATTTATAGTGAACAAGGAAGAACAAAACACATACTCAAAAGATGATAAAGTCAAAGCTCCTACATCCAAAGTCTCCAGGAAAAATAAGAAATGGGCTCAGGCCATAGAAGAGCTCAAAAGGGATTTGAAAACCAAGTAAGAGGGATAGAGGAGAAAATAGGGAAAGAATTGAGACCGATGCAAAAAGAAAAAAAAAAAAAAAAAGCTAATGAGAAGAATGACTTAAAAAGCAAAATTGAACAATTGAAAAAGGAAGTACAAAAATTCACTGAGGAAAATAATTACTTAAAGATAGTATTTTAATAACAATTATAAAAATTATTTTGAATGTAATTGGGAAAAATATTAATAATTTTAAATGATTTACATGGAACTGGGGAAAAATAAAATAGAAATAAAAAATTGATTTTGTTTAAGCACTTTCATAATAAAATTTAAAATCTCAACCCAAAGAATCTTTAATACAGTTCGGGATAAAATTTATAAAAACTTTTAAATTTTTAAGTCAAGATGTAAAGTCTATTGTCCTTGTGGCAATGTAAACTAATCATTGGCAAGGTGGATGAAAAGAAATAAAGAAGACAACCTGGGGGGAAAACAATTTTTCCTTAACCACAGAAGTCTTTTTTTTTCTTTGGAATATATGTGATAGTGGATCACCAGACATGCAATAAGGAAAGCTAAAGTTCATATCCTGGCCCCACTACTTGCTATTTGGACCTATCTGAGCTTTATCATAAAATACCCAGGAATCCAATCATAGGCCAAGAATCTAATGTTCTATGTAGGGAAAGTTGCTGTAAATCAATAACAGTGTTGTTAAGTTGTGAGCTTTAAAGCATACAAATCAATAAGGAAGAAGAAAGAGAGGAACATACAATATTTTGTACAATCACAGAATTAGAGAGAGAAGGGCCTTTTACTGTCCTCCAATCCAACTTCCTCATTTTACCAATGAGGTAACTGAGACCTAAAGAGAATTAGTAATTTTCCTATTCTCACAAAGAAAATCTTATTTGCAGGATAGTAGATTTGCAGCTAAATAGGCTATTAAAAATAATATTATCCAATCTCTTCCATTTAAAAATGAAGAAACTGAAACCTAGAGAGAAAGGAGTATTTGTTTAAAATCTTATACTTAGTTAGCAAGTGACAGACTGAAATTGAGCCCAGATTTTCCTTAATCAAATCCAGGGTTTTGTGATACCACCCTTTCACATAAAGACTTTCCTAGAGTCAGTCACAAAGGTAGCAAGTGGTAGAACCAGGATTTTAATCCAGGATTTTACAACTTTATTTCTCTACTTCATACCTTAGTCTCAAACATATTCCAAAGAAGGAAGGAGTTTCTAGAGTTAAGAAGAAAATATAACTAATGTCATTAGTCCTGGATATTTCTTCTAGAATATTTTGCTTATTATTAGTGTAATCTGATATCAAGTTAAGGCTTTCTCTATATGAAGGAGAGCAAGGGTTATGGTCATGAGTAGACTGGGGATCTGAATTGTCAAAACTTTAAGGACCATGGTGATCCTGATGCCAAACTTAATCAGTCTATCCTGAGTTTTCAAAACATTGAAATGACATTTACTTAAGTAGAAAAACATTTCTTTAGGTTTGGGATTGCAGATCAAGCAGAATCCAATCATTCCCTACATCCCCAGCCTTTAAATCACTATTTGGATGATAGCTGGCATTAATAGGAGATAAAGAATGTAGGGAGAAAATGAGAAACTTTTTCATGCTAGCTTGGTAAACACAAACCTACAAAGTAGGAATAGACATCAAGAGAGAACATTGGAAATGGAGAGAACACCATTCCTTCCAGAGTTGTTTATTGACTCTTCCCTCAGAGTAAAAGTAATTTGAAAAATTTTAAATTAGTTGGGATCCTGATAAAAAGAACAGGACTAAATGAAAAAAAAAATGACATTCAAACACAAGATTCAAGAAAAGCATAAAAAAGGTAAATATGAAAGAGAAATTATCAGGAGCTTAATAAGTTAAACTGTTGACATTCCTATATGGAAAACTGAAACGTGTAATTCAAGAACTTTATCACTCTTGGGGCAATTAGAATCTACATAGAGGACATGATTGTCAATCAGTTACAATGGGGCAATCTAAAAAATGAATGGTTGAGAAAGAGGGATGAACTGGGAGAAGGGGGAAGAGAAAAAGAATGAGGAAAAGTATCTCACATAAAAGAGGTACAAAATCAAGTAGGGTAAAATGGAGGTAGATAGGCAATTCTTGAACCTCATTCTATATGAATTGGTTCAAAGAGGAAATAATATATATAAACACATTCAGTTGAATATAGAAATCTATATTACCCAACAGGGAAGTAAAAAAGGAAAAAGAGAAGAGAAGAGGGTGATTATTAAAGAAGGTAGATTAAAGGAAACAGACTTGAGGAAGTTCTAGGTTTTAAAAGAGACAGAAAAGGATATATAAAGAAAAGAGGATGGAAGGGAAAACTTTGAAAGCATAACTGTGAAGGTGAATGAACTGATCTATCAAATGAAAGTGGATAACAAAAGATTAGAAACAGAATGCTACAATATATTGTTTAAAAGATACACACTTGAAACAGAAAGACACACAGAATTAAAATAAAGGGCTAATGCAGAATCTATTATGCTTCCAGTAAAAGTTAGGGGCAGCAATCACAATCTCAGATATAATCAGGGAAAAGATGTCACATTCAATGAAGTAACATCAAAAAAAAAAAAATACAGCAAGTTCCTCTAATAAAAAACTCATTTTTCAAAAATATAGAAAACGGAGTCAAATTTATAAAGATAAAAGCTATTCCCCAACTGTTTAATGGTCAAAGGATATGAACAGATAGTTTTCAGAAGTCAAAGCTACCTATAATAATTTTTTAAAAATATTCTAAATCTCTATTGATTAGAATCAGGTAAATTAAAACAACTGAGATACTACTTCACCTTTATCAGAAATGACAAATGTTTAAGAGAATATTGGGGAAAAAAGTATGTTAACTATGGGTGAAATAGTGAATTGGTATAACCATTCCAGAGAACAATTTGAAATTATGGCTATATGGCTATAAAGCTGTGCATCTAGCAATTTGATCTAACAATACCAAAAGTAGGTCTGTATCCCAAAGAGATAAAATCAAAGAGGAAAAGAGCAATATATTAAAAATATTTATAGCAGCTTTTTTGTAGTGGCAAATAATTTAAAATTAAGGGACTGCACATAGATTGAGTAGATTATGGTATAAGATTGAGATGGAATACTACTGTGTTAAGAAAAATGAAAAGCAAGATAGTTTTGGAAAACTTGGGAAGACTAATTTAAACTGATGTAATGGTAAGTGAGTAGAATGAGAGGAAAATTGTACACATTAATAGCAACATTGGAAAAATTATCCTCTATGGAAGACTTAGCTACTCTGATGAAGACAATGATCCAAGATAATTCCAAAGTATTCATGATAAAAAATGCTATTTACTTCCACAGTGAAAATTGGTGAACTCTGAGTGGAAATTAAAATATAATTTTCTTCCTTTTTATTATGTTTTTGCAACATGACTGCTATAGAAATGTTTTGCATGGTTTTAACATATGTATTAATTATCATATATGTATCAATATGTATGTAAAGTATCATATCACTTGACTTCTCTGAAGTTAGGAGGGAGGACATTTAAAACTTCATTTTTAAAAGTATAAAAGCAACTTAAAATAATATTTTTGATTAGTTGTTTAGAGATTTTAAAGCAACGATAAGATGCTTTTTTTAAAGACTAGAGGTTCTTTAGCATTTGAGGATACTTTATTTTGCGTTTGGTTTGGTTTGGGGGGAATTGTTTGTTTTGGTTTTAGTATCATAGATCCTTTTGGAAATCCTCCCAGAATATTTTAATATGTATTAAATGAAATACATAGAATTTCAAGGGAACCCAAAAGTTCATGAAAATTAAGATGTATTATTTTCCCATCCAAATGTGTATATTCCCTGAAATCCATGGACCCTTTGAAGCTCTATGGACTCCAGATTAAGAACCTCTAATTAAAATGAGATCTAAGTTATAGATTGAGAGACAGAGGAATGGACATGGTGATCTGTCATTTGACTGACATTTTATTGATATTAAAACTGACAGAAAGAGGTAAAGAGATTTGTCCGAGGTCACAGAGCTGGAAAAATCAAGAAGGACTCTTAAGTATGTATATTACCGAACACCAATTAATTTGAGTTTTCAAATTTCATTTCATTAGTATAACATCAGAATTTTAAGCTGGCAGAGAACTTAAAGGATTATCTGATCCAATAATTAAGTGACTTACTGAGGTCACACAGGTAATAATTGGCAGAAATGAGATTTGAATACAGGCCTTAGGATACCAGATCAAAAACTCTTTTCATTATTCCACACTGCCTAATGTTTTGACTCCACTATCAAAGACACATAATGACCTGGAGAATAGCCTCTTTGTCTTTGATTTCTTTTTTACCTTGACACTCTACAGAACTGATTTATCTTTCAGCTTTTGCTGAAAACACTTAATAACATTCAGTCAACACTTAATTTGGAAAATACATAATCTATTACTGCATGAAGGAAACTATTTGAAAGATGTAAAAACCAGGCTGGTGTACTATTCATCTGTGTCTTATATTAAGTCTGGATTTGATGAACCAAATGAGAAAGCTGGGGTTGGAACTAAAAGTATTTTGGAAAGAAAAGGGTGGGGAGAATTCATCAAAAAAAAAAAAGATACAAATCAGAATCCAATATTTTTACATGGAGGATGGATCTGATCTGAAAATATATTTCTCTTCAGTAAAAATCATCTGACAGCAAACTGATGTTTTTATTCTCTGTGTAAGGACTGCTTTATGTACTCTTCCCTGCCAAATGTCCTGAAAGCTCCAGAATTGCCTTGGATAATGCTAACAGAATGGACAATAATCTTATGTTACCTTCCTTGGATTAGCAGCGTTAGTCTAAATTAGTTTAATTCCTTAAATAGTCCAAATCAGAAATACTACATCTTCTATAAGAAATTCAGTCACTTAGTAATTGTATGTTTCAACACTTCAATACCATGTCATCCACATGCATGCCATCCAGTAATGCAATAATCCATCGAGACCCACTCCCTTCTCCTATTCCCTTTCCTCTCTATCTCCTTCTCAAATCACTCAGCCTCTGTGACCTACTCTGCCTCCGGACATAAAACAATTTGTCTATTCCACCAATTTCACAATTCATCATAGAATGCTTGGGATATTTCTAAAATTATCTTAGAATCAGATTATGAAAGAACTTTACCTGTCACCAAGAATCCAACCTGCCTAAGATAGTTTCTAGAATATCTCCAAGAAGTAATCTAGCAGAAACAATGGATAGATCACTGGCCTCTAGTCAGAAGGGCCTGAATTTAAATCTGGACCCTTACTAGCTGTGTGATTCTTGGCAAGTCATTTAATCCCAAATGCCTCAAAAAAATAAATAGAACATACCCAAAAAAATGATCATTTCACTGGAGCAGCAAAAAGACACAGACTTTGTTCAAATCCCAGGTTTACCAGTTACTACATTCATAGTTTTTAAAATGAGAGATTTGAATCACATGCTTGCTTTGAGCTTGGAATCTAGAATCTGGTGATTTTTGAGGAAAAGAAATCCATTTCATATTTAACATGTATTGGTCAACCTGCCATATTGGGGGGGAAGGGGGAAGGAAAGGAAAAATTGGAACAAAAGTTTTGGCAATTGTCAATGCTGTAAAATTACCCATGCATGTATCTGGTACATAAAAGCTATAATTAATAAAAAAGAAAACAAAAGAAATCCATTAGTTTCCAAGGGTGAACATTTCACTTTTTATTTGTTCCAATCATGAAGAATTATTTTGATGTGAAGATGGCAGAATAAAGGGAGAGTCTTGCTGAGTACTTCCCCCAAAATCCTCCAAATACTTTTATTTATTTTTTTCTCCAAATACTTTTAAATAATGACTCTAAATAAATTATAGAACATAAAAATCCACAAAAAGATGGAGTGAAACAATTTTCCAGTCCAAGAAAACTTAGTAGGTTGGCAAAAAAGGTTTATAACACCAGGGTGAAAGTGGATACAGTCCAGCATAGGCACAGAACCAGCTTCAGCAAACCAGGAACAAGTTTCAGGATGACTAAATCAAGAGCAGCAGGGGTTGTTTCCAAACCTTTTATCCCTCATATGGCAAGGGGATTGAACAACTAGTCAGAAGGAGATTACTGGGGTCTCTTTGATAGCACTAAGGCAGGATTTTGTTGCTTTGCCCATACTCGGATCAGTCACAATCTTGGGGAGCAATTTCAGGGCAAAGAGAAGCAAATAGCTCACCACAGCTTGTAGTCACAGTGGAGAGAGGATTCTCCTCACAGATCCAAGGCAGAAAAAAAGGTTTGTGGTCATTTACAGAGAGTTGACCACTATTATTCAACATTGTATTAAAAAAATGTTGGTTTTAGCAATAAGAAAAGAAAAAGGAATTAGAATAAGCAATGAGGAAATAAAACTATCATTCTTTGCAGATGATATAATGATATACTTAGAAAATCCTGGAAAATCATTCTAAAACCTACTGGAAATAAGTCACAGCTTTAGCAAAATTGCAGGATGTAAAATAAACCCACACAAATCATCAGTATTTCTATATATCGCTGACAATATTCATCAGCAAGAGATGGAAAGAGATATTTCATTTAAAAGTATTGTAGATAAAATAAACTACTTGGGCATCTACCTGTCAAGACAAACCCAAGAAATATATAAACACAATTACAAAATACTTCTCACACAAATAAAATCAGATTTAACCAATTGAAATAATATCAATTGTTCATGGCTAGGCCGAGTTAATATAATAAAAATGACAATTCTACCTAAATTGATCTACTTGTTCAGTGCCATATCAATTAAACTACCAAAACATTATTTTATAGAAATAGAAAAAATAATAACAAAATTCATTTGGAAGAACAAAAAGTCAAGAATATCAGGGGAATTAATGAAAAAAATACAACAGATGGTGAATTAGCAGTGCCAAACCTAAAATATATATCACTAAGCTGCAGTAATCAAAACTATTTGGTACTGGCTAAGAAATAGAGATAAATTAGTAGAATAGATTAGTTACACATAATATAAATAAAATAGCAATCTAGTATTTGATAACCCCACACACACCAGCTTCTGGAATAAGAACTTACTATTTGACAAAAATTGCTGGGAAAACTGGGAAATAATATGTCAAAAACTCAGCATCTCACCATACCAAGATAAGGTCAAAATAAGTACATAATTTGGACATGAAGGGTGATACCATAAACAAATTAGGAGAATAAGGGATAATTAACCTATCAGCAAAACCAGGAATACATTGTACACAGTTGTACAGCAAGAATGTGTGATGAAAATCTATGAAAGACTTGATTCTTCTCAATGGTTCAGTGATCTAAAGCAATCCCAATAGACTTTGGACAGAAAATGCCATCTGCTTCCAGAAAAAGAACTAAGGAGACTGAATGCAAAGCAACACATGTTATGTTCACTTTTTTCTGTTTTTTTTTTTTTTTTAATTCATCCATGGTTTTCCTTTTGCTTTGATTTTTCTCTCACAACATGATTCATAAAGCAATGTGTGTTAAAAATAAGCTTACTATAATTTAAAAAAAAAGATCTACCTAGTTTCTGAAATAGGATTTGAATTCAGTTCTCTCTGATTACAAGTATAGTCTGTCTACCACCATAATATCTGAACATTAATATCTGTAAAGTAAGAGATTTAACTAATAACCTCTGAAGTCCCTTTTCCTCATGTGGAATCTCGTCCCTCCCCCCCCAAATAAAGTTGCAAGTTTATCAAATGCTGAATTTCAGTAAGAATATTTGAGGTCTACTCTTTATAACCCTGGCAACTTATTTCACCTTTGGGCCTCAGTTTCCTCATATGTGAAATGAAGGAGTGCAGGTCTTGTCATAGCTTGTCAGGTCTTTTCCAGCTCTGATCATTTCTAATCCTCAGTTGTTTGCTTTTCTGTATCCTCTCCAAGTCCTAGCCCAGTGTTCTGCATCTAACTAGCAGCCTAGTAAAAATTCATAGGATGATTTGCTGATAGAATGAACCCAAAAAGTTGTTGATCAATCAGCTTTTTCATCTGTCAAATTTTTTTTCTATTTTACCAATCATCACACAACTTCAGAAGATAAAAATATCAGGTTACTTATTTGAGATTATACAGATTGAAGGGAAACAAAGTTTTCCCTTCTAATCATGAGATGTATACTCTCCATGTTTTTTAATTGAGGTACACTGCAACAGCATGGTGTGTGTGTGTGTGTGTGTGTGTGTGTGTGTGTGTGTGTGTGTGGTGTGTTTTTGTTGTTGTTTTTTTTTTTTTTTTCAAAAAAAAATCCACAAATGACCTTTCTGGAGTCTTGAAAACTCATTTTAAGAAAACCAATTTTTGTTTGCTTGTTTGTTTTCTTTCTGCTTGAATCAGAATTATGATGACATTTCTACAAAGAATAAAAAATAAATCCATGAAATCCCTAATTCCAATGAATCAGACTTTATAAAATAGGGATTAAGGCATGAGATTATATAAATCAATTGTATAGCACATGGGGCCAAATGATAAGTCTGGATATTCATTTAAGGAAAATTCATAATGCATAAAATACTTCTTGAGCAAGTTTCTTCAGTAGGAAATTTTACTAGGAATAGGAAGGCTCTAATACACTAATATTCTATTGGAAAGGTAGCCCTTTATGATATGATGAGAAAAGAGAAGAAAGAGGAGGAAGAGGAGGAGGAGAAGGAAGAAGAGAAGAAGAAAGAAGAAGGAGGAAGAAAAGGAGGAGGAAAAAGGGGAGGGGAGGAAGGGGGAGAAGAGGAGAAGAAACTGACTCAAGAATTTCAGAAAACCCAGAGTTCAAATTCACTACTTCATTGACTTGAACAAGTCACCCCAACCTCAATTTCTTCATCAAGAAAATAATTAAGCAAAGTAGCATCTGAGGGACTTTCCAACTTTAGATCTATGAGTTCAACGATGATATTTCTTTTCCAATTTTGGCTCTCATTCATTTCTTCTAGTATGTTTATCCCTTGAAGTTCAATCAAGATTCTAGGGACCTTCGTCAACTTCCTTTGACATCAAAAGCATCCCAATGGAACACATAGGCTGTCCATTTACTATTTGTTCTTCATTCTTATGACATGACCAGCCCATCTTTAAAACATATTAAATTATGGTTAAATCTGTGCAGTTGGTTTAAGGCAAGGGGGTGGAAAAAAGCTTCAGTAAAAATTAGTCATATAGTCAATTGATGGTCTAAGTCGGTCACTAAGATGGCCAAAATAAACTAGCATGGGTGGTCCTATTCGGATGGTTTTCAACTGACTAAACATTTATCAGGTGCCTATTATCTGCAAGTCATTGTGATACCAGATTAGGACATGAAAACAAAAATGAAACTGTCCTTGACCTCATGAAATTTGCATTTCAGTTTTCATATTCAGACAATGTCACATGCAAAACACAAGAAATATTGAGAAAAAATAATTCATGAGGCCAAAAACATAATCACCTATTTTATATATAGCAATAATTTTTGTATCCCCCAGTGTCTCATATGAGTGTCCCCAAAGTCTTAAGTTCTAACAGCACAAAACTATGCCAAGGCTTTTGGGACATCCCTTAAGCAAATGTGTGCAGAATTTAATTTTTTAATTGAATTGAATTCTAAACTAATTTGTAACATCCTTCTCCACTGAATTTAGGGCTAGGTTTAATGAGGTTCTTTCATAGCTGTAGGCAAAAACTCTGGGAATTATTTCATGTCACTTTCTGTGACATAGGAATAATTCTTGTTATTTACCACAAAACCAAAGAAAACCAATATCTACTCTTTGGAATACAAATACCCTGAGGAATATCTCACTGTGGGATGACACCAAGTGATCAAAATTTAACAACTATTTCTCCCTAGGGAAAAAAATGAACATTGTCACGTGATTTTTGTGAAGAAAATTACATAAAATTCCCTACCACAGTGAGATCTTCTAGATCTAATGGAACAGAAATTTCAATAGTAACCTCTTTAAAAACATGCTTAAAAATTCATATAAAAGGCCATATATATATATATATATATATATATATATATATATATATATATATATATTACTTTCTATACAAATGGGTTAAGTTAGAAAATAATGCCCACAATTTTTTTCATTTCTGTTCCTAAGACAACAGAATATTTTTTTTATTTTTTATTATTAATTTTTAGAATTATAACATTTTTGATAGTACATATGCATAGGTAATTTTTTTTTACAACATTATCCTTTGTACTCCCTTCTGTTCCAAATTTTTCTCCTCCTTCCCTCCACCCTCTCCCCTAGATGGCAGGCATGCCCATACATATTAAATATCTTATAGTATATCCTAGGTACAATATATATGTGCAGAACCGAATTTTGTTGTTGTTGTTGCAAAGGAAGAATTGTATTCAGAAGGTAAAAATAATCTGGGAAGAAAAACAAACAAAAAAAAAAGCTCACAGATTACCCTCATTTCCCAGTGTTCTTTTTCTGGATGTAGCTGATTCTGTCCATCATTGATCAATTGGAATTGGATTAGCTCTTCTCTATGTTGAAGATATCCACTTCCATCAGAATACATCGTCATATAGTACCATTGTTGAAGTGTATAATGATCCCCTAGTTCTGCTCGTTTCACTCAGCGTCAGTTGATGTAAGTCTCTCCAAGACTCTCTGTATTTCTCCTGTTGGTCATTTCTTACAGAATAATAATATTCCATAACATTCATATATCATAATTTATCCAACCATTCTCCAATTGATGGACATCCATTCATTTTCCCGTTTCTAGCCACTACAAAAAGGGCTGCCACAAACATTTTGGCACATACAGATCCCTTTCCCTTCTTTAGTATTTCCTTGGGATGTAAGCCCAGTAGTAGCACATTTTGATAACTTTTTGGGCATAATTCCAGATTGCTCTCCAGAATGGTTGGATTCTTTCACAACTCCACCAACAATGCATCAGTGTTCCAGTTTTCCCACAGCCCCTCCAACATTCATCATTATTTGTTCCTGTCATCTTAGCCAAACTGACGGTGTGTAGTGGTATCTCAGAGTTGTCTTAATTTGCATTTCTCTGCTCAATAGTGATTTGGAACACTCTTTCATATGAGTGGAAATAGTTTTAATTTCATCATCTGAAAATTGCCTGTTCATATCCTTTGACCATTTATCAATTGGAGAATGGCTTGATTTCTTAAAATTAAAGTCAATTCTCTGTATATTTTGGAGATGAGGCCTTTATCAGAACCTTTAACTGTAAAAATTTTTTCCCAATTTGTTACTTCCCTTCTAATCTTGTTTGCATTAGTTTTGTTTGTGCAGAAACTTTTTAATTTGGTGTAATCAAAATTTCTATTTTGTGATCAATAATGGTCTCTAGTTCTTCTATGGACACAAATTCCTTCCTCCTCCACAAGTCTGAGAGGTAAACTATCCTATGTTCCTCTAATTTATTTATGATTTTGTTCTTTATGCCTAAGTCTTGGACCCATTTTGATCTTATCTTAGGATGTGGTGTTAAATGTGGGTCCATGCCTAGTTTCTGCCATGAATATTTTCAAAATAGTACAGAGCATGCATGGAATTTTTAAAAATCCAAATCCAATCTGTATCTGGTTCTTTTGGTGATTTAGACAATCTATTTTTTTTTTCTTTGAAAAGTCAATAGAGTAATCTTTCTTTGTTCATGCAAAGAAAGAATCTTAGATTTCCCATCTGAATTTCAGGATTAAGAATTGGTTTCTCTCTTTTTTTTCCTTTAAATCAACTTGCAGGAATACATTAAATAATGAAAATAATCTTTCTAGTAAATGGCAAGCCTTTCACAGCAACTGTATGCATAAATGGACATTTTATCAAACCATAGTAGCTATGTTATAATGTCTCCCTTTGTTTCCCTGAATAGGGAGTGATTTTTCTATGTTGTCCCCAGAAAAGCACAGAAAAGTTAAATATTTTCATACTCAGGAACTTATGGCCCTGATATTTTTCTTTTTGAAAGATGTGTGAAAATTTGATCAAAATCAAATACACAAAGTTATTCCCCAAAACCTTGTAGGTTATAAAATGGTTCATTCATTCAATTCATTCATGAACATTAATGACAGTTCTCCTGGAATAGCCTTCAGATTACTGATTTGGTTATCAATTTTTTTTTAACTTGGAAAGGGAGATATTATACAGTTATAAAATAGTTCAGGCATTTGTATAGCCAATATAAAGTTGATAAATCAACGTATATGTATTATCTCAGTGGAGTTTCACTGAGACTCAGTTGCCATAGGCATTATTTCCATTTTACCGATGGGAAAATTGAGGTTCTTGAAGTTTTTTTTTTATGACTTGTCCACTACAACTAGCAACTGTCAGAGTGAAGCTCTTGTGACTGCAAGTTCTCCCCTGTGCCACAGAAGCATTCAAATCATTGGAGAATTAGTATCAAAATCATTTATTCCAAATGCCTCATTTTTATAGAGAAGGAAACTGAAGAAGAAAGGGCGAAGGGACTTGTTCTGACTCATACAGGAAGAATTAACTTACTTTTTTTTTTTTTTTTACTTTTTTTCTTTCTTTTTTTTAAACTATTTTTTTTACTATTTTACTTATTCTACAATTCTGCCAAATGATCCTATTTCCCATCTCTCTACTTTACATAAGCCAACTCTCATTCCTCAAATGCAATGTCTACTCATGTCATTCTCTTAGAATCAAGCTTCCTTCAAGCACTGTAACCCACAGGAGTTCTTTTCTCATTCTCCCAGATGCTGGGAATTAAATTAGCTAAAAATTAGCTTGTATTTATTTAGTATATACTGATACACTTAAGTGTTATCTCCCCTTATCTTATATAAGCTTATTGAGGGCAGGATTGTTCAAGTTTGTCAACTCTACCATTTTTCATTTTTATAAGTGGCATAATGTAATGAGTGGTATTAATGCCTGTTGATTAATTGATTTAGCCTCAATTGGCAAGGTGACAGTCCCACCTTCTAAAGATTTAGAATTGGTCTTCTCTGTTTCAAATATGGACAATACAGTGATCAGTGTCTCTTCTTAAACTCACTATTTTCCCAACTTCCCAGCTATCAACATCAAGTCCTGTGACCAATCAACTTTGTAATCTTATATAGTCTTAAATTATTAGGCTTAATGAAAATAAAGATTCCGGTCCATTTTAATGGTAGTGTGGGTGTGGTAGAAAAGGAGTACTAAGCACAGGTTATTCTGCTGAGTTCATTTTATCCATTTATTTATAACTTCTTATGAAAAGGAACTTCTGCTGCTTTGCCTTAGAGATTTAGTTCTAGCAGCACTAGCCTTGAACAGGAACAAATGGCTTTTCATCATATTACTGAAAAGTATTCAGAGACTAACCCAGTGAACATCCTCTCTAGGGATAAGCTAAAGTTAAAAAGAACTCCAGGCACTGGTTGTTGATAGTCAAGTTCCGTGGTCATTAAAGGTATACAATCTTAACCAGTAAATATTCTGAAACCTGAAGACATATTGTTGTTGGGGACAATTGTAGGTGTTTCTACATTTTTGTAAGAAACACACAAATAAAAATCAAAACAAAAAAAAATGAACACCAAAATATCATTTTCTCTTTGAAAATATCCAGCTTAGTAAGGAATCAGAAAGCCTCCCTGGAGAGCCTCGCAGCTCTACAAAATATAAATATCATGATTGGGGAACAACTGAGCGAAAGTACAAATTTATTGGACGGTCACTGCAACACCATTCAGAATAAGCCTCAGTACAAAGCAACTGTCATAGACCAATCCAAAAGCTTTGACCCTGGAAGTACCAAAAAAAAAAAAAAAAAAAAAAATCTGTTTGATCTTCTGATTTATAAGGCAGATCCTAACAGGATATGAAGGATGAGGATAGGAATCCTTCAATGTCCTAGATCAACATTTATCAATTACAATAAAACTAAGCAGTTATCTAGCAAGTTATATATGAAACATATTTCTCAAGCCACTGAGGGAAATCTGTATATGAATAAAGTTTAAGGAGTTAGTGGTAGGAGGGTGGCAGAAATAAAAACACTGACTTTGAAATGATCTTTCACGTAACACAACAGAGCAATGCTTTTAATAGACAAGCCTTTAGATTTTCCTGGACTTCTGATGAATTACACTATTTAGTCTAACCTAGCTATTGTATGGATGAAGAAACTGAGTCACAGAGACTACAGTGATTTATCCAAGATTTATACAAATAGTAAAGACCAGAACTATTTGACTACAAAATTATTTCCTTTTCCACCATCTCATCACTGAGAATTATATATTCAAATTGTATTACAAATCCCAAAATATGATATAAATTGTTAATTGCTTTCATGATTATACTAAGAAATACTTTTGCACTTTCAATCCCAATCAATTAAGTTGCAAGCAAACCCAGCCTCATTATTTTATACACCCAACAAACAGCCCTTTGCTTTTTTACCTCTTGAACAAAATTCTTTTATATTAATTTCATCCATAATATTTGCTTACATGTCTATATGTTTTCTCCCTTGATGGAATATAATGTTCTTGAGGGCAGGAACTGTTTCATCTTTGTCCCTTTATCTTTATAGAAGGCTCTTTTAGGTTTGTTGATTAATTTTTCTATATTAGTGTGTTTATCTTTATTTGTCTTGTTTTCCTAGTAAACTATAAGTTCCATGTAAGATACATTGTTTTCTTTTTCTTTTTTTTTTTTTTCACTCTTTTGCTTTTGTTTTACTCTTTCTTGATATCTCATAAAGCCATTAGCTTTGACTGGAACTGTGAGGAGGTCCCTGCTCCACCGGCACTTCCCCTTATTCAGAAGCCTCAAGTCCCCTTCTTGCTTTGCTGGAACTGGGGCCAGGACCACACTGACCCATCCCGCCAGTAAGACTGCTGACTAGACTTCCATATTGTGCCACAGACCTTTCCTGATGACTTTCTAAGTTGTCTTTGGCTGGAAATGTTCCACTCCATCTTTTTGTGTGTTCTGATGCTTTAAAATTGATTTAGAATCATTATTTAAAGGAATTTGGAGGGGATTGAGGGAGAGGTCAGGGAGTCCCTGCCTTTTCTCCCCCAGATTCTGCCTCCAGTTCCATTAAAGTCAAGAAATAGGGCTTAGCTTCTAGCCAATGCTCTGTATATAGATGAAGGCAGAAATGTGCTTAATGGATGTTGTGAGTGAATCATGTGACACTTGCATACAATAGAAATAGAAATAGTATGAAAGTAAATAGATTCTTATGGGCAGTCTTTTGGATGACTACACTGTTTGCATTTGTAACTTTTGGATTAAAAGGTCACAAAGTATTAGTCACTGAGTATGGACCATTCACTAGATTTTCCAAAGACAGAAAATGAGACCTTTTTTCACCATAACACTGTCATTTCCTTTATGTTTTAATAGCTCTACCGCTGTTGTTCAGTTGACTGAAACTCTTTGTGACTCTATGGATATGCCAGACCCTTCTATCCTCCATTATCTCTCAAAGTCTGTCCAAGCTCATCTATACATATATGTATGTTTATGTAAGATAGATTACATATACATGCATATATTTCTCTATGTGTATATTTTTCATATTTTCATTCATTTTCATATATATATATATTTATATATATATATATATATATATATATATATAAAGTTAGTTCTCATACTTGAAAAGATTGATAACCCACTAAATGAAAACAATAAGTACAATCAAAGTCATAGTAATTAAGATGGAACGGCTTCTCTGAGAAGAGTCAGAATAATGGAAAAAGTTTTGGGCTTCATGGAAGTCTAATACTGACTAGCTGGATGATCCTTAAGCTCACAGAGCCTCTCAGTTTTTCTCATCTGTTAAAAGGGTATACCTGCTTCATGAGGTTGTTGAGGAAAAGAGAAAAATTTATAAAGATAGAGAAAGCTGAGAAAGAGAAAGAAAGAGTCAGAGAGAGAGACACAGAGAGACAAACTGACAGAGATAGAGAGATAGAGACAGACAGAGAGACAGAAAGAAAGACAGAGAGACAGAAATAGAGGCAGAGAGAAAGAAAAGGAGGGAGTAAGAGAGGGAGGGAAGTGAATGCAGAGATAGGGGAAGGAGAAAGAGAAAGAGGCACACAAAGAGATTTTTTATTATTATTATTATTATTATTATTATTAAGGAAATCCTGGAAATGGGGGGGAGGGGAAAGCTAATGCTTAGTGTCTAGGCCAATAATGCGAATTCCTCTTCCTCTCCCCCTGACATTCCACCCAGCTCTGCTCTAAGGCCTTTTTTTGCTCTCCTTTTCTCCCCGGCCTACATCATGAACTCAGTCTATTCTTCTCCAACGTTCACTTTCACAGCATTTGCAAGTTGAAGCAGGTCATTTTCCACCTCCCTCCCCTAAGTACATTAGAACTACCGTGTTTCCCCGATAATAAGACCTATCCTGAAAATAAGACACCCACATACTCTTTAATATTCCGCTAAAATAAGCCCTCCCCCGAAAATAAGCCCTATCGAACTTACTATGAAAACGGTCATCATGGTGATCCCCTGCGCTATATGCTGCGTAGCGGTACCTTCAGTAAGCAGCGCCGCCCTCCCCTCCTGGGTGAAATGCACGTCGCGCTCCGAGCTGCATCCAATCAGAGCTGCAGCAGTGAGCGCGTCATCCTCTTCTTCCCTGGTGATTTGCTTGCTGGTGCAAGACATCCAGGCTGGAATTCAGGGTATGGATACTTATGACGATGTTGTTGAAGAAGATGACATGATCATTATTGAATAAAGGTAAAAAAATTTTTGTTCACATTTACCTGTTTATTAAAATTGCTGTCAATGTTCATTAAAATAAGCCCTCCCCTGAAAATAAGCCCTCTGGTGTTTTTTAGTCCCAAAAAAATAATAAGAGTGTCTTATTATCGGGGAAACACGGTAAATCCATTTATCAGGCCTCTGATGTGCACCAAGCAACCAGGAGTGTGAGTAATCACAGGCAAGCTGGTCTATCTCCGACCATTTTCCCAAATTGCTCAATGCATGGTGCTTTTCTTCCCCGAAAAGATTATGTAGTAGCTGAACAAGAACCCCAGCCATGGGCAAGGAAGCCTCATTCCCCCAGTGGGGCTGCGTGTGCCTGCCGTGTAACTTCCCTCGAATTCATCCTTCCCAGCCAATTACAGCTTTGTTTAAAGTCCAGCTGACAGAAGCATTTTCTATCTAATAATCTCCCCAGATCTGTATCATTATCCCCATATCCAACACTTGGATGCGAACAAACCCTCCTAAAAATGTGAGAAAGATAAAAACCTCCCTCCTCCCTGTCCTGATTACCAATGCTTTTTCTTAGCATGAATCACGGGCAAATTCTAATTCAAGAACGCTCTCAAAACCTCTTCATCTTCACCTCTCAATAACCTCTCTGTTCTTAAACGATACAAGGATGCTGTTTGACTGGAACATCAGAAAACATCTACACGTACGAGCTTGAGAGCTGCTTTCCAAAGACACGCCGAAGATCACACGGTACTAATGATCTCTAGGGAAAGATGTAAGATGCATTGGCTGCTGAAATTAGAAGAAGCTCATTGCTATCAGCTCCCCGCTGAGATAAGGAGACATGTGCTAAGTCCTGCTCAATTCAGACCAAATCTGGAGGATTAGGTACAGTTCTGGGCACTCTATGTCAGGCAAGGACTGATAAGCTGGACTCTGTCCCGGAGAAGTTGCACAGGGTATCGTGGGGCCTTGAGATATTGATATATGAAAACAACTGAAAGAAATGGGGATGTGGAAGGGTTTAGATCAGACAGGCCAACATGATGATCACATAATTAAAATGAGAAAGTCTCAGAAGCCATTAAGTCATCCTTTTATATAGAGATAGACATATTACCATGTGGAGATGGATGGATGGGTGGAGAGAAGAGGAAAGAGGAAGAGAGAGAGAGGGAGAAAGAGTGGGAGAAACAGAGAGAGAGAAAGAGAGAGAGAGAGAGAGAGAGAGAGAGAGAGAGAGAGAGAGAGAGAGAAAGAGAGAGAAGCAGAGACAGAGAGAAGATAACTGAAGTCCAGAAAGATTGTGACTTGTCCAAAGTCATATAGATAAAGTCAGAGGTGATGTTTGACTATTTCTGTTCACTAAGATCTTATTTAGACTTATTTATTTAACATAGACTTTGAGCAGAGAGGGAATGGGAGAAAACGTTTTAGAAGGAATTCCCAAAACTTCTGACATATTCCTATTTATTTATAGGTAGAAAAGTTCATTTCCTAACCAAATATAAGTGATCTTTTAATTCTGTGCTAAATTCTCTGTAAGGTTTATTATTGAATGTCCCTGTTCTACTCCAGTAGAGCAGATAATCAAGGGTAGGAAATAAATGTCTATAATAACCACAATTGAAATGATATTATAATAACTCCCATTCTTAGTCTATCCCTGTATCTATGACATTAACTAGAATTCTATCCAAGTAAATCTTCCTTTACAAAACAAATATTGCCATAATGTTTTATGGGGACATCATTTCATAAAATTCTAAGATGCTGAGTGATGTCTAGATGAAAATCTGGCCTCCAAGTCATAAACACCTGTCTCTGACATATACTGTATGTCCCTGGACAGATCCCTCAATCTTTCAGTACTGAGAGAAATCAAATATGTGGCTCCGATACTCCCTGCTGTGTCAAAAACCAGGTTAAAATGTAATTGGGCAATATTTAACAAATAAAAATACAATAAAACACAGGTAACATTATATTTTAAAACTAAGTCATTATGCAACCTGCAGGGATCATTATGTGTGGATGAATATTTCCATTTCTATATGATTTTGATACCCTTGACACTAGGAATCATGTATCACAAAGAAAAGGCTGACCTGTTTTAGTAAAGGGAGTGAACTCAGTGGTAGTTGCCAATACTAAGGAAATCACAGATCTAGTCTCTATCCAAAATGAATCCTATTTTAAACATAATAAGGGTCTTGATTTGTGTGCAATAAAGAATTAAGAATTTAATTGAAATATTTCCTTGAAATATAATGTTGGGAGTAGCTAGACCTGTAATTTTTCATCATCAGGAATGTCTTATAAGGATACTCCTCCTAACTAATAAAATTGGCAACTCTTCTGCCATTTGCAATCTTCAAGAATGGCCTCGATCTTCAAGAGATTGATTTGCTCCAACTCACACAGGCAGTGTATGTGTTGGAGAGCACCCAATTTGATTCTTGTCTTCCTGACTTCAGGAAGGGCTCTAGCTCTAGCTCTATACTTTCTCTAGCTCTATCTCCTCTATGTCACTCTTGTCTCTGGAACAATATGTTGCCCCTATTTATTTCCATTTTAGGTTCAAATATCCACATATGGAACTGAGTTTCCTTCAAGTGAAACATAAATATATTAAATAACAATAAATGACTTAAGTGCATTGTCTTTCAAACATCTAAATGTCTAAATCTGATTTATTGGAGTTGATAAATCCAGGCTGAAAGCTACCTCAACTGATACACAATAACAAATCAATAGCTTGAAAAGTTAAAAAGTCTTAGCATCTCTCAAGACAATGAGAAGTTAAGTCACTTATTTATGATCACACAGCCAATACATGTCAAAGGTAGGACTTAAACTCAAAACTTTTTTGCTTCTGAGCCTAGCCCTTTGATTTTTTAAGATTGGAAAAAAAATGTTTTTCAATCTTGAACTGAATTAGGAGGGGTCTCTTTAATTCATACAGAAATGCTTTTTTGTTTGTCTATTGACAGAATGTCTTCACGAACACTGATTTTGCTCTGAACAAAGTTGGATGCTTTACACAAAAGATGCTATTTTGGATGGCTTTTTCCAAAATGTCAAAGATTTGTTTTTCATCCCCCCAAAATGAGATTATATCCTCTTAGTGGAATACTACATTGTCTCATGGAATAAATACTAGATTTATACTTTATAATAAATATGTCCTTTATCGCTGAACAAACAGATGTGACAATAAACGGAGCACTCATTTTTGAAGCAATAAATATATACTGCATACTAGCACAGCATTTTTAAAAATTACGTAATTCTCTCATTTGGCTTAGTGAAAATTTAAAAACAAAACAAAAACAAAAAAAACCTCACTTTCCCTCAAAACTAAGACATTAACAATTGTAACTTCTCCATCTTGGTTTTAACCCTAAACCAGATCAGTAGCTTTCTCAAATAGAATCCTTTCATGCCCTCCATCAAACCTTCTCCTTATCTTCTCCATACATTGGTTCTAAGCATTCTTTGCATCATTGATTGTTTTGGGGGAGGTAATTATTTTCAGTCGTGTCTAACTCTGTGGCCCCATTTTAGGTTTTCTTGGCAAAGATACTAAAGTCATTTATCATTTTTTCCTCCAGCTCATTAGAAACCAAGGCAAACAGAATTAAGTAACTTGCCCAGAGTGGTGCAGTTTAAGTTTCTGAGGCCATATTTGAACTCAGATCTTCCTGATTGCAGGCCCAACACTCCATCCACTGCATCATTAGTTGCATCATTGATAGGCTCCCACAATAAAACAAACTTAATCCATTTCAATGTCTATTATCCTGTTTAATAGTTCCCAATCTGCCATTAGAAAGACAAGCAGACTAAGGAGGGAAGATAAAGCCTGGATGTCCAGAGTCATCAGCATCTTTTATGACACAGACCTACATTCACCAAAAAGTTTTTACTTCAAAATGGGAACAATTTCTTCAACATGGGAACCAGCAGAAGCTGAATAGATAAAGAAGAACATTAAAATGTATGGAAAATTTCCCTTTTGACCTTTTTTCATATTTAATGCAACTGTACAAGTTCTCCACTCTGCCCTGGGGAATCTGAGTTGGCTCAAAAACTTGCCCGTCTCAGCTCAACTGTCAGGCTTTTTTAGGTGCTAAACATCTTTGACAGATAAAGAACAACAAACACTGATTAACAACAATGAGTACCCACATGGGCAAGGCATTCGTGGTCCATGGCAGGGACCTTACTCTCAGGGAGCTTACAATAGCAATGAGAAACCACCGCGTAGCATCTAACTAGAGGTCAGATTCTACTGTGCAACACTTCCTGGTGTCAGTGGCCACCCATACTATTTTCACACTGGTTCCTTATATTTTTCTCCTAGGGTTCCTAAAGCAGAGGACCTAATGCCATGACTTTGTCCTCATTATCCCCTTATTTTAAGTGACTGAGCAAAATAACTAGGGGCAACTCTAAATAAAATTATGATAAAATGTGCAGGTGTATAGTATTAGAGATAAAATAATGCAATGAGTCTGAAATTTGGAGTCAGATTGGATTCAGATCATGGCCTTTGTGACTTTGCGTATACTACTTTGCACGGATCTCATTTTCCTCAAATACAAAAAAAAAAAAAAAAAAAAGACTGTCCTGGTGGATTCTAAGGTCTCCCCCACCTCTAAATCTATTATTTCCCCAGGACAATTACAGGGCAGTCTTTGTTTTTAATCATCCCAATCACTTCTTTCAATCCTGTATAGCCAGAAGCCAAGGCAGAAAAAAGTAACTAACCAAAGAATGAATTCCAGTAGTATTATGACAGATCAATCTTCCTGCTCGTTAAATATTTAATCTAGCTTGTCATTCCAATGCCTTTGGCTTTCCATAAGGGCCTGATTCTGTGAAAAGATGGTCCCCAGATACATCTTCATAGAAGGCATTTGAACAATCCGTATTTATTCCAACCTCAGCAGAAAAACATCTTCCTAGATCATTATTCAAAAACTACATTCCAATGAACTACTCCAAGAAGAAACTAGCAGAGACTTCCTTATTGAAGCCATCAAGACAAAGAAAGAGCAGTATTATGGGGTCCACAGGGAACCCAAAAAGCTATCTGCCTTCCACACACATAATTTCACCGAACTAAGTGTCAAAGAGATGAAATCCTTCCTAGTAAATGTCTGATAAGAATCCCCTTTTTTTTATTTTACTCACTTCCAGACTCATCAAACCATCCTGGTGAGCATGCTATAAGAAATTTCAAAAAAAAAAATTATATTTTTTACTTGCATAGCTGTCTTTGCTAGAAGGTAAAACTCACAGATTCTCGGTCTTTTATTTTTTAATTTACTCTTAATGTTCTCTAAATGGCATCAAAAGATGAATTTCAAAGACGTATAATTTATTTAAGCTTTCACTTACCCAGCAAACATAGTTAAAGATTATATCAAACATCTGCACTGGCTTCAATCATGTGTCTAGCAACAAAATACAAACCTTCCTCGGTAATATGCATCACTTGGCTTCTTTGCTATCAAAGGGAACTTTAAAGGCATTATTCAAAATGCCCATTGACAGGAGCGTGATCATACTGGGTATTAATCTGCCAAGATGAATCTGGAAGTGAAAATGTCTCTCCATAAGAAGCATAAACTCAGAAAACAAAAAAAAACTAAAATTACAATAGAAGGAACAGAGCAGGGGCATGTAATAATTGACAAGGCTGCCAATGCAAAGTCCCTTTCCTATTGGCTGGGCGCTCCCTGAGAAGATGAAAGCCCTTTCTCAATGTCAGCTCATTAATCTCCTAGCACCCCTCTACAACAGCTCTGTTTCGCCTCCTTTACTGAGTCCACAAGCTCCGAAGTCCTCCATGAGGTGGCCCTGATGTGAACTTCATTATTTCTGAGTCACTTTTCTGTAATAAAGTATGAGATTATAGTTATAGTCACAGCTGGAGGGGTAATGCAGCATTAACTTTTGAACCAATTTGTGCCTTTTTTCCTCTTGACTTATTACCCTACACAGTTAACTACCTAAAATATTCTTATCTACAGGTGCATTATTAATGGGCTATAACTGTGCCTCTAAAAGAGAGTTCAAAGGCATCCAAAATATGTGTAACTACTAATTGGAGATTCACTCAACAACCCGAAATAATTCTGAAGGCAGATTAAGCGGCAAATTCATTTGTTGCTCAACACCCTAGACATTTCAGACATCTGATTTCTCTTCAATTGTTCTCCAAGCCACCTCCTCCTAGGAAGATTTTTTAACATGGATAATTATGAAAAACCCCCATAGATTTTGAACATGAAGGCTAGTTGTGCTGGAAGCTAAGATTTCGGAGCTGTCATTTCTTTCTTTGTGATTCACTGCTCCAGAGGACATCAGCTACCTCCAAGCAGAATTATTTTTCAAATGTGGTGTACTCACACTGTATTAATAAGACTTTGCACCTTTCTGGAGAAAAGCAAATAATGTTTGCTGGACCTGATGTGAAATTCTGTGGCCTTTGACAACCTTTAGAGAAGCTAATTATATCCAATCTTAGGCTGATCTAAAGTATAATGCATAAAAAAGAATGGCTTCGAAGTGAACTGAAAAAAAATAGCTTACCTCAAATACGTGTGTAAACAGAAAGTATCATGGGTAATTATTTTATATTTAATATGTTTATTACATTTATTATATTAATATGCATTTAATATGCTCATATATTAATATATTTAAGTTAGGATGATAACGAGGATTGGACAACAGGAGCTTTTAACTAGAGGAAATGGATAGCACTGCCTAAAGATAAGGGCAGGGGACTGAATGGAAAGGAAAAAAGGATGGAATGGGGAGTGAATCACCTACAGGCAGAATAGCTCCACAGGGCAATGCTCTCACTAGTATAGGGCCCATCCCTAAAGAGGAAAGAGCCTGGTTCCATATAGTATTCTTACTGGCTCTTTCCATTTTGAGAAGTAGGAAGGCCCTTCACCTTGTGATTTTTCCATCTATGTTCACCTCAAATCACTTTTTTGAATGCTCTACTTAAAAAGAGAGAAAAAAGTACCTTTTTAATACAAGGGTAACATACATTTTTAGAGATAATTGAAGATTGTTGTCATAGTACCCTCTGCTTTAAAAAACACTGATTTCCTGGACTTTTGAATGTGCAATACAGTAAAGCGAGGTGAGTGAGGCTGTGGGCTAAGTTTAAAGTTTTCTTGGCCCTGTGTCACTAAGTCATGGAGATAATTGTCAAAAGTGAGCTGTTCATTACCATCTAGTGCTGAGGGGCTGGGTTTAGAGAGGGCGCAAGATACAGCCTATGAATGAAGGACTGAGCATTTATTAAATGCTTACTGTATGTGAGGCACTGTACTAAGTTTTAAGAGTATGACAGTTCCTATCCTCAAGAAGCTTATACTTTAATGGGAGAAAACAATGCATCAAGGGGACCCAGACAAAGGGAGGACAGGTATGTGGAAAGGACTTGGAAGTAGAGTCTAATACCAGACAAGGGAAGGTAAAAGGCCATCTATCAGAACCTGGAAGTCCAGAGGTAGTGTGCAGAACATGGTGAAATGAGGGAGGGTGGTGAGAGCATAGGCCAGAGTAAGTCAGCAGAGTTTGAAAATAATTGGGGAAGGGGAGGTGAGCTTTATATGGATCTTTATCTGCCATAACTGAGAAAAAAACACAAAGCTTCATCCTTCTGTAAATAGTGCCCAAGTAGGGCAGAAGTGTATCACTGGTCTCTGATCCCATAATCCTCCATCTAACTCTCTTTTCTTCACTTCTGACCAGAGGAGAAAGTGGATCCAGCTTCAAACTGGATTTACAAGTTGACTCATCCTAACCAGATCCTACTACTTCTTCTTCACCGAATCATCCTGTTTTCTAGACACTGAGGGTCTAATCCATAACACTATGTGGTGAGTGCTAGAAACATAAAGACAAAGATGAGATGGCCCGTGTCTTCAAAGACTATATTTTAATATAGAAGGGAATGGTGATAAGGGACATAGAGATTGTGAATAGATCCATAGGGCAGTAGATAATCAACTATGAAAGACTTGTAGATTCAGATCAACACAATAATCCACCTTAATTCAAAAGGACTCAAGATGAAACTCTCCACCTCCAGAAAAAGAACTGCAAGACTGAGTACAGATTGAAACCTTTTTTCCTCTATTCTAATTTTTATTTCTTCTTTTTTTCACAGCATGGGTAACATGTTTTACATTAGTCCACGTGTGTGTGTGAGTATATATTATGTTATATATAAGAATCATATTAAGATTAATTAAAATAAGAAAATTTAAATAATAATATTGACTTGATTGTTTTCCCCAGAGCAAGAGATAGGAAGTGTCACAAGGAATAGGGGGCAAGGAGTAGAGGATTCTGGAACAGACAAAAACGATATCCACAGTGGGTTAAGTTGTGATGTCCAGTGGATGGCCACATGATATCTGAAGCATGGTCAGGAGCTGGTTAGGTATCCATACATTGATAAAGATAGCTCAGGCCCAAAGGGAATGAACAATACCCATTTCATACACATTCCATTATCTGGTGCACACAGAAACTTACCTCCCTCTGCGACACTCTCAAATTGGCTCTCCTCCAGCAGGAGAAGGGAGTTCTCTCATTATTCCCTGCCCTGTAGGACATCGTTTCCGAATACCTCCCTCACCCATCATTCCCTTGAAGCTTCTCCTCCATCAGTCTGCATCAGGACTGGGGAACTTCCAGCCCACAGGCCCCGGAAGGCTCACAAAACCATTTGGTCAGACAACCCTGCCAAGGCAACCACAGGCAATGATGAGCTGTAGGTATAACCTACTGCTTGAGCTCTATAAGTTGATAATGTGTATGACCCACCAATGATATTATAAATATCCAAGTGGCTTTTGATAGAAAAAAAAAAAGGTTTCCCCACCCCTGGTCTATATTATCAAGTCTTGCCCCAAGTCTTTCACTTTCTGGTTTCTGAAGAAATTCAGGTCCTGGCTCACTATCTTCCTCTCTACTACAATCTTTAGTCAGCCAGTCCACAAGCATTTATTGAGTACCAATTATGTTGCAAATGGTGATAAAACAGATAGAACGTTGGGCCTGGAGTCAATAATGCTCATCTTCTTGAGTTCAAATCTGACCACAAATACTTACTGGCTGTGTGACTCTGGGCAAGTCACTTAACCTTGTTTGCCTAAGTTTCTCATTTGTAAAATGAGCTGGAGAAGAAAATGGCCAGCCACTCCAGTGTCTTTGCCAGGGAATCCCAAAATTCAGTCTCGAAAAGTTGCCCCCCCCCCCCTGAAATGACTGAACAAAAATGTACCAGACACTGGAGATTTCAATGTACTTGATACCTCCCCATCCTGGTCTCTCTTTTCAATCTTTTTACTTCTCAGGGGCTGTATCCTGACCCCATTTCAGCCAGCCTCCAGACTGATCACACCCTTAATCTTTAATCACCCCTAAGTTTCTGCCTCCATAACCTTGAGCTCTGAAATGTGTTTCCCCCATCCTTCACATGACCTTGTGTCCTTCTATCTTTGCCCACCTTCCCAATGACCACCAGCCCCTCACTAGTCTGCTCTCCCAGACCCTTCCCCTGGCTCCAGCCTCCCTTTCCTCACATTATGACCTTGATTAGTTGAAATGGTGCACAAATCTCTTCCCCTTCCCCTTTTCAAGCACTAAGACTGAATTAGATGCCCAATATCTGCCTTCTCTAACAGCAATGATGACAACTATGATTATGATGATAATGATGATGATGATGATAGAATTTCTAGAACACTTTAAGGTTTGCCAAGGCTTTACCTATGCTATCTTCACAACAATTCTGTGAGGAAGATTTTATTATTTTCCTCTTTTAAAGATGAAGAAACAGCTTGACAGAAGTGATTTGCACTGCGTCATATAGCTAGTGACTAAGCAAAATGAAAACACATCTTCCCAATTGCAAGTCCAGGACTTTATCAGCTATACCGCTAAAATGCCCTTCCAGTTAATGAGTCTGTAAGGTCCAGTAGCTAGCCCAGGAGCTACTGAGTAGCTAAGGCAGAATTTGAACTCAGATCCTCTTGGTTTCAAGTCCAGCACCCCATCCAATGTATCACTGAGCTGACTCATGATATAGTTCATATTCCTGAAAGTTCCTGGATGCAGGTTACCTAATTATTCCAATTGGATTAAGGGTGAACATTTGTCAACAAATATCAACTGAACCATGACACTAAACCACATTTGGCTACAACAAACTTCTCCTCTCTCTTTAAGATGGCACATTGTGCCATCCCTACCCACGGGCTTTCAGCAAAGACTCCCATTTACATCCATGAGAAAATCAAGGTCATCCAAGTCAAAGCAGCCAATCACGAGTTTCCACTTCCCTATACCATATCTCAAACCCATCCCAAGTCAGCTCCTATTGTTTCCTTCTCTGTGGCAGTATCTGAAGATTTAGATTGCTAGTCAGCCAGACTAGTCAGACTCCATACAACTAAGTCTCCTAGGGTTTAGTGCTTCTTTAATTCTCTCTAGGTATCTCTGTGTCTGTCTCTCTATCTCTCTGGCTCTCTCTGTATGTCTCTGTCTATGTCTGTCTCTGTGTTTGTCTCTCTCTGTCTCTCTCTTCTGCCTATTTCTTTGTGTCTCTATGTATTTCTCTGTCTTTCTTTATATGTCTTTTTGTCTCTCTCTCCCTCTCTCTCTCTTTTCTTCCCTTCTCTCTCTCTCTACTGATGCTTCCCTTCTGCCAGACCTAACTTATCCTTTCTGTATTTCTCTCTTTTCAAGCTGCCTCCACTACCTTATCTACTACCTTCTCAACCCCCTTGACAATCTGACTACCGACCCCAAAGTTCAGTCCATGTTAGTGTTTCTTTCTAAAAGGTTTCCAGCTATATCCTAACTTTCCAGTTCCTAAACTACACACCAGAAGGCACTTAGAGGAGCACCATGAGAAATATTAAATTTTGGAGAAAAACTCATGATATTCAGCATCTGTTGGAGATTACACAAAAAACTAGCTTGAAGTAGGTGATAGTTTCAACATTTTGAACTCCATTCCTTTTGATGGCGTTCTCAGATTTATGAGGTTTTATGTTTGTTTGTTATTTGTACTTTTGAGTCCATTAATAATTCCTTGAATTTTACCATTTTCAACATATCTTTGTGGGTTCTGGCTGATGTGTGATAATAAGTTATCATTACTGTTCAGATGTTTTTCAGTCGTATCAGACTCTTTGTGACTCCATGTGGAGTTTTCTTGGCAAAGATATAGATTTTTGTTTGTCATTTCCTTCTCCAGTTCATTTTTATAGATGAGGAAACTGAGGTAAACAAAGGTTAAGGGACTTTCCCAAGGTCACCTGACTACTAAGAGTCTGAGATGAGATTCGAACTCAAGAAAATGAGTCTTCCTCATGCCAAAGCCAATTCTCTATGAACTATGATTTTAGAAAGCAAATGCAAAAAATCAACATGGGACCAGAAATGAATGGTGATTTTCCATATTACTCCAAAGTTTGAGAAGTTGTGTAATACCCAAAATACATATTGCATTAGTGAGCAATAGTAGTGATATTTTTATTAATAAAATTAATTTTTAAGTGGCTAAAAAGTTGCTAAGACATAAGTACTAGTTATATAGCTTGGAGCTAACTAGTCAATAAAACTGTTAATGCTTGCTCTTGGTCTAGGGGTACCATGAAGATAATCCCCGAGACACTAAGCTTCAAAGCTCTCTCCATTCCAATCCATTCTCCATTCAGCCACCAAAGTGATTTTCCTAAAGCACAGGATTGACTAAACTCTCCCATAAACTCCAGAGGCTCCCTATCACCCCAGAAACAAGTGCACAATCTATTTGGCATTCAATGCCCCTCATAACTTTGCTCCCTTCTACCTTTTCTATCTTCTTAGAACTCACTGCCTGATGCTAGTCTTTGATCGAGCTCCACTGGCTTCCTGGTTATTCCACAAAGAAAACACTTTAATTCTCATCTCCAGGCCTTTTCTCTAGCTATCCTCCATGATTATTATCAAGTCTCCCACATCTTCATCAACTGAATTCTCTGCTTCCTTTAAGTCTCAATTAAAATCCCACTTCTTCAGGAACCCAGTCCCTCTTAATTCTAGTGCTTGCCCTCTCTTAATTATTCCCTATTTATTCAGCACATAGTTTGTTTGTACATACTTGTTGGCCTGTTTCTCTCCATTAGATTGTAAGCTTCTTAAAGGAAGGGGGTCTTTTGTCTCTTTTTTGTATCCCCAGCTCTAAGCACAGTACCTGGCACATAATGGCCTTTTAAAAAATACTTACTGACTGACTGATTGAGGGGGCCATAAAATGGAGTTTGAGGGCTTCTGCCCTAAGTAATAAATCCAAAAACCTTTTTTTAATATTCATCCTCTTTTCTTGACTTCTTTTAGCATAATTGATCATCTATTTCTCCTGGTCTCTCTCTTTCCTTGGCTTCTATGATCTTTAATATACCTTGATTACTAGTGTATGCACTCTTTAGTGAATCATTATTCAACTAATTCCTAAGCATTTGTGTTTCTAAGATCTTTTTCTCTCCTCTCTCCTCTCTCCTCTCTCCTCTCCCTCTCCCTCTCCTCTCTCTTCTCTCCTCTCTCCTCTCTCCTCTCTCCTCTCCCTCTCCCTCTCCTCTCTCTTCTCTCCTTTCTCCTCTCTCCTCTCTCCTCTCTCCTCTCCCTCTCCCTCTCCTCTCTCCTTTCTCCTCTCTCCTCTTTCCTCTCTCCTCTTTCCCTCTCTTCTCTCTCCTCTCTCCTCTCTCCCTCTCTCCTCCTCTCTCCTCTCTCCTCTCTCCTCTCTCCTCTCTCCCTCTCTCCTCTCTCCCTCTCTCCTCCTCTCTCCTCTCTCCTCTCTCCCTCTCTCCTCTCTCCCTCTCTCCTCCTCTCTCCTCTCTCCTCTTTCCCTCTCTCCTCTCTCCTCTCTCTCTCTTTTTACTTCCAATAATCTCATTCCTTTCCATGTTCTATGCAGATGATCCCCAGATCTCAGTATCCAGCCCTAACATCTCTCCTGAACCCCAGAACATCACCCACTGCCTACTGGTCATCTGCACCTAGGTGATCCCTGAGCTTCCTTAACACATGTCTAAAACAGAATGAATGCATTACCTTCCCCCTTTTCCCAACTTCCTTTATTCTCATTGTTAAAATACTACCATCTTTACAGATCCAGATTTTAAAAATCAGAATTAACCTGCTCTCTGTCATCTCCCATATCCAATCAGGTGTCAAGTCTTATCAATTCCTACTTTGACAACATTTCTGACATCCGTCTCCTTATCTATTTCAGTCTTTCATCACTTCTTGCCTAGACTCCTATAATAGGCTCTCACCTGTTCTTTCCTTTTCTGGTATCTCACCCCCTTCTCCATCCTCCACACAACTGTCAAAACAAATATTCTAAGACATAGACCAACGATGGCCTTCTCTTACTCAATAATCTCCAATGGCTCCCCGTTGTCCCTAGAAGAAAATAAAAACTTTGCAGTCTGACATTTGAAACCTTACAAAATCTGACTCCAATCCTTCTTTCAAATTTAATTTCATAGTAATAAAAAAATCATACACTCAATGCCATTTATCCTTTAACTTGATTTTCAGCATATTCCCTCTGTGACTTAGCACAAACTGTGCCAGCCAAGTTAGAAATATGTTTCTTGCTCATCCATTTCTCTTAGAATCATAATCTTCTGCCTGCCATCGAGGGGAGGCGGTGAAGGGAAGGAGGGGAAAAGTTGGAACAGAAGAGTTTGCAAGGGTCAATGTTGAAAAATTACCCATGCATATGTTTTGTCGATAAAAAGCTATTCTAATAATAATAATAAAGAAATCATAGTCTTCCCCTCCCTCATTCATATGGAAACTTCTTGAGAGTTCCGGCTGGCTTTCTTTCTACTTATACTGGTATTCCCTCTAGAGTGGTAGTCCAGTGCCCAGAACACAATAAGCATTTAATAACTATTTGTTGACTGACTAACAGACTAATCCTCCTTTAGGACTTAGTTTAGTACGTTCTTTGGCAGTGCCTATCCTAAAATTGGAATGACACAGAGAAGGTTAACATGGCCCCCAAGCAAGGATGAGACGCTAATTCCCAAAGACTTAGTTTAGACACTACTTTCTACAGGAAACCCTTTCTGGGAGCCCCCATGCTCTCACTGATCCTTAATGTTGTTTCCCTTCAGTAAAATATAAATTTCTTAAGGACTACATTCATTTCTGTGGGGGGGGTTTGTTTTGTTTTGTTTTTTTGTTGTTTTTTTTTCTCCCTGATACCAGACACTTTTTTCTGGACCAGAGTAGGTACTTAAGCTTTATTGAATTACTTTAATATGAAGCACTTAAACCAAGCTTCAGATGTATACAGTTAGGAATCCCTTTTACAAAGAGCTGCCCATAGAGAAAAAAGCTGCAGCTGTCCAGTTCAGTAACTAGGCACATTGGCAATGAGCACAAAAGATTGGGCCAGATGACAAAAAACCTTGGAATAAAATAAATCATCCCAAACCACCCCGTGTCACACATTTACACACACACACACACACACACACACACACACACACACGCACACAGTCTAAATAAAAGCTGTCTAAATATGGTCAAAACATTTAATTTCATAACAATATTTACTGTTCAGTCTTTTAAAGCCATTTCCAACTCTCCATAACCCCATTTGGAGTTTTTTGGAAGAGATGCTAGATTAGCCATTTCCTTCTCTGGTTCATTTTACAGATGAAGAAACTGAGGTAAACAGGGTGAAGTGACTTGTCCAGGGTCACACAACCAGTACGTGTCTGAGACCGGATTTGAACTCAGGAAGATGAGTCTTCCTGTCTCCAGGCCCAGAGCTCTCTCCACTGTGCCATCAACAATACTTAGATCACCTCAATTACCAGAGTCCTCATTTCTTTCCTTTTATTCAAAACATTTTGGGGGGGATGAGGGTCTGTTATATAGACCAATCTAATTGGATTCCCCACTGGATAAAACCAGACAGGGTATTTTCATCCCTTCACTATTTCCCGAGCATTTCAACAGCCATACAACATGCTTTCCATGTCACACTTTGGATGAGGCTAAAAGGTACAAAGCCTCCTCTAGAGGCTCCTGCCCTCAGGCGGAAATGTAAATGAAATGAAAAATAAATATAAAATGGATACCAGATAAATAAATCTTTGGGGGCAATGACCTGTCTACTGGTGGAATCAGAAAAAGCTCCAGAGGAGACCAGAACAGTTTGCAAGAAATGGGAAGACAAGGGAGAACATTTCATTCATAGGACGGCCTTTACAAAGGTTAGACACTGGAGGAGGAATCTTGGGAAACAGGCTAAAAGGAATGGCAAATAGATGGCATGTGAGGAAGGAACATCTAAAGAGCTTAGAAAGATGGATTGGATCCAGATTATGTCAACCACAATGTATAATTGAGAATCAGCTCGTATGAGGGCCTTAGAATCAGGAAGCCCGCGTTCAGATTTCACCTCTGACACCTACTGGCTATGTGAGCCTGGGTAAATCACTCCCAAATCCAGGCAACTATATAAGAATAAACCACAGGGAAGGTGCTGACCTGCTTTGGGAGAAGGAGTTTCCACTTCCAGGAGTCCCCTTTGCCAATTATATCACAGTTTCTGTCCCCATTCAGTCTAATAGGGAAATGACAGCTAAATGGTATAATGGCCAGAACATTGGAGTCAGGATCACTCAATGTTAGGCTTCAAACCCTGTCTCAGATTCCTGCTAGCTGTGTGATCCTGGGCATGTCATTTAACCCTATTTGCCTCAGTTTACTTGCCTGTAAAATGAGCTAGGAAAAAAAAGGCAGAATCTCTGGAAAAAAAAAAAGGGGGGGGGGGCCAAAAAGAGCACCATGACAAATTCAGTGATGATGTAGAAATGAACCAGTGTTGTAACATTGAGAATACCACAAAGAGGGCCACGAGTAAAATGACTGAACAAAGGAATGGAAAAGAAAGAACACATGTATCATGGCAAAGTAGAAATCAGCAAATCTGCTTATTTGGGATCACAGTCAAATCATTGAATGTCACTGAGGCTGTTCTCTCATCTATGGAATGGACAGGTTAGACTAGTTAAGTTTCTGGTTTCTTGTCTTTTAGGAGGAAAGAGCGATCAGTTCTGCCTAGGGATCAGGGAAGACTTCATGGAATGGATGGAATTCAAGCTAAGCCCCAGAGAGAGATGGGGATCTGACAGGCAGAGGTGGGAGGGGAAGGGCATTCCAAATAAAAGGAACAAGGAGCAAGGTCACAGATGAAAGAGCACATTAAGGAAAGTTAAGCAGTATGCACAATGGAGAAGGGGTAGGAGGTAGAGAAGTACAGAATATTATGTAATATCCCAAAAGAAGGAACAGCTAAATGCCTAAGGCTCTAAGGGTGGGCCCTTGCCAGCTATTTCCAGGGTTGTTTAAAGGGCACTAGGAAGTAGTCCGGGGGCTGGTATTGGTTATTTGGGGATTGGAAACTGTCCAGGGTGCAGAAAAGAGCCGGGATAGAGGGAGAGCTGGCGTTTGTGCTGGGTTCTGGAGAGTCTTTGAGTTGGATATAGAGCTGGAGAACAAATTCAGAGGTTATACAGGAATGAACCAGTGTGTAACACACAGAGAGAGCTTAGCACAGTACATGGCTCAGAGTGAGTGATTAATAAATGTTTGTGGTTTGTTGGATTGATTGATTAGAAGGAGTGAAAATGAGACTATGAGTGCTACAGAAAATGAGGTGACCCTTGGCTATTGACTGACCCTTACTCTAAATGGAATTATGTGTAGATAAGTGGGTTCCACTGCCTTTCCCCACACATAGACACTTCCCCAAAAGGGAAGTAATGAGAGGCTCTTAAAATCTGCCTCATATTATCTCTCTGAATCAGATATTTTCTGAGAATTCTTTTTAGGCTATTTTAAGAAGAGGGTTCAAGGCATGGGGGTAGAGTAGAAATAAAAACATGGCTATCCAGAGAATGGTGCTTGTGTGACTAGGCAAAATCATTATACTTAGATTTAGAATCAAAGGCCCTGGATTCAAGTCCTGACTTCTAATTAACACGAGTTATCTTAGTCAACTTTTTCAATTTCTCTGGGTTTCAGTTCCCTGTTCCGTAAAATAAAGATATCAGATAAGGATGATTCTCAGATTTCTTCTAGATTTTGCTTCTAGGATCTCAGAAGACTGAAAAGCGTGGTTGACAACACAAAGACAGTATGAGGTATAACAGAAACATGACCTTAATCATGGATAGAGCACTGAAATATAGTCATTCAAATTACAAAGTATTCTTTATCTTCTGAATCATGAGTCTGTACAAAATTTTTCATATTCTTTTTCATGTGTTCTTTCCTATTTCCACTGAAATATTAAATGCTTAAATAATAAATATAAATGAAGGCAAATTAATTTTCTAAAAAATGGAAAGAGTGAAATAGACTTTGAAAAAAAATCATCAAAAATAATGATCACTTCCATATTTTCAACATAGGGAAGAGCTAATCCAATTCCAATTGATCAATGATGGACAGAATCAGCTACACCCAGAAAAGGAACACTGGGAAATGAGTGTAAACTGTGAGCATTATTATTATTATTATTATTATTTTTCTTCCCAGATTATTTTTACCTTCCGAATACAATTCTTCCTTTGCAACGATAACAACAAAATTCGGTTCTGCACATATATATTGCACCTAGGATATACTATAAGATATTTAATATATATGGGAATGCCTGCCATCTAGGGGAGGGGGTGAAGGGAAGGAGGGGAAAAATTCAGAACAGAAGGGAGTACAAGGGATAATGTTGTAAAAAAAAAAATTACCTATGCATATGTACTGTCAAAGAAAATGTTATAATTATAAAAATTAATTTAATAAACTAATGACCACTTCCATAACAAAATGCAAAGTTCTATGAGCCTTCTGGGAGGAAAGAAAGGCCTCAAGGGGACATCAGTTTTTAAAGCTACTCAGAACTAACCTGCCTATATCCCCAGAACAAGATCCTCTTTTCCTCATCATTTACTATTTCATTATTCCTAGTTCAGAAGAAGTATTTTACAACATGAAATCTACTCTTCTAAAGCTTGTTTGAATTGTTCTCAATCTCAAGAGAGGAAAACTAGTCCAAAGAATCCATTTTGTGGACTGTTTGGCAGCATGACAGTTTCAGGTCATGTTTCCCCAGGCCGTGCAGGATGGAGTGAAGTCAAAAACACTCAGATCTATATCCCCCTTGTGTTGTCTGTAAAGGACAATTGCTGACACTTCTGTCTAGCCCATTAGTCATGCTGGATTGCCCTAATGGTGCCATCTTCACCACATGAGCTAGATTCTTCTTCCTTGTCTCTGTTTTAGCAGAAAATCACAATGGCTGCAGAATCATCCTGAATTCATAGAAATATTGGTGAGATGATCTGCATGACTGTAGCTGAAGGATGCACTCAGCAGGAATGTTTCAGCTGGGCTACTGAGACAGTCACTCAGTTGCCAAAATGTTTTCCCCACATACATATATATATGAAAATACATGCATACATACATATATATGCATATGTATATACATATAGAGAGAGATATATACATATATATGTACATATATATGTAGTGAATCCCCTCCAGTAACAAAAATATTGAATAAAAATCATTTCATGCAGATTCTATACTTTTTATAAGACCTTATGTTTATTAAGGTAGCTTCTCCTTCATGCTGGACTGCCTGTGGGAACTCCAACCATGCTAACTCAATCAAAGCAAAGCAAAGTGGGAATGAATTCATTTTCAGGTAAAAAAGAAAAAGCCATGGGAGTCAGCCTGCTCACACAGCCATGTGGTAAGGGCACAGCATAAGTTAGTAACAGCTCTCAAGGTCAAGATAAGATGCACCCAAGTTCCATCAGCAAGGAGAGACAAATTTCACTGCTGGAAAATATCGTAATGAAAATGACATGAAAAAGTTGTAAACCGTTTAACAGATTTAATGGAATCCAGCAGAAAGCTCTGTTATAAGAAGTTTAATCATTCATTGTAAGAACTGTGCTGATGGTTTGGTGGTTGGATAAGGAAGCACCAAAATCCCCTCTGTGTCTGATTGTAGCCTGAACATTGGGAATGGTGAGGGAGTCCGTAGCAGGAACTCAGCAGTTAAGTTTTCATTCCATTAGAAAGTTTTCCAGTCTTAAAAAAAAAATTAATGATCTTTCCATCTTTCCATCCTACTTATTTAACTGATGACCTTGGCATAGAAGTCGAATGTTAATGGCACATAATTAGTTCAGCACTGACATCAACTAAACAGCAATTTTGCTATTTAAAGATGTTAACGTTTTCCCCACGTCACCATCTGCACAGAGGTCCATTCTGACTGAATCCACACAGTGGCTATCGACGGTACAATTGAAAATCATTGTCAACATCATCAAGTAATAGCCACCAAAGGATTTCTTTTCAAACAAAAGGGGTGAAAATTCCTGTAATTTGCTTCCACAACTCGCTTCAAGAATCAAAAGATAGTTACCTAAAAATGGAATCATGAACCTAGAACAAAAGGGCCACATCGTATCTAACAAAGCAGACCTGAGAACTGTCATTTTCCCCCAAAGCTAAAAACCCAGTTAGCTGCCATAATAGAATACTTTTTATTAAATTGTTAGAAAAGGGGGGATAGGAAAGAGGAAGGTTGAGGAAGAAAATACCATATCTTAAGCCACATTCCCCATTCCATTCCCATCCTACCCCTGAAGAGATCTACTTGCAGGTTGGGAAAGATTAACTCTGTCTTATCTGTCAAAGAACAGGAGGAATATCCTCATCAAAAAAGATAAAATAGAAAGGATGAAAAAACCCATCTACTAATTCTACCCTCCATAGTTACATACAAAGATGAAAAAATTATGAAAAATTCAATCATCTGTTAGGCTTATAAACAAAGTTAGTGTGATTTTTCCCCACTGAATTCATGATTTAGAGGATGTTAATTGATTAAAACAACCAACTATTTAGACACAAATCAAAAAAGACTGTCTTCTAATTTTTAACAAAATGCTAAGATATTTTCTCATTTTTTCATCATCAAGGCTATTCCAATTTAGTAAATTATTGAAAATAAATGCTCTAAACATATCTGTGTATAAATGTATGCTCATATTAAATTGTATCTTATTCTAACTCTCCTGATTACTACCCCCTTTCTAATAAATATAGTAAGTTGATAAGTGGCCAGGACAGAATGGTAATAGCAAGAAATAAGATTGCAAAGAAGAACCTAGAAGTCACATATAAACTATCCCAAAAATCAGTGGAGCATCACTTACAAAATTTATTACATATTAACCAAAAACCATACCCTTGGTAACCTGTGCTGAGTCAGTAGGAGCCCCCTAGATTTTGCTGTCAAGGCCTATTTATGGGCTAGTCCTATGACAAATTTCAGATGCTCTTTATATGAACAAGAGACTGCCAAATGGTGCTGATAATTTTGAGATAATGTGAACATGTTAACTTTGAAGATTTCCTAACAATTACGAGATGACTCAAGTATGTTAATGCACTAACTACAGGTGACACAAAAAAGAATCTGTTCCCCCCAAAAAATCCACAAAAATGAGATCGCAGACTTCTATCTCCATTGGGTCCATGCTGCCAGGTGTCTCATCTCCAATAACCATGGTCACCTGAATGATTATCTGTGTCTCTCCCCCTCCATCCTTTTCTCCATCACTGCCTATTCTTACCATTCCATCCCCATCCCTACATCTCTGTGTCCCTTTTGCCATTTGTCTCTACATTTTCTATGCTCTTACACCCCAAGTGCCTTATTAAGTAGAATTGCTGTCTCACTTCCTGCTGCCATCATGGTCATTCCTGATAAATACTTAAGGAAGAGGGCAAATCTACCCCATTTCATAATTTCAAAATTAATCAACTTGTGTCTCTTTACCAACAATTTTCCGTGGTAGCTATTTATAAATATTAAAAGAAAAGGTAAAAATGAAGATTTCCTATATTGCAACTTTCCATTCATCTGTCCTCCACATATATTACTAATGACCAGCGACAGTTGGAAAGCTATCCATAAGAGAACTCCAAATGGAATATCATTTAGTGATATTAGTTAATAATATTCTAAGGATAAATGACAGGGCAAAACAAATAAAAACAGAAAGGGCTGATTTTACAGCCTCCCAATAAGATGATAATTAGTGTCATTTTTTTTTCCTAAAGATCAAATTGTAACTCAGTTTTCCTGACTCCAGGTCCATCATTCTAAACCCTATTCTACCTAACTGCCAATTATTATCTAACTATATTAATATCTATGTGTTCATTTAAAGGTAATCTTTCTTTATCTGTAAATACCACCTGGACATCAGAAAAAAGGAGAAGTTGGTGATATATAATTCTTTTCATTCATTTCTTCACAGTATGGATATCACTGTGACCTCCTTCTATCTCCAGTAGCCGCTATATACTTCACAGACAGGGTTTACTACTTCCCATAGATCATCAGTTCTGCTTATCCAAAGAATGGCTGAAGTTAGAGCAAGAGTTCTTTCCCCACTACTAGGAAAAAAGAAAAGAAAAACAAACAAAAATGAAACATATTTTTCAATTGTAATCTTACAAGTATTGGATTGTCTTGTCATTACACCAGTTTTCAGGAGACCAAGAATCTCTAAGATAATCTTTATCTATTCTGTTATCTTCTTTTTTTTCTTTTTTTGTTCAGTTGGTTTTCAGTTATATCAAACTCTTCATGATTTCATTGGGGTTTTCTTGGCAAAGACACTGCAGTAGTTTGCCATTTCCTTCTAGAATTCATTTTACACATAAAAAAAAATGAAGAAAACAGGGATAAGTGACTTGCTCAGGATTACCTAGATAGGACATGTCTGATGTCAGATTTGAACTCAAGAAGGTGAGTTTTCCTAACTCCAGGTTCGGCACTCCATCTACCATGTCATCTGTCCTTAACCAATTTAACGGCTTTCTGTTGCAAGATAAACTCCATGAAAAGTGAAATAATTTGCTTTTTGTTGTTTCCCCAGCATTGTTATAGTATTTGGCACATAGTAGGCACTTCATAAATTCTTCCTGAATAGATCTGATTGCAAACTTTTTAAAAAGAAAAGCTATTGAGAGCAAGAAGAGGTCACTGGAAACACAAACTGTAGGTGTGGCTCAGGAATGTGCTCCAGATCCCAGCCTCAGAAGCACAGGTCTCATTCTGTTTCAATTCTTCCTCAAATATTCAGAGTAATGGCTAATCATCATTAGGAAATCTGAGCTATAAATTCCAGAGGAAGTCATGATGTAATTGGAAGACACAAGTACTGACAAGATGCTGTAAATCAACTCAACTAAAATACTGGAACAAGATTAGCCATTAACCTTTTCTTTCACTAGCAATGATTTTTAAAAATGGTTCTTCTTGTCTCTGATAAAACAAGTAGAAAATTGGGCTCTTTTGCTATTTGGGGCACATGGGTATACAGAGGGCTTGCATACATGTTTCCAGATAGAGACAGGGATCTATCCTGGGCACACGGAAATACAGAGGATCAGGTCGAATTTCACTCTTTAAATGAAAGGATTAGCAAAAACATTTCTTTTGTAATTATCATTTGGAGAGAGTTGATTAACCATTCAGAATTAGGGAAACTCATTGAATGATTCATTTGGCATTTATTCATTCCCTCAAATTTTGTTCACATTTTCCTTAGCAAAGCTTCCCCATGTCAAAAGAATGGATATTGAAAAGTCCAGTCATAAAATAATCTATTTTAAAAACCTCAGGCCTGTAGCATAAAATGGCAAGAAGCCAAGAGGAGGACTGTTCCCTATTCTCTTTTGAAAATGGACCATATTCAAACAATTTTTTAGATTCATAAAGGATGAGAGATCATTTCAGACAACTTCTTTTTACAGGTGAGAAAACTTAGACCTTAAGAAGTGAAGAGGCTTGGCCAAAGTCACAGAGGAGAAAAAGAGGAGGAGAAAGGAGAAAGTTGAAGAGGGGAGAAAAGCAGGAGGAGAGAGAGAAGAACAAGAGGGGAAAAGAGCAGAATGAAAAGGGAAGAGGAAGGAGAAGGAGGAAAGGGGGAAATGAAGAAAGAGAAGAGAAGAGAAAGAGGAGAAGAACAAAAGAAGAGGAAAGAGGATGAGGGAAAAGGAAAAGGAGAGGAAAAAAGGAAAGGGGAGGGGAAAAAAGAAAAAGAAGGGAAGAGAAAGGAGAGAGAGAAAGCAAAGGAAGAACAGGGAAGAAGAGAAAATGGGGGGACTAAAATGCCTACTTTTGTTATTGTAAAACACTTTAACTGTTTTTCCCTTTCTTTTTCTTCTTTAAATCCCTCTATAATCCCCCTTGGTATTAAGAGGAAAAACCCATAGCAAGATAAAGACTAGAAGGAATTTTTCTCTTTAATGGCCAATACAATAACTTATTTTTTTTTCTCTATATAGAGAGAAAATCCTAGGTTTTAGCCATAGCTCTGCTAAAAACCAGTTCTGAGCCAGTGAGGAAGCCAAATGTAGGCCCACATTTTCTCAATGCATCACCAACCTAATGGTCTCCATAAACATGAATGATTAGCATTCTTATTATCTTTAAAACTACTTTCAACAATGAGTTACCAAATTCTGTCTCAGAGACCTCGCGGTTTAATTGGTTAATGACATCCTGTGGTCATTTCCCTGGTCCCTTTCGGCATGAACATTTTGTAATTCCTATGATTCTATGCAGACCAAAGGGGACAAGGTGGCAATGATGCATTTGCCAGGTGATGTCATATGCACAGGAGGGAAAGGAAACAAATGAGAAATGAATTAAAATGTGTTATTTACTCCTTTTAAAATGTGCAGAAGAAGTCAGCAGGATCAATGAAGCCTTCTTCCTGGGACCAAGGGAAAAACAGCCTTCGTCCAGAAAATGACTTCATGCATGGCAGAGAGGGAGCTACTAGGAGAAAATACTTTGGACATGAGCATTTGGCTAAATCCTTTTAAAATAAGCAAAGAAAAAAAGTTGGGGAAAAGAAAGGTCAAAACATTCAAGTGTGAATGACTTAAAACTTTGATGAGAGAGATAAAAAGAGAAACAGATAAATAAACATACTGACAAACGAGTTATTATGAGAGAGAGTGCTTTCCTGCTAAGTGTCCCTTTGCTCCAGAGTCTTCCAGATATTTTAACCAGAACAGCATCCCCTCCCTTCTGTGACTGAATATTTATGACAATTTTTTTGTGTTAGAATTGCACTGTCACCAAGCTTCTAGCTAAAAAGTATGCATGACTGAAGCCTCTTTGTACAGGAAAAAAAATCAGTTGAACAATATCAACCACAAATGAGGCATCCTAATGTGGTGTGAGATTGGAAACTGCCTGGAATCATGGGATTTGTAGGGCAGACAAACAAGTATTCCCTCTCAGTCTCCAGAGTGATTTGGACTAGATTTGATTTCCAATCCAGAAGGTGGACTTAAGGTCTCACACAGTGGAAAGAAGGGGGACCCCATGAGGACATGCAGCAGGCACTCTTATAAAAGGTTACATTGATTTATTAGGATGGAAAGCATTGATTGCCAGGCTACTAGTAACAAGGAAGGAGAGAGAATGTGGACTTCACCAGAATGACCTAAGTAGTCGTAAGACTAAACGAGGAAAGTTGTTGTTCAGACATTTCTGACTCTTTGTTACCTCATTTAGGGTAGATACTGGATATCTACCTTGATAGAGATACTAGAGTAGTTTGCCACTCCTTCTCCAGCTCATTTTACAGATGAGTAAACTGAGGTAAATAGGGTTAAGTGACTTGCCCAGGGTCACCCAGCTAGTAAGTGTCTGAGGGTAGATTTGAACTCAGAAAAATAAATCATCCAGACTTCAGGCACAGTACTCTACCCACTATACAAACGAGAGCTGAAAAGAACCTCAACAATCATCTTACTCAACCACTGCACAAAAGTATTTCTCACTATAAATTAGCTACCAAGTGATCATCTAGCCTTTGGAGGAGGTCCTCCCTGGATGCTTAAGCTACTGCCTCTCTAAGTAGCCCATTCCATTTTTGGATAGTTTTATTATTTTTGGAAGCTAAATGTGAATCCAACTTCTACTCACTGTTCCTGGTTTTATCGTCCTCAGAGACCAACCAGAACAAAGATATTCCCTCTTCCCCAAGAAAGCCCCTCTTTAAATACTTAGAGGCAGTTTTCCTGTCCTGCAGAGTATTCTTTTCTGCATGTTCATCATGTCAAATTTGCTTGAATCACTCCCCAAATGTCATGACCCCCCCCATTATCTGGTTATCCTTCCCTAATCTCCACCATATCAATGCCCTTCTTAAACTTTGGTGTTCATAACAACTCAAAAATCAGCTTTGATGAAGGCACGACACCAGGGAATAATAGTACTAGGAGTGATGACTTTCTTACTGAAGTCCAAGATAACATCAGCTTTTTGGTTGCCATATCCCTGCTGACTCATATTAAACAGTACATCCCACAAAACCACCCACGTCTTTTTCAGAACAGTTGTTATCTATTCAAGCTTCCTCTGTCATATTGTGAAGGTACCAAAAAACCTTCATCCAAGATTTCAGGCTGATATGATGTAAAGGGATGTTTAGCTTAATAAATCTAAACACTTTGGGATATTATGATATGATAATACCCTGTTTAAAATAATCATCTCAAAAGTAAAGTCTAAGGCTCTCAAATGGGATCTTAACATTTCCCTAAAATTAGAGCCGTAGCTAGAAAATTTTATCCATGGGACATAGAGCACAAATCACTTCAAACAAGCTCAAAAAGAGTTCCCTCGGTTGCAGAGGTACTGATCATTGACTCATGGGAGGAAGATGGAAACAGGTCTTAGGATGCTGACATTGTGCCTCTGGGATTATCACTGACACATGGATTGGAAAGGGGACAGAATAGAATCAGTAAAGAGCTTACCCAAGCCACTGCTTGCCAACTTTGTACTTTAACTAGTTCTTCTGGCTAGCTGAAGCATGCAGTAATTTTCTAGTGGTCTCCTTAGAGAGTATCTCTAAATGTATCTTCTTCGCCCTTGGTTCCCAATGCAGATATTCATCAGCCACCACCATTCAGAGGACGATGCTATGACAATCATGGAAAGTCCAAAATGTTCTGACTTCATGAAATCCATGAGACAATTCTCTGATTGGAGAAGAGAGGCCATCTTCTTCTTCAGTTAGGTGACTGTCTTTCAGAAACTTTGCTAAAATTGCATCATAGCTAGACTGATCTACCTCCAAAATACTCTATTCCAACCTAACTGGTAAGATATAGAAAACAAATATGAAGCATTTGTTGAGAAAGACTCACAAATAAGAGGGAAAGAATCAGGTGCCTCATGTAGAAGGCAATTAAAAATTTTAGAGGAGGAGTGAAAGGGCATTCACTCCAGACAAGAGAAACTATATAAAATCAGCAAGACAGACAATTTGGTTAGATATCATCATGCATTTAAAAAGTAGTAGGAGCTAAACAAAAGGCTAGAAGGATAAGGTGAAGCCACATTGTGAAGGGTTTTAAATACTATAAGAGGAGTTTGTATTTGATCCTACAAATAATAGAGAACCACCAGAACTCAGTGAGCAAAAATAGATCAGTTCGACTCTACCCTATAATAGGCACCCACCCCATTAAGAAAATTAGAACTAGAAACCAGGAGCGAATATTGCTAGAACCCTAGCATTATAAAACCCGATCTTCATGCTATTAAAAATGAAAAAAGGAGTGCTTAGATGCAAATAAAAAAATCAGCCTTAGACATTTCTAAGGAGCAATGTGGGAGCGAGTTTTAAAAGGTTAATGGGAAAATATTTTGTGTGTGGCTTACTGTGGTCAAGTTGTTTTATTTGTAGAGATGGCATTTTGGCTCATGATAAAGCCCTGGAATGGGAATTAAGTTCTTCACAGTGAGGATGGTTAAGTTAAAGGCTGTCAATTTGAAACTTAATTACAAAAACAGAAAACTGTTTCACAAAATAAATTGATTTGGGATGCTTAATTACTGCGGAAAGAATTTTGTGGACTAAAGTATGCTTTCAGAAGGACAGAGTTGTTGTCTCAGCTTTGTTAATATTCAGGAAATTTAAACATCAACCGAAAGTTTTTGCCTGTTAAACTGCCAAGAACCGAACTTTTTAGTCTATGGATGACTGCAGGATGATAACATTAAGAGAGATACTTAACACTAAAGGTTAAATTTGCAAAATTAGAGAATATTTGTTAATAGAAAGAATCTTCAATAACATTTATTCCAACCCCCCATCTGCATTGGATTTTATCAACTAAGTTTGCTACATAATGCACCAATATTGTATAAATTTTATTGCTATGCTTGCACATATATAACCTATATCAAATTGCTTTGATATAGCAGGGAGAGAGGAAGGGAGCAAATCTGGAACTCAATTTTTAAAAAATAAATGTTAAAAATTGCTTTTACACGTAATTGGGGAGAAATAAAATATTATATTTAAAATAAATTCTATTGCTACAGGGTTTGAAACCTTTGAATATTCAATTTAACTAGCATGGCCATTCCACCGGCATTTGCCACCAACCAAAACTAATTAAACAAGCCAGTTAAACTGACTACAGACAAGCAATAACCTACGGAGCATTCTTAATAAGATCAGGTTGAACTGTGTTAACAAATGGATTGACCACAACTTCTCTAAGGATTTTTCAGATGTTGCTGTGACCTCTAGAAGAGCTATAAAAATTCAGTCCCACAACATCATGGTGAAGCTTCTCAGCTTATTTGGGCCTTGGTCTTGAATTCCTACTGATCTGTTACTAATTACACCTACAGACATAGGTCGTTGGATTCTAGGACAGCTGTGCAAGAATTCCCAATTAAGGATCATATTAAAAAAAACATAATCAGGCAAGACATGAAAGTCCCCTTGCTACATGACTGGTATCCTCCTGCAGAGGATGAAAGAGAAAATGGCCAAGGAAACAAGAAAGCATTCAAACATAAAGCGTATCAATCATCCAATAAATTGGGACCAGTAGTCTTCCTCTGCACCCGAAACAGCAGGGGGAGATAGATTTTTATGCATTAAAAACAATTCACCAAATAAGACCAACTACTTAAAAGGAATTTTTCCTTGTAGATGGATAGATAGATAGATAGATAGATAGATAGATAGATAGAGATGATAGAGTATCAATGTGCGTGTGTGTATCCCTCCAGGTTTCTGATCAGCAAGCCTTAGGCCATTAGTTAAGTAAGCCTCCCAGTTAGGCAGGGATAGGTTCAAACAATACAACAAAGTTCTCTCAAAATTCCTTCCCTTGAATAAAATATTCCCAAAAGAGAGAAAGTGGAATAGACCCATAATTGAATAGAAAGGAGATTGAGCTAACCCTAGAATCTAGTCACAGAGATGGTGTTTGCTCAGTTCTCACTACCACTTGCTGGTCTAATTCTCTCAATTTCTTCACTACTCAATCAAAATTTCATTTTCTATAGTTCATCCTTATAGTAAAAATAGTTACAGCTACAGATAACAGGATGCCATTAGATGAGTGAATCTCAGAGTCCATGCAGTCCACAGATATCAATGATCCATGTTTGAGGGATATGAAGAGGAATCCTTGCATTTCTTTCAATAACAAATTTAAATACATTTTTTAAAATGTAAGACACTAGAATACATAGGAATCAAAACCTTTTTATTGCCTTACATGTAATCGTTAGTTCATCTCCACTTGAATATGTTCATTAATGGAGAACTCATTTCCATACAAGGTAAGTAGCCCATTGCATTGTTGGAATTCTTACAAATTTCTGCCTTGTGATCCATCAAAATCAACCTCTCTCTCTCTCACTAAAAACCCATTGGTCTTAGCTCTATTCATAAAACTTACAGAGAACAAGCTGGTTTACTCTTCCATATCATAACATGATTTCCAGTCAATCCATCATGTAAATCCCATGTCCTTTGGATTGTCACCATGCCTTATAATTCGTTGCCCCAATGAAGCACACATATTTATAATCAGTACAAGTAGATCAAAACACAAAGCTTCTTCAGCAACAGTCTAAGACCATAATGACATGAAGCAGAGCATAGCAAATAGAGAGCTGACTTCAGAGTCAGAAAGACCAGGGTTGAGGTCCTGCCTTTGACCAATACTAAATGTAAGAATATGGCTTTCATGCAATATTCAAAGCTCCCAATCCATGCCCTAATTCTATAAGTTTCAGCTAAGGGATTCTTTAAGGAACTCCATAAAGTGATTAAATTATAGATTCTAATTATCTTAGCTTTTTGGGTGGCCATATCACTTTGTTCACCATCTCAGCCCTTTGTCTATGAATAAGTAATCTTCTGACCAAATTTCTTGCCCCTATCAAATAGCTCAAGATCAGTAAATAATATGGATTTATCCATGGCAATTACATTAAAGAAGATGCTTTACCACTGGTATCTTCCATCTGACTTATAGATGAAATTTTATGTGTTGTTTGCCTCTATTAGAATATGAACTTCTTGAAGGTAGGTATTGAGGTACTTCTCTATTTGTATTCCCAGAATTCCACACATAGTACTTCCTTCATATTTCTTTCCATTCATTTATTCACTCACATTATGCTGGCAACATCCCTAAATCTTTATTATCTGAACTGCTAAGACAGATCTGCACCATCCTGCAATTTTGCCACTAATATTTCTAACCCAAATCAAATATCATCCATTTGATCTATTAAATTTTATCTTCTTGCCTTCTTCCCATTGCCATGTAACCCATACAGAACTTTTTAAAGCCTGATTCTGTCAGCTGATACAGCAGCTATCTTTCTCAGTGTCATTTGACATATTGGATAAGCTTGACTGATAAAGATGGTGAATGGGAAAGACCAAGAATATGACCTTACTGAACACCTCCTGGTGCTGACATTTCAATTTCAATTAATTAAATTCCAAACAAACCTTTATTAAGTGGTCTCTGTATATAAGGCAATGTGTTAGGTAGGTCCAGGAATACCAAAAAAAATCAGCAAGACAAAAACTCTGCCTTCAAGGAATTGATACTTTAATGGGGGAGGAAAAGGAGGGAATAGATGAGCAATATATGAGGTAGGTAAATAAGAACAGTGGAAAAAGCCCTGATCCTTGAGTTTAAATCTTGCCTCAAACACTTATTAGTCATGTAACCCTAGGCAAACTGCTTAAGTACTACCTGCCTCAGTTTTCCTTTTCTGCAAATTCTTCATATGGGAATACAAATACCTTCCCAAGTTTGTTATAAGAGTAAAATTAAGTATTTGTAAATGACTTTTCAAAGTTAAAATTTCTCATGATTATTTTTTTTTAAACTAGAAAACAAGACAAAGTGGGATGAGGCAAAGTAAAGCAATGCAGGAATTTATACTTGGAATTCAAGGATATTTCTTTTCTAACACAATAAGGCTAGAGTAGAAGGGGTGGGCAGGAAATTACATAGATAAATTTCCCTAAAACAAAAGACTGAGGATACTGATTGGGGACAAAAAGCTCTCCTTGTGGAACCACTTACATCTCAGAGCAATTAATCAAGTATGAATAATCATCAAGACTTCTTCCTTTAACTTTCAGTCTAGAGGGAAGAAATCATGCAGAAAACCAAATATACTTTTTTTTTCCTCCTTGAAATGAGAAATGGGGGAAGCAAAAGATAAGGTAAGAACAATACACTAATAAAGAATAAAGATATTCCAAATAGCATCTCATGGGGAAAGAAGTGGAGATCACTGGATCAGACAAGGGTAAAGCAATCAAAGAATTGAAAATACTGAAAATCATTCACATAGAAACCTATCACTTCTCCAAGAAAATATTTTCCCCAGCTTCTCCTCTCTCCAATCCATCCTTTTTAAAGCTTATATAATTCCCTCACTCAAAAACTCCTAGTGTCTTTGACAAAACACAAATTCCTCAGCTTGACTTTAATGCCCTTCAGAGAGAGAGTCCATGACATATTTCCAGAACCACTGCACATCAGAGCCCTTCACACAGTCTATGTTCTAGATAATCTGGGCTTCTTGCTATTAGCAGCCCATCTTTCTCTCCTCATGACTGAAAGGTACTCCTTCCTTACTTCCTTCTCTCAAAATCAGCATTTTCTTTCAGCATCCTGTTCATAAGCCATTTCCTACAGGAAATCTCTCCTTATCATTTTCTTTGTTAGTGTTTTCTGCTTCTTCATTTAAATTATCATAATGTGCTTATTTATTTATATTATATATCTCCTTCATAAACTATGACCTCTTTGAGATGCATAACTAATTTTTTTTTATCTTGTGTTTGTAATATCTTGCACAGGTCTTTTGAAAGAGGTGGCTTCAAAACCATGTTAAGGGTCCCAACTTTCAGAGCCCATCAAAGATTTGTTCTCTCAAGGAATTTTATAAGAACTCTTGGAAGGAAGAGAAGGATTTCTATCTTTTATCACCTATGTTCTAAGCTTGAAACCCCTTCCCTTTGACACTATTAAATATTAAGCAACTGTGGCACAGACTACTGGGAAAATGCATTGTTTCAACTGTCTTATCATACTATCTTAGTAATAATACTTTTTTATAAAAGTTAATTTAATCTTATCTAATTGAAATCTTGACTAACTGAAATCAACTAATAATTATGGGAAAAGAACACCAATGGGGGCTCATGAAGAAATAATACCTCATAGCCCTTCATGGTCTCCCAAAACCATGAGGAAATTTTCTAGGGACCCAATCAAACTTGTGTATAATACATAATACTTGATAAACACATGATATCTTAATAACACATAACAGTTTAATAAAAATGTTCTGGATGGCATTAGAAATTTCAAAGAAAAGTTTTCCTGCCAAGAAACTTAAAAACTTCATAGACTTCACTTACTCCAATGACCCTGGGTTAACTACTAAATTTATCAATTTATTTTGTTCCTGCTGACTCTCTGAACTTTTCTAGACAGATATGTTCCAAACATATTAGTCTTCATTAAAGTGATTACAAATTTAACCAGTTTTTAAATTATGACACACTAAGCATGTGAAAATCAACAGTGTGTAATTCAGATCCATGCTGCTCACCAGAAGGATTAAACTCTCCTCAGAATCAAGAGTCGTAATTGCAATTTTGAAGAATTCTCTGTAAGTCTCTATTTTAAAACAGTTTAATTCAAATGGGTTATGAGGTACCATGCAAATACCAAAGGGAGGAGGGTGGAGTCCAGTGAAAGCACACTACTTTCTTTTAAATGGAAAAATATTGTCAAGAGAGACTTGAATGTTATATTATGAAATTCATTGCTAATATTTTGTACTCAGGGCAATTGCTATGAAATGTTCATCACTTAAGATAAAGGAAGGGAAGCAGAAATCAGAAAGGAAATCATGGGGTAAGAAGGAAGAATTTACCCCTCAGCTTGCAATTTCAGAGATTCGTTTTTCAAATTATTTATTCTAACTAGATGCTCAATTACATTGTTTTTAATAGAGAAGGACTTAAAACTGTCATCAGTGCCCTCTAAATCTGACATCCTGAAGTAAAATCCTAATCATTGCATTCTGGTAACATCCCTAAGTACATGTCAATTTCTCTTTAGAAAAAGGAACTTGAAGGTAAAGGCAGTTTCGGTGAAAAATAAGGTGCAGAGGAAACAACATCCATATCCCTCAGAAAGCTGTTCACCAGTACATGATGATTTAGGTAAAAGTCCACGTTAGCCCTGTGGAAATACTAGAGCTGGAGTAAGCAATGATAAGTAACTGTTTAATCAAGAAGATGATTTAGAATTAGGCATTTACATTTCCCAAAATCTTGCCATAAATTATTTATCCTATTTATAATTAATCAACTATGACTAGGTGATTAGAGTTTGGTGCCCAGTGAAATAAGGTAATTAACCTGAATTTCTAAAGATTTCGCTGACAGAAAGCACATTCTAAGAAGTCCTACCAAGAGAAAATGGCTTTGAGGACAGACACGATCAAAGACCATGATTTTTTTTGTTTGTTTTGGTTTGTTTTGGATTTGGGTTTGGGTTTTCTTGGTTTGATATTTTGCTAAATACCCAATGGCTAAATTTAGAAAAACTCATCTCTAGGCAAGGTTGCTACGAGGGTGGTGAGGTTTGAAGCCATAACAAAATGATTCTGAGTGGAAAAAAATCACAGGAGCCATTAAGTCAATACCCTTACAGATTGTCTAAGGTTACATAGAGTATACCAAAAGCAGGATTTGAATCCAGATCTTCTGCCTGCAAACAGACTTTCCCCTCTATCACACAATACTTCTAATCTCATCGATTAGAGAAGAGTTGTGATCTCTCTCAGTGGAGAAAATACCCACAGCAATAAAATTTTAAAACAGTGAAATATTATCAGTTATTCATATGCCCACTGATTATTTTGGCGAAACGTTATTTTGAGATAACATGTATGAGACTCAGTTATCCCACTGAGAACCCTTAGGCAGCCTCACCCATTGGCTCATACAGTAGTACCCAAAGCCAGACCAAACTTCAGATAGCCTCTACTTGAATTGAGAGCGCAGTTTAATGAAAGTTTATTACACATTTACCATAAGAAGTGACCAGAGGTCTCTAAAGGATGGTCTTACAAAATTAAACTCAGAAAGGTACAACAAACATAATCATAATAGTTTTTTTTGCATTGTTTCTGGCATACATCCCATTGGACTTAGAATGTTTGTTTCTGCTTTATTTGATTAGCTCACTTTCATTTCTGAGCCAGCCCTCCTGTGACAAAGAAGATTATCTGTATTAAGAACAAAAAAAAAAAAAAAAATGAGCTCCTTGAAGATAATATACTTTATAAATAAAATCCCTCTCTGGTATTTCTTTCGGTTTGGAGGTGACCCTGGATTCTTGAAAGCTACGCCAGCAAAACAAACTGGAAAAGTTTCTGAGCACTGGCCCAATAATGGGCTAAATCTATGTTTTCTGAAGACCACAGAAGCTTGGCCATGGTTGGGGGGATTCCATTAGAGAATAGTAAACCTGAAATGACCTTAGTGAATAATTAGTCCAACTTCTTATTTTATAGAGAAGAAAAATGAGACCAAAAGATATAAGTAAATTCACCCAAGATCATACAAGATCTAGAATCTCTATTTCTTAACTCACCAGCTAGTATTCTTTCCATTATACCATCTGACCTTTTTATCATCAATTTTACTTAGTCTTAATCCATTTTCCATTTGCATTAATATTGTTATGTTGATTTATTGATCCTATGCCCAGGAGAAAATCAAAGTGTTACTGGGACTTTTAATAAATTCATTAAAAAGTAATAACCATTATTTGAAAGGAAACTGAGTCATGAAGCACTGTGAAGGCTAATGACCGGTGTCTCTGAATCTGTTCTCCCCATTCATAATGCCAGGTTAATGCTAGGTTAACACAGAATTGCCGTGTCCCAGATCTGGCACCCGTAATTAGGTAGATATGGGCCACATTCCTCTCACTTCCTCCAAAAAGTTGAAAACTCCAAAGAGGAAACTTGTTAGAAGGAGACAAGAATGCCCTCTAAAGACAAACTCAGCCCCGTCATTTTCAAGGTAATTGAGGACAGAGTTACATTCTGGGAAAAGACAAATACAGCCCTGAATTAAGCAAAAGGGAAGAAAGATAAAAAAGAGAGATATGGCTGGTTCAACAATAAATCAGGCAAGGTTGAATCGTCTCAATTTGGAGACCCGGCTCAAAGCTGGGGAAATGTTGATGTCTAAAGTTCTAATGAGCCAGAAGAAGGGCAGGGACGGGATCCAGATTTAAAGTGCATTATCAAATGGAAATTTCAAGAAGGAGAATCTTTCAAGAACATTGCTTTTCCATTTGGCACCAATGTGAAAGCACTTTCTTGACAGTGGGACTCTGGAACATAAAGTGGAAATGAGGCATTACCAAAGGGATGGGACTGCTTCTTTGAAAGCCTGCCTAGTCATCAATCCTTTTGCACTGAGTTTCTTAGGAAAAAGCAACGTTAGTCTTGTCATATCGGTGTCATTTAAAACTTCTGAACAGAAGATTTCAAGAAACTATCTGGATGGTCCAGCACTTTAAATTAGATTTTATTATCCCCATTTGGCTGATGAGGCAACAAAAGCCCAAACATTCTCCATCCTCACAGCATCACAGAGTAAGAGAGGAAGGAAGCTGAGAATCAATCTCATTTTCCAGATGAGGAAAAATTTTTTTTGAGAAAAGGTGAAGTGATAATGATTTGCCCAAAATCATATAGGTGGAAGAATAAGGATTTAATTTTAAGTCTCCTGACTCCAAAGGCAAAATCTTATTCCCTTACATCATACTGTCTAATTGCTCCCTAAATAAAGTTGAAAGATTTCAACCTCACAGTCCCAGATGTGAAGTTTATACTCTGGCAAAGAGCAACTTTTAATAGGGGTCCCTGAAGTTTGATGACAAGCTCCGGATGTACCTCTGAATTTTTGATTCTTCCCTCCATCTCAATCCCATCAGAAACTTATCAAAAAAGAGAAATTGCAAAGGAAAGTCATTCTCTTGGGAAGAGGGGTTTAATGATCTCTCTTCTCTAAACTAAAGCATAAGATGACACTCCCCAAAGAGTAAACATGTAGAATTATAGAACAGAGAAGAAGGATGGAATTGCTAGAGGGGTGAAGCCATAGTAGAAGACACTCAAGTCTGAGATTAGCTAGGGCATTATCAATTGGACTTAATATTCAGCAATAACTTTCCAGCAGGCTGTCTACAGCCCAGACTCTTTATAATCAGCATAGGAGAGCATTTTTATGTGGGGTCTTCTCACTGTCAAATTGCTCCTTCTACATGAGAAGGTGAATTACTTACATGGCCCTGTGTAAGAATTTTTCAGTTACCCCCAAGATACGCAGTCCTTTGTTCCATCTAGAATATGATCCAGGAGTCACACTCTACAATAGTTGACCAAGGGTCTTCCAGAGCCTCAGATTAACGTTCTGTGGGTTGATGACCAGCCAATGGATACTGATCCAGAAAGAGGCAGAACCTTGGGCTTCAGAGAATAAATTAAAGAAGCAAACAAGTAGTAGATCAATTTAAATGCTACAAAAGAGTCAGGGTAGTAGCACAGAATGTAGTATTGGTCCAGGAACAAAGTCATAAATCAACCAAACCAGAAAAAAAAGATCCAGGAAGAGTCTAAGAATTACAAAATACTTAGAGCACATTGGGGGAACTCTGTAGGGAAGGCAGTGTGCAGACCTGCTCCTATCTATTTGAACTCCTTGAGGGAATTCTTGACTCGCCTTCTCACTGCACTCACGAAGTGACATTGGACATTTACAAGCAGCCCTGCCATAGAATTCACAGCCACTCTAAATTATTTAACATGGTCACAAAGCTAGTGTGGAGCAAAGATAATACTTGACACTTGCACGTTTCAATTGCAAAGTCTTTCACATACAGTTTAGTCAACTTGACATTCAGTCTAGTAATACAGTTTTCCTTTATATGTGACTTTTCTTGCATTCTTCCTCATTTAGAGTGCATTTCAGTCTATTCCCTCCCACCATGAACCACTTCATTCCCCTTGGAGTGACTCTCAATTTCAATTCATTGGAAATCATTCAGTCCCATGATTCATAAATACCACGAGAACATTGGTATTAAAAAAAGAATGACCTTTGTCACATAAAAAAGCTCAGAGCAGCTAAAATCACTCTAGTTTTCAAAAGACAATCCAACCCAATAACCCCTATTATGTACAATCCTTTGCCCAATTTATTCTTTATTTTATCATATGTCCAAAATATATGTAATAATGAATAAACGTCATGGATTGTCCATCCAGTGAATATAACTTGAAAAATAGGCATTCTTCAATCACTTGACTTTTCTTGTATAAATTTTCAGGTCAAAGTTATTCAAATTATTATAGATCTCAGTATTTCGAGAATTTCACCAGATGTCTTTCTTCCATTTAGATTGCTTACTGGACATCTGCCATGACAGTAGTGTGTTTGGCAAATACAAATGTCACTTTTGTTACTTCTCTTAAAAATTAGCCAAAGTTATTCCTGCTTTTACATTTTTAAAGGATTCCCCTATGATTCTAACATATATATATAGGATATATTATTGGATAAAACATTTAAATTAACATTTAAGTTAAATTGTGCTCTACCCCAACATGTCTTTGTCTTTTTGTTTTTGCAATCTTAGGGATATAAGAACAGATAAACAAAACAACCCTTGCCTCTCTTGGAGGTGAATATATATATATATATATATGAATATATGCCTCTCTTGGAGGTGAATATATATATATATGTATGTATGTATGTATATATGCAAATAGAAAACACATACAAAATCAATACAAGATAAATTCAGGAGAGGAGGCACTAGCTACTTAGAGGGATCACTAAGAACTCCATGTGGAAAGAAGCAGTAGAGCTGAGTTTTGGAAGAAGTAAGGGATTCTAAGAAGTAGAGGAAAAGGAGAGATTCCAGGCAAAGGTGAGCTGTATATGCTAAAGAATGGAGGCAAAAGAGGGAAACTCTAAATAAAGATTAGTAAGCAGTCCAGTTTGGCCAGAATATTGAAGTATCTATTGAGTGAGTGAAATTAGCTTGGAAAGAGAGGATGGAACTCAGTTGGAATGCACTTTACTTCCAAATAGCAGAGATTGAATATTATCCCAGAGGCACTATGTTTTCCAAACAGGGTAAAATGACAGAGTAAGTGCTTTGAGATGATTCACTTTGGTAGCCTATAGAGAATGAATTGCAAAAGGGAGAGACATGTGATGAAAAGATCCGTTTAGTACTGCCACAATCCAGGTATGATGGAGCAAAGCAGATGGCCCATGTTGTGGAGGTAAATTTAATAAGAATTAGATTAAGTTGGATAAAGCTTTGGATTAAATACTGTGGGCCAGGCAAGGACCTAGTAATTGGTTGGATATGAGAAGTGAGGAGATTGAAAAGCGAAGAACAGCTCCTGGGGTATGAACTTGGAGGACCAGAAATAATACAGTAACTTGGGGCAACAGCATAAGACAGGACTTGGACAACAGGAAGGCAACATAAAATCTGTTTTGGACAATTTGAGGCTGGAAATATCTAACAGACAGTTGTTTATGTAATCCTGGCCCTCAAAAATGACACTAGGTGCAGGTATATAAATATTAGAGCTATTAGTATAGAGATGAAAAATGAATCCATAGACATTGCTTATGTTATTTAAAAATAAAGCTTTAGCAGAAGATGCTAAATGATAGAAAGATAATATGTGTGAAGGTATTTGGTGACTGATTATTCAAAAAAAAGATAACTAAAAATCACATAATGCTCATCACTGGCAATGTTTTTGGTATAGGACACTAAGTTAAGAGGGGCAGCAAGGTAGCATAGTGGATAGAATTTCGCCTGATGTCAGGAAGACTCATCTTCCTGAGTTTAAATCTGGCCTGAGATACTGATTAGCTGAATGACTTTGAGCAAGTAACTTAACTCTATCTGCCCTAGTTTTTCATCTGTAAACTAAGCTGGAGAAGGAAATAGCAAACCATCCTAGTATTTTTTCCAAGAAAATCCCCAATGAAGTCATAGAGGGTAGAACAAAATTGAAATTACTAAATAACCACAAAAAAATTAAAAGAAAAAAATGGTTAATTCAATTTCTTCTCATATTTTCTCTTTAAAATGAATATGAAGTAAATATCAGCATCAGAAAAAATCCATTGTTTTCTAAAGAGATTCCCAAGATAATGAAAGTATAGCATAAATGTAGAATGTTTCCAAGCTAAGGATGAGCCCAATATTGTCAAAAATCCCTTCTTTTCAATTCTATGTGAGCTCACTGACAAATAACAGCACTTTTAGGGGGAGAAATAGGTATCATACAGAGTGTAGGCATTAAATGACCCCAAAGATTTGTTACCCACTTACTATCACCAAAAGGGACCTAAGTAGTCGTCTGGTCTAATGCTCTTAAATTTAAAAAAAAGAATAGAAACTGAGGCCCAGAGATATTTAAAAACTTGTCCAAAATTAAATGGGGTTTAAAGCCAGCATTTACTATTCCAAATTTGGTATTCTTGTTACAAAGATTACTAATTATTATAACAAAGCAAAAAATAAACATTTGTTAAATGTTTACTGTGTGCTAGGCACAGTGCTAAATGCTAAGGCTACAAAAGAGGTAAAACACAGTCCCTGCCTTCAAGAAGCTTAAAATTTAATGATTATCAGTAATATAATTCACAAAAATAATAATAGCTAGCATTTATGTGGCACAATAAGATTTATAAACTGTACACGTGTTATATCATGGGATACTTACCATTCTGTAAGGCAAGTACTTGTGTTATAACCATTTTGCAGATGAGAATACTGAGGCTTAGGGAGGTAAGTGCTTTGCCCAGCATTACACAACTAGTAATTGTCTGAGGCAGAAAGTAAACTTTTTACTCTTTCTTATCAATAATATAATTCACAAAAATAATAGCTGGTATTTACATGGCACAATAAGCTTTATAAGCTATACATGTGTTATATCATGTGATACTTACCACTCTGTAAGGCAGGTACTAGAGTTATAACCTTTTTTCAGATGAGAATATTGAAGCTTAGGGAAGTTAAAAGCTTTGCCCAGCATTACACAACTAGTAATTGTCTGTGGCAGAAAGTAAACATTTTACTCCTTCTAGATTAGAAAGGATCTAGTCCTTGACCTTACTAAATTTAAAATCAGAAGACCCTATAATAGACTCCTATCTCAGACACTTACTAGCTTGTTAAAGCCTGAGGAAGTCACTGGATCTCTCTGAGTATAAGTTTCTTCATTTGTAAAAACAGAATAACAGCATTTTTCAAGCTTTGAAAGAGGTCCTTTGCAAATAAAATATTATACAAATGTAAATCAGCATAATCTTTTCTCTTTTTGGTGGGGGGAAGAGGGTTGCAAATAAAAATGGATAATTATAATAGATAAAATATAATAATAATAGGTTACTACTTAGATACTTATAATAGATACAGAAACAAGATACCATGTAGGATTCAAGACCCTCATGGAGGAGGAAACGTGTGAGTTGGACTCTGAGGGATCGACTGGAATTTAACCAGTGAAGAAAGGACAGTGGCCATTGGGAATGGTCAGAACAAAACAGAACAAAAAATGGAGCCTGGGAGACACTCTGTCACAAATCCAGAAGGAAAGAAAAGTACTATGGGGGACAAAAATTTAGCCTAATGATTAGAAGCAGCTTTCAGAAATGCCAGGAAACAATTCAGCTGTCCTCAAACTTGTTAAATAGGGGGTCAGTTCACTGTCCCTCAGACTGTGGGAGGCCGGCCTAGAGTAAAAACAAAAACTCCCACTCTGTCTCTGCCCCTCAGCCCATTTGCCATAACCCAACAGGCCACATGAATGACCTCAGCCCGCTGCATCTGGCCTGCGGGCCATAGTTTGAGAATCCCTGCAATAGATTATCTGTGCTATCCATAATCTTCATCACAGGTGAGAAAACAGGCGAAAAGCTGATGAAAAGACTGTCAATTACGCCTTTTCTTTGGACCCTAATTCCATTCTAGTCCTAACCTTTTCTTATTCCAGCTTTATCTAACTTGTTTTTTGTTGGGATTACTAGGTGAGAACTCGGTTTGTCTGGATAGTGACACAGTACAAAAGTTTTCTTTAAGAACAGAGAAGTTGAACACCTTAAATGACTTTCAAAAATTAATAGGAGATATCCAATGGATGCGTCCAGTGTTAGGCTTAACTACCAATCAACTACAACCTCTATATGACATTTTAAGGGGAGACAGTGCTTTAAATTCACCACGCCAGCTTACAAAAGAAGCACAAAAGGCTTTGAGAGAAGTTGAACTGGCTTTATCCAATGTGGTTGAAAGAGTCACTCAAAAACCCTTGGAAATATCAGTTTTTGCTACAAAAGAGGCACCCACAGCAGTCCTTCATCAAGGAGACAGAGTGATTGAGTGGGTGAACCTCCCAGCACAACCAGAACAAAGCCTTACACCTTACCCAGTGCTTGTGGCTAGGATTTTATTAAAGGCTATTAAGAGAGTAACACAATTATCTGGAATAAGTCCTGAAAAAATATACACATTCTATACTAACGCACAAATTAATGTATGCTGTGAGAGCATCCCAGAATGGCAAATTTTATTGGCCACCGCTCCAAATTTTGCACATGGATCTCCATTAAAGATTACCCGGCTATTACATAATTGGCGATGGATTTTTGAAGAAAAGGTTTCTAAGGTTCCTCTTAAAGGACCAACAATCTTTACAGACGCCTCCAAAGAAAATATTTGTGCCATATACTCTCATGATTTAACCATAAAGAGAGTAATCAGGACTCCTTTTCAATCCACTCAACAGAATGAATTATTTGCTATCATGCTAGCTCTTACTTATTACCCAGGAGACGTAAATATAATTACTGATTCAGCCTATTCAGTAGGTGTAGTACAAAGAATTGCCACAGCCCAAATAAAATTTGCAGCCTCCAATATTTATCAGCTCTTTAAGGAACTTCAAGAGCAAGTGAGAAAACATCCAGGCAAGATTTATATCTTGCATGTCCACTCACATAGTGGACTTCCAGGTCCCATTTTTGATGGAAATTCAAAGGCAGATAGCCTTCTAACCATGTTAGCCAGTAGTCCTTTATTTCAGGAAGCACAAGAATCTCATTCTAAATATCATCAGGCTGCTCGAGCTTTACGTTTACAATTTGGAATCACAAGAGAGGAAGCTAGGAGCATAGTAAAAAGCTGTACAGCTTGTCTTCCTTTCCATGCTCCTACACTCCCTCCAGGGAAGAATCCTCGTGATTTGAGACCCAATGAAATCTGGCAAATGGATGTGACCCATTATAAATCTTTTGGTCGTCTATCTTTTATCCATGTAGTGGTAGACACCTTTTCAGGATTCACATTTGCAATGCCAGCAGCAAAAGAGACAGCCCAAGTGGTCACTGAATTCCTTATACAAGCTTTTGCAATTATGGGTGTGCCACAAGCAATAAAAACAGACAATGGACCTGCATATACGTCCAAACATTTTACACACTTTTGTGCACAGTATAAGATTTTACATACCACGAGCATACCCTTTAATCCTCAAGGGCAGGCAATAGTAGAGAGAAGAAACAGAGATATTAAGACACTCCTCCAAAAACAAAAGAAAGGGGGAGCCACAGGTAGCCCTAGGGAACTTCTAAATTTAGTTCTCTATACCATTAATTTTCTAATTTTTGACAAAGATGCACTGGCTCCGGCAGACAGGTTTTATAACCCACCAGAAGGGCAGTGTCCAGTGCGAGCAGCTCCACTGTCCTTAGATAATCGCCAGGTGATGTGGAGAGATCCAGAAAGTGGTGAATGGAAGGGACCAGATAGGTTAACTGCCTGGGGGAGAGGGTTTGCTTGTATTTCTTCAGCAGGAAAAGGAATCAGATGGGTGCCAACGAGTCATATTCGCCTTGTCCATCAGAGAGAGACAGAAAAAGAGAAAGACCTCAAAATAAAGGAGAAGATCTAAGAAACATCTGACACTGAAAGAGCATGGATAATAAAAAGACTGTTAAAGAACTTTAAAAACCAGCAGGAATCATTGGACTTCCTCACACAAGATGAGACTAATGGACAATGGACTTATGGACATTTATAAATTTTCAATTTATGATTATTTGATTATGTTATTTGTCATATACTTCTAGCATGTATTATGTTACTATGTTACTATGTGCTTATGTAATTTATGTAATTATGTGTAATACTTCCCATATTGATGGATTTATGTTTCAAGATCATGACTGTCCTATGTTCTAAATCAAAAGAAAGGGGGAGATGTTGGGATTACTAGGTGAGAACTAGGGTTGTCTGGATAGTGACAAGGTGAGAATTCAGGTTGGACAATTACAAGGTGAGAACTCAGGTTGACTTGATGGAAGGAGCAAGCTCATTGGCTGAAGTGGTTCTTCCCAGAAGCCCTTGCATTATCCCACGCCCATTCTCTGGGAGGATAAAAGAGACAGCATTGAGCCCAGAGAGCAGATCGGCCTGGAGAAGGATAAGAGCTGGAGGAGATTCAGAGCCAGGATTCAAGAAGAAGACTCTGCATTGCATCAGGCTTGACGGGGCTCTCTGCAGGAAGGGAAGTCACTTCTCTGGACAAGAGTTAACAGCAACTGCCTGGAGACAACGGTTCGTTACAGGAAGAAGAATCTGTCAGAGAGATTTGAGTAGACACAGCAGATCTCTTCCCAGAGAGCGATCCAGCAGCTTCTGGAGACGACAGCTCGCTACAGTTTTTCCTTGCAAAAAAAAAAAAAAAAAAAAAAAAAAAAAAAAAAAAACCAACTCTAGTTAAGGACACTATGAGCTATCTATTCAGATCAAAGTAGGAAACAAATGTAAATTCTCTCTGTCATCAGCTTCCAAATTTTTTTAAATATAATTTTCCAATCAGTTTTATTTATTGATTTTTTTCCCCTGTGAAACTTAACAAGGAAAGGGAGAAGAATGTTTGGCAGATCAGGGTCACCTGGCCATTCTCCTTCTGACATACAGTAATGTTTATAATCAAAAGTATTCTTTTTGATGTTTAGAAGATACTGCAAAATGTATTTAAGTGCAGAGAATGAACAATTCTGCAAATCTTTCTGTAAAAGAACATGGTCCCGGTGGAGTTTAAAGACTGCCTACCCATCCCAACATCTTGATTTAAACTGACACTGCATATTGGAAACCTTGTTTGTAAAGGAATCGGTAAGAACAAAATCATTCAACTATGTCACTTATTTTTAGTTCAGTGTCTCGAAGTCTTTTAAGAAAGGTAGATACAGTTGGGCTTTCAGCTCTGCATATATTTCTTTGAAATTCTTCATTCCCAACTGTCCTCAGTTGGGACAGCCTGCAAATAGAATCTATGATTAGAAAATGTGAATGCATATTTAAAAATAAGATTTGACCAGGATGTTGCAGATTGTCAGCTCGGTATTATCCAAACAAAGGTTTGTTTTTTTGTTTTTTTTTGTTTTTTTCACATCCCTTCACACCATTCCTCCTATCTATTTATTTTTTATAAAATGTTTGCAGAGTTTCTTCATGAAGACAATTTCATATGATCATTGACAGTGATGTGCCCTAAGAAAGGAGGAACTGACCTATGAGATGTTATCAATGAACACTGTTGTCTCCGATAATCACCACCAAAATCTCTCTGTCCCTGAGATTTTGGGAAGTTCTGCCTGGCATCGAACCCACCAAGAATAATACATGGACAGGAAGCAAACACATCCATGCATGCACAAATCCACCCAGAAAGAACCAAACTCCCCACTGCAGCCCATAGACATGATGCTTGATGAGGATGGAGGTCCACCTGTCCCTTGCATCCCACCTCCAATACTGGAAGATCCTATTTTCATCCATACCAGAGGTAAAAGCCAAGCTTTTCGGCAGTTATTTTTTGAGAGCCTTTATTTGGAAGACAGCCTATAACATCCCTCAAAGTTATTGCCTACAACTATTCCCTTGCCACCTCCCCAGCTCAGCTGCCCTGCTTTTCTTGAGGTCCTGGGACTCTGAAGGCTACTCTACCCTGAAGAAACAACAATGAAGAATAAACACCAGATTTTCCGATAGAAAGAAACAGTAATCCTAGAATATAAGTGTGGGATTTGAAGGATGGGCATAAAAACAAAGAAACTTAGAGCTGGATGGTCCTATAGGTGATTCTATCTAATCTGCCACTGAACAAGAATCCCCTTTATAGTATATCCAATAAGGATTTGTTTTTGAAGACAGATGTGGAATGGAGGAAGGAAGGAGAGTATATTTAACAAGAGTCATTTTTAAAAATGCCTAAGGTCTTATTAATCTGATGAAAAGCTTCATAAGGGCAGGAAATAGTGTTTTATCTAAATAATTTATTTCTCTTAAGGCTTAGCATGGTAATCCTTATGCTTTATGTGCTTAAAATATATTTATAAAATGAATGAATGAATGATTTAACAGCAATTTAGAGGGAGGACATAGTACATATATTCACCAAACCAAACACCACAGAGAGAGTAGCCAAAACAAAAGAAAAATTACAGTAGAGAGACCCAATAATTCAAATGATTCAATATCCAAATAAGGGCAATAATAAAACTCATGGTCTTAGATATCTATATGGAAATGTAGAGTATTAATAATAAAGCAAATTAAAAACCTTAAAGACATACATTTAATTTCACTGAATTTTACTTAGATTTGACTCAAAAGATGTCAAGAGAAAAAGTAGATTTGTTACTTTTTTCCAAGGTAACAAATTAGAAGAATAGGATGGTAAAGTAGCATTATATATCAAGAAATTATATTTGTTTGAAGACAGAATGAATTGGAGCTGCAGGAAGTGTAGGAGAGCATTTGAGTGGGGTAATGTTGTAGTTGAAATATACTACAGACTATTCAGAAGAAGGAATTGGATGATGAGTTTTAGAAATTAATCACAATGAGGATAGAGAGACAATATATGGTAGCATTTGTGGATCTTTGCACGTGAAGATATCTAATGGAACTTTTTCCGTCTCTTCTAAAAGCAAAAAAGCTGATACATTTTCACCTTGCCTCGTGGCAAGGTGATTTTAATGAGGTGGGGAAGAAGGAATAAGAGTAAATACTATTCTGGACTTAAATGTAAACTTCCTGAGGGTAAAAATTACTTTTGCTTTTCCTTTGTATCCCCAGCACTAACATAGTGCCTGACACACAATACTTACTCAATAAATTATTCCTGTTTAATGGATTGAATTGAATACAAATGATTAATTAAACAATTGATTAAACCAGAAAGAACTGGCTGCTGACATGTAAGAGATAGGAAATGAAGGAAGAGGTTTGCACATCTAAGAAATGATAATTAAGAAATATACTAGCTCTGGAGAAGAATAATGAGTTCAGACTCCAGAGGATGTATAAGTTCTATTTCATGGCCTAAAAATACAAAGGGATACAGATTATGCAACAGTAGAAATTGCAAGATTTCATTGTAGTTTGCAAAAAATTGATACCCAATGAATGCCTGAAAGACTAAAATAATTTATTAGAAACTCACTTTTTTTTTTCCTGAGGCAATTGGGGTCAAGTGACTTGCCCATGGTCACACAGCTAGGAAGTGTTAAGTATCTGAGATCAGATTTGAACTCGGGTCTTCCTGACTTCAAGGCTGGTGCTCTATCCACTGTGCCACTGAGCTGCCCCTTCACTGTATTTTCTAAACTAAAAGATGAAAAATCCCTGTACAACAATTGACAACAAATTTCCCACAATTCCTGTGGGAAAACTTTATTGTATTGTTCAAATTTATTTCTGTGTAAATGGGAAATTAAACCTGTTTCTTAGAGTCCAAGTTTATTTAATGCTTAACTCAGGACCTAGGTTATATTTATCAGAAAAATAGATCTGAAGACTGGTGCGAGGAATTTTCTCCAACTATACATCTCAAGCAATCCATGTATCTTATCTAGAAACTGCCTCCATACTGGTCAATATGTTAATTTTCCCATGATCCTTTTTAAAATTCTTTATAAAGTATAATTTATGGAAACTTGTTCCTTCCCTCTACTGGACAACTTAATAAACTTCTTACCAAATTATTTCAGTTTAGGAATCTCTTTTTCTCAATTGAAAAAAAAATTGGTGTCAGAAACGGAGTCTTTGATGGGATTTGACCTATATGAGGTCACTCGGTACAGTGAGAACCAGATGGGTATCTGGTAGTTTCAGTAGAATGCAATCAAGTCACTTCTAGACTCAAACTAGGTCTTAAGACCGAAATCTTGGATGACCAGAAAGCTAAGGGATAGGGTACCATCTTGACCTAAGGAATTATTCCGAGAGGATTAGAATTATCTCAATCAACTTTATGGAGAAATGAGTAATCCTCTTTGATTTGGGGAAGCTAGTTCCACCATCTGGTAGTTCAGCCAGTTCTCCAGATCTTTCTCTATTCTATCTTCCTTCTTTCTCCTCCCATCTTTCTCTTACCCTCCTGTGATTATTAGAAAATAAGTCAGAAAAACTATAATAACTATCTATGATTAATCTATAACTATATAATGGTGGCAGCAAATATAAGGGCTATAACTTGAACCACATGATCTTCCTGGAAGGAATCTTCTATCAGTTTAGTTGTTTGAACTACTCCTAATGAACCAGTCACCTAACATCAGTCCTATATATTTGTTCACTTAGAACAGCCCCAAATTATTTCAGAAAGATCATTAGTAAAAGTGAACTGTCTCTGTCCAGAGACAAGCCATTCAATGGCTGAATGCTCATACTCCCAGAGCAGGGAATTCTTTTTTTCACAACCATCTCTATGAGCTACTCAGGAAAATTCGTGTCCTTTGTCTAGTGTTATATATATATATTCTGCTATCTTGGAAAATTTCTGAGGGAAAAATGCAGCCCATTGGAAAAAAAAACTGTTGGGGGGAAAAAACAGATCCAGACTTTAAAATGTAGGAGAAGAAACAGTTCTTCCCACTTTCTGTAATCTCATTCTAGACTCTCTACTCCAACAAGTAGGAACTTACTATCCTAATAACCAGGAACCTACTGCCACTTTAGACTCTCATTAGGAGAAAAGGTTTTAGGAAGGAAAAAAAGTATATTTTGTGTCGTTTCAGTCCTAGACAGGTTAGGGTTACAGAGACAAAATTAGATAAGCAAAGAAAGGAAAACATTTTTCTTGGCTTGTAGAAATTTATAGCATCACAAACCAATTGAAGACTAAATTTGTCATTGAAATGCAATATCTTTGCCCTAAATTTCAAACTGTGGTTTGAAAATTCTTACAAATGCTGAAATATTTTAAGAAGAATGAGAGTGGGAGGCTTCCACTGTAAATATTTGGAATTGGATTAACTAAAAGCAATAGCTCCTATAATGTCAAATGTTAGCAGCAGGTCCTTGACAAAATCTGTGCTATCATTTGTGATTGTAAATTCAGATTTGATTTTACTTTGTCCTAAAATTAAATTATAATGTGGTCTGATTTAAAGTGAGGTATGTTCTTTTATGAAGATAATTGTGATGTTCAATCCTATATAGATAGATCATAATTTAAAGGAAAATCCACTTGATATTTCGCATTAAGGTGATATGTTTAGAAATGCATGAATAAGAATTTAAAATGTAATTGCTCTATATTGGTCTTTTGAATGTGATTAGTATAAAATGCCAGACTGATAGATGAAAAAATGATTTACTTCATAAAGTAATTCAGAATACATTCAACTGAATTAATTTTATTTGACTTGCAAAATCTTTTGTGGTATATTTTTAAATCCATAACAGTGTTTGCATTATTGTTAGGCTTTGAATTTTTCTTGTATCATGATTTTTGGGGAAATCATTTTATAAAAAATTCTGTTAATTTGAGAATTGATTCTAAGAGGCTAATATAATTATATCATTGGAAAATTCATTCCTCTTTTGATAGAGAATGTTGTCATGGTTTATTAAAAAAAACTGTCAAGGATTTAATTTCACATATTTTATTTTAAAATAAATAATAACAACTTAGAATTTGGGAAAATATTACAGATGTTATAAGTATCTGAAGAGTTCTTTAGAGACATACGCAATTGTCATTTCCCTGGAGCTTTAGCTTTAGTAGCATCTATTTGTGCATCATGTTGTAAAGTCATATAATCTATATTATGAAAACCCAAATCCTTGGAAATATCTATAAAGGGCACCAAACTTGTTCATGGGTGGCAATTAAATAGTCTACCCATTCTGATACACGATAGAATTCATCAAAGCCTGTGTCATTTTATTTTAAGGTTAGAAGAGAGAAGTCAAATAATAAAGCTGTTACTAAGAGTCAAGATCAGGATCATTCACCCAATAATCATTTCACTCCTCTCATAAAAGCATAGTGATCGCAAGAAAAGATGTCTTCTTTGTGTACCTGCTCTGGGTAAAAATATATTAAAATCAGTGCCAACTATCACTCCTAAAAGTAAATTGCAAGGTCAGAATTAGGTAAAATTTAATTTTTGTACTTTTTTCCAAGATCTCGATACTTTCACATGGCCTTAGAATTTGAGGTTCTTCATTCTAACTCAAAAAATTCCTTTTTTCTAGACCAGTTAACCAGATTTCCTTTGTAATCCTATGTACTTTATTTCATGCATTCAAAAGATATTCTTAGAAGGAGTCAATAGACTTTACCAGACTAACAAGGGAATCTATGACACAGAAACAGTTAATAAATACTCTTACTCCGGACTTAAAGAAGAGACATTATTTTGCCTTCTGTCAAGATGATAACAATAAAAATAGTTAGCATTAACAAAGCAGAGTGTTGCATATCTTATTAAATCCTTATAATGACTCCAAGAGATAGTAACTTAGTATCTCCATTTCACAGATGAGGAGACTTGAGGCAAACATGTTAAATGACATGCCCAAGATCACATAGTTAATAAGTATCTGAGGCTAAATTTGAACTCAGGTATTCCTGACCCCAATCAATAACAAAAGAAAAAAATTTTCCACTTATTTTATAAGAACAAAGGATGATATCAAGAGCTGGAAGGGACCTTTCAGGTCATTACATCCAATCTCTATATTTTACAGATAAAGAAACTGAGCCCAAGAGAAATTAAGTGATTTATTTAGGGTCATATTAATAAATATCCAAAGCAGGATTTGAATTCAGCTCAGCTTTGACACCAAGTCCAATACACAAACTTCCTTATATTAGGCTGCTTTTTCATTATCACCTAATAGTATTTATTGAAATCCCCATCATTTCTGCTCATTTATTTATATTATATTATATTAATAGATTCCAAATTTTCTCTAAATTAATTCCCAAGGGGAAAAAAAAAAAAAAACATGGTTGTCTATCTATGAAGGCATTTGTTAGTATAAACATATCTATATATACTCAGTCTCTCATTTTCATGCTTATTCTAATTTTTAAAATGCTTTTAAAAAGTAATTACTTTGGGTGTATTAGGTCCATAATTCAGTCTTTTTAATAGTATTTCTCTATAAGCCAAAATTAACATGTAAAGCTGTATCACTGGAGAAGTCTGGGGTATCCTCAATGAAGTGCTGAAAACTCACCTTTGTATCTCAGGCTTGCTCCCCAGAGCCACATTGTTGCTGAAAATGGGAAGGTACCCCATTCCTAAATGCCACCCTGATTTACATAATCTCTAGCCCCAAAGAATCTGTTTGGATTTGAGCATTCAAATCCCACATGTGACCTATAATATCTAAAGTGGTTCCCATCATGCTCTGGATATTTTTATATCAGCCACCTTCTCACATAGATAGCTTCCATTCTCTGCCATCCCTACACATCCCTTTCGTTTCTAAAACCATAATAAAAATCTCTATACCCAAACCCTTATCTTGCTTTACGGCTCAACTCAGCCATCACCTACTCTTGGAGCCTCCCCTGATCCAACTCCCCAGTAGTTGACTGTTGTCACTCCCTCCTCAATTTCTCTTAAACCCCATTGTATATAAGTGCCTCCCCCCAAAAATACAAGTTCCTTGAAGGAAAGTTCTATTTTATTTTGCACATGTTGCTTCGTAAATGTCTGTCCGATTCCTTTGAATATTCCCATGAAAATTAGCTTCAACCAATTTTGAGATTGATAAGAATAGATCGGACTGAGTTTTTCCACTGTTTCCTCAATTGTGAAGAAAGGCAAGTGTTGACTGTGTTAAACTGCTGCTTATATAATTCTCATTTCTGTAATTAAGAAAGAATCATTTAGCAAAGTACCTCTGGTTCCCAGTCTCCAAAACTTTCCTTCAGCATGATCAATTTCCCATATAATGCTCCCATTAGACTCCGTCTTGCCACAAACAAAGCTGGGCTGTTGGGTTTTTTTAATCTTGCTTTTACCATTTTTTCCAATTAATTTAGGACAAAAATCACTTTCAAATAGCCTTAGTGGGCCAACATTGAATGTACCTCGCTCACTTAAATTAAACTTCAGATGACATATAAGTGTATTTCTATTATTACTCATGGCATAGATATTCACATAAAACATGAGGATGTACGACAGTTCAGGACAGGGAAAGGCACACTGATTCAGTGATCAAAAGACCTGGATTCATCTTCCAATCCCATATAACCTCCTTCAGCCGCCGGTTCCTTATTTGAAAAATAAGGGAAATAGGCTAGATAGCTTGGAGTCTTTTCCAGCTCTAGACCTATGAGCCTTTGATGCTTTATAAATATGATCAGATTCATACAAAATCTCTATCAACAGAAAAAGTTATCCCAAGAAAAGCAAATTTATATATTTCAAAGGCTTTTTCTATTTTCAAATCCTTCTGCCTTTCATCTATGAGAAACTTGTCAGGCTTTAAAATTTAGCCATTCAGTGCTTTGACTCTTCCCCTCTGCTTCACTTCTCCTTTCCAATCATCTCTTGGGTTCTACCAGTTGGATATTTGGAGTATTACCAGCATCCTCTCCTCTGTATTCTCGCTGCTACCACCCTAGGACAGGAGCTCATTGCAAACCACCTGAATTGAAAGGTCTCCCTACTTCCCATTCTCTCTCTCCACTCCTAATCTTTCTTATGCAAACATCTGCTCATATTGCAGAAGTCTTCACTGTCTTCCTATTGTCTCCCAAATTCAGTTCCATGATTTTTGAGACCCTCCATAGAGTACTACTTCCAAAAATCACTTCCTTTTACACATCCTATGCTTTAACCAAATCAGACTATTTACTAATAAAACCTAAAAACAGTACCTGCTTTCCCCACCTCTGGGGCTTTTCTTATATTATTTTCGGTCTCCTTTCCCTTATCACCTTTTGAACTCCTAAACATCCTTTGAAGTTCAATTAAAATATCCTCATTCAGGGAGATATTTTCTGTTCCTCTCTCATGATAATGACCTTTGCCTTCCCTTTGCACATCACATGACATGTTATTTCACACTTCTCTGATGTACTTATCATCTACTTTATCATGGTTAATACAAAATAATATGATCACAATAGCTCACATTTATAGAATTTGTGATTTGTAAACTACAACCACTTTGTAAGAATTCAAGTGCAACTATTATTATAATGCCTATTTTACAGATGAGTAAACTGAGACTCCAAGAGGTCTTTAAAGGTCACTTATCTCATAAGAAGAGATCCACAAATCCAGCAAAGGAGAGGGAGAGATCCAAGCCACCTTCACCATTCTGGTCAAACATATTCAATGGTGGTTAACTGCCTACTAAATAAAATCTAAATTCCCTGTTCTGATATTCCAGATCTTCAACAATCATAACCCAACCTAGATTTATAATCTTACTTTGAATTACTTTTCTTCGTGTACTTCATCCTTTAGACTGAAATACTGCTTCCCAAACCTATTCTGCCAATTTCTAAATGCATATAATGGTGCTCATCATTCTCTACAACAGTGGCGTTCAACTGAAGTAGAAAAGAGGTTATTAAACCATACATAACAATCCTTTCAGTCTAAATATTGGCTTGAAAAAAACCACATAGTCATGGTTTCTGTGTTTGATTGTATTTTTATTTATTTGACTAAGTATTTCCCAATTCCATTTTAATCTGGGTTATGACCTCTGATGACCCAAAGGAAGCTAATACATGGTATTTGTCACTTCTACTGATTGAACACTTAATTCAGTCTCTAAGGCTGAGATACAACAAAATATGGATTAATTCTCTGCTTCCTGGGTCAATTTTGGTCCAACCAAGAAAAACAGGTTCTTCACCATCTAGCACCATCTAGCGCCATTCCATGGGTGAAGCACTGGTTATGGCAAATGAAAGCATGCTATGGATAAGATTACCTTGGCAAAATAATTTCTAGAGATCTTCTCAACAACCCTGTGAAGTAGGTACATTTATCTTCATTTACAGATGAATAGGACATAAGTGATTTCTTTAGATTCACATAATATCTGAGTTGGGATTTGAATACAGATCATCCTAGTTTCTACTCCATGTTCTTCCTACTACAGTGATATTTCCTGAAAATGATCCACAAACTATCGCTCCTCTTCTGAACATCGCTCCCCTTCCTTTGCACTAACATGATCAAGAATTGTGGTCATATAGAGCCCTAAACTTCAAATTAAAAGTTTGATGGAGGATTCTAGGGTCACAAATAGCATCATCCCTACATTCAAAGATTATATTATCAGCAACAGAGGATCATTTGAATGTTTACTTTGCTTTTTCTTTCAGATTATGGGTCCACAGGGCAGATTCAGTATCATTGCTGGCAATGAGTAGACTAGAAATATTAAAAAAAAAAAAAAAAGGATTGAGTATCAGTATTGGGGAATCTCCATGCAATGTGGCAGCTTTTTTTACCAAACAAAAGATTAGCCTTTAACACAAGGTAACAGAGAGGCCTCTGGGGTCTTTTCAAGGCTCATAAGGAACTCATTTGACACTGTAAATCTATTTCAAATAAGATTGCTGTGCAGCTGTCAGACGGTAATAACCTTGAAACACAGACGATTTGGGGCTAGACCTGAACCAGTGACCTAGATGCAGAAAGCTTGTTTCTCCTTTTCAAGGATACATCCCCATAAAAAGCCATTTTGAATGGTTCTCCAAGACATCATTTACAGAACTAACAGCTGGGCCAAATCTGGGAGCATGGAAACTTTATACTATATGAAAACAATGTATTATATATATTTTTTTTCTTTCAGCTGAATCAAGATCCTATATGTTTGAACAAAATTGTAATTTTCTGAAAATTCTTGAATGTTGAGATAAAAGGCAAAACAGCTTAAAATCTAGCATTGCCCCAAGAAGTGACTTAGCCTTGTGTTCTAAAGATTTAGCTGTTTCACATACTGCCCTCTTTGAAACAATCCTAAAAGAAGAAGTAAACCATGTAAACCAAACCTAGACAGAAGAGAGCTGATGAATAAAATTGGTATAAATATTCATTCAGAAATTCATTAATTGGTCAGTAAGTCATTCAATATTTTCAAAACCATAGGTCCTGAGTAGTGAGATGTAGAGGCTGGAGATCCGTCTTCATAGGAAATTTGGGCTGAAGTCTTATTAACTCTGTGAAACTGAGCAAGTCATTCAAATCTCTCAGTATCCCCAGGCAAATCTCTAAGATTATAATTTGCAGAATAGTTATCCATCTGCATTGGATAAAGGAGTTTTCTCACATACAGTGGCCTATGCCATTATAATTATAGGTCCAGACCAAAAAATACATGCATATGTACATATATAAAAATACATATAAGCATGTAGATGCTTCATATTGTGTGATTCATATGACAGAGAGAAGAATGGAGAGAGAGAATACAATGACAAAATAAAAAACTCTCATTCCTTGAGGAGCTTACATTAATAACGGTGAGATTGTAGAGGTGGTGGAGGAGGATATAACATTTCCATCCCAAAAAAGTACAATTGAATACTAACAATTCAGGGGATCAGGAAAATAAAGACGCAATTTTTTCTGGAGAACAGAGCTAGTTTAGTGGCTAAAGTATAATCCTAGAAGAATCAATCTCCAAAAAATTCTTCTATTTTCCTTGATTAGTGGTAAGATTGCCAAAAGGTATAAAAATTAGAAAGACTTTTTCTTTTCCACACTTCTTTTTCTCTGTAATTAATTGCAAATAAAATCAAAAAGAAAGTGATTGGGAATCGATATTAATCATTTCATCTTCTCTTACCCCATGACTATAAAAAGAAAAACCCTTTGTAACTATTTTAGAATCACAAACATATTTAACCTGGTATCCTAAAGTTATCAGAGTGTAATGATTTTCATGTAGAAAAAAATGTGGTTGACTTCAAAGTTTTTGGTGTATGGGAAGATCATAGAATCAGATTCATAATTAAAATAGACTTTGAATATCATGTCTCATTTTACAGATGACAAAACTGAGTTCCAGAGAAATTAAATGGCTTGTCCATAATCACACAAAGAGTAAATTGAAGGGAGCCAAGATGATGGGGTAGCAGGAAACAATACATTCACGTTGCCCTTGATGAAATCCTCTAAATAAGTCTAGAAAAGGCACCACATTAAATCCTAATGAGGAAATCCAGAAAAAGGCCGTAGCAGTTAAATGCTGCCTTAAAAGCTCCTTTTCCCAAGCTATACAAAAAAATCATTCAAGATTGCTTAAAAGCTATGACAACAAAACAATATTCTGATCCTTACTACTAAGCAAGGGAGACGCCTATGTTAGAAATGTGTTCTCTACTATGATAAAGCAGGTCGTTGATGACAGGTAAATTTTTTTATTTTATTTTTTATTATTATTTTTTGATGAGGCAATTGGGATTAAGTGATTTACTCAGGGTCACACAGCTTGTAAATGTTAAGTATTTGAGGCTGGATTTGAACTCAGGTTCTCTTAATTTCAAGATGAGTACTTTATTGCACGGTCTAGCTGCTCCTATGACAGGTAAATTTTCTTTTTCCTTTGTATCCCCAGTACTTAGATCTCTGATGGGCAAACAGTAGATGCTTAATAAATGTTGGTTAATGATAATTCAGCACACAGCCTAAATGTAGAGAGGATTTCCCTGTGGATGGTAAAGTCCTCTACATGCTCCTATGTAGAATGACATAGAGAGAATTCAGTGACACAATATGTATGAAATATTTGGCAAATCTTAAAACACTATAAATAAATGCTAGTTATTGTTATTGATCATGGTAATTGTTCCTGGAAAACCAAGAGGCTTTCTCCATCAATATCTGTCATGTCCATCTGTCTGGGATAAATAATCCAGGAAGAGCAAGCTGAATCCAGAGATGAACAAGAACATGAGGATGAGCAAGATTATCTTTGGGAAAATGCACATTTTGACCCCAGATTTGTCACTGAAATAAAGACGTGTCTTTGTAATACCAAGATTCTACCAAGGCTATTACATGGCAACAAGATGGAAATGAAGACTGCAGAGGGCGAAGGAGAAGCAGATGACATCCAACATTCTATCTGCTTTGCCTTCTAATTTCCTCAGAGGCTAAATGACTAGATAGTTCAAAAATGGAGGAGAAATCCAGTCTCACCAGACATTTTTCAGCCTTTTACATTCCCACCACTGCTGCATTAAAAACACCAGACACTTCAGACTCATTATGAGTAACCTTAAGTACACCTTCAGGTCTGATACACTGTAGTAAATGACAAACCCAAAGATCCAAGCTTTTGAGGTTAGAAATTCACCGTTTGATCAAAATTGCTGGAATAACTAGAAAGCATTTGGGGCAAAACTAATCATAGACCAGTATCTTACATCATATACCTTGAGAAGGTCAAAATAGAAAAATGATGTAGATATACTGAAAGATATTATAACTAATTATGGGAGCATGGGAACATGTATGTCAGAACTATATGTAAGAGTTTATTAGCAAACAAAAAATAGAACTATCACAGGGAATAAAATGGGTAATTTTGATTATATGAAATTAAAAAACTTTTATACAAACAGAATTAATGCAGTCATAATTAAGAGGAAATCAGGAAACAAGGAAAAGGTGAAATTAAAGCAAGTTTCTCTAAAAAAGATTTCAGTTTTCAAATATACAGCAGAGTCAAATATTTAATTAATTAATTTAATATTTTTTCCACAGCTACATGTAAAATAAATTTTTATATTTGTTTTTAAAACTTTGAGTTCTAGATTCTCTCCTTTATCCCCATCCCTAGTCCCCATTAAGAAAACACATGAGATGTTATGCAAAACACTTCCAGAAAAGTCATGTTATGGGAAAAAAAACACAGATCTTCCATGCCCCCCCAAAAAAACCTTTATCTTTTTATTTTGCAATAAAAAGAGAGTATCCTTTTATCTGTATTCAGACAATCAGTTCTTTCTTTTGGTATGGAGAGGTTTTTTCATCTTTAAAGTCCTTCAGAGTTGTTGTGAATCTTTTTTTTTTTTTTTTGCTAAGAATAATAAAGTCATCCCAAAACATTGCTATTACTTTATACATAGTACATTTCACTTTGCTTGAGCTCATAGACAGGTTTTTCTGAGAGCATCCTGTTCTTCATTTCTCATTAAGCAATAATATTCCATCATAAGAACATACCACAGTTTATTCAGTCATTCCCCAACGGATGAACATTCCCTCAATTTCCAATTATTTGCCCTAAGACGAAGCTGCTATAAATATTTTTGTGCATATGGGTCATTTTCCTTTTTTTAAAAAAAATCTCTTTTTTCAGGAGTGGTATTGTTAGGTTAAAGCATATGCATGATTTATAATCTTTGGGGCATGAATCAAATTTATAAAAATAAGAGACATCCCCCAACTGATTAATGGTCAAAGGATATAAACAAGCAGTTTTCAGAAGAAATAAAAACTATCAATAGTCACATCTTTTAAATATCCTAAAACAATGTTGATTAGAAAAATACCTCATATCTATCAAATTGGCTAATATGACAGAAAAGAGAAATGACAAATGCTGGAAGGGATGTGGAATAAGGAGGGACACTAATACATTATTATTAGTGGACATGTGACTGCTTCAACCATTCTGGAAAACAATTTGAAACATGCCCAAAGGACTACCAAACTGTGGATAACCTTTGACTCATCAATACTAATAGAAGGTTTATGTTTCAATTTCAAAGAGATCAAAGAAAGGGGAAAGAATCCATTTATACAAAAATATTTATAGTAGTTCTATTTGTAGTGGCAAAGAATTGGAAATTGAGGGGATGATTCAATCAATCAATGCTGGAATGGCTGAACAAGTTGGGGTAAATTATTATAATGTATGTGCTTTAAGAAATAATGAGCAGGATGATTTCAGAAAAACCTGGGAAGACTTACGTGAATTCATTCAAAGTAGAGTGAGCACAACCAAAAGAAGCTTATACACAATAACAGCAGCATTGCCTGGATGATCTATTGTGTTAGATTTAGTTACTCTGATCATGACAATAATCTACGACAATTCCAAAAGTCCCATGATGAAAAATGTTAATCACGTGAACCCAAGAACTGAATAACTCTAAATGACAATTGAAGCATACTTTTTGTTGTTCTTGTTCACTCATTTCTAGTCATATTTAACTCTTCAGGACCCTAATTAGAGTTTTCTTAACAAAGATACTGGAATGATTTGCCATTTCCTTCTCTACGTCATTTTACAATTGAAGAAACTGAGGCAAACAGTAATTTCCCCAGGATCATACAGCTAGGAAGTGTCTAAGACCAGATTCGAATTTTAGGAAGATGTCTTCCTGACTTCATTCTCTAACTACTGTGCCTCCTAGCTATCACCCCTCCTTCTTTTTTTTTTTCTTTTTTTTCCTAGGATTTTTGGGGGTCTGTGTTTTCTTTTGCAACAAGGCTAACAGGGAAACATGCTTTGTGTGACTTTATGTGTATAGTCAATATCAAATTACTTTCTCAAGGAAGGAAGAAAGGTTTGTGTAGGGGGGGAGAATTTGGAATTCAGAATTTTTAGTAATGAATGTTTTTTTAGAAACATATGTAATTGGGAATTATTTAACAAAATCAATAAAAACATACTGACCTTTTTTTTTTTTTTAAGAACACCATCAAAACCATACAATCTCAAATAGGAAGTAAGCAATGTCCTAAGGAGATAATGTTTTCAATTATAAATTAAGAGATCACACAAGGTAATCAATGAAATCCATTTTATCTCTTCTTTCTTCCAGAAGCTCTGGAGTTCCAGGAGATAAAAGAGGTATGACTCTCTTACCCCCATCAGTTCCTGGGTAAACTTCCCACCCAATATATGTAGCTTATTAAAAAAAAAAAAAAAAAAAAAAAAAAAAAAAAAAAAGTTTGAGCAAATCCAACGACATGAAATAGGGTCACTCATTTAGAGGCTACAAGAACTAACATGTTTTTTGTGTTCAGATTCAGCCCTGGCTCTGAATATCCCATTGATCTCCAGGAGAATTGGCCTCCTGCCCATTCCCCAACTATTGTTTCCCACTTACAGAGTGAACTGCTCAAGAAAAATCTTCCAAGAGGCTTTTGTTCAGCATTGCTAATTTTGTTCAGCTCCAAGATTGCTTTTCTTGCTTTTTCTGCTTTAGGAAATTTTTCAAATTGGAATTAAAGTCAAGAAAAAAAAATGTTTAAAGCCATTTCTTATATGGATCAGGGCAAGACATTTTCCAAGTAGAGCACATGAACCTCAGAGGCCCAATACCTTAATGCCAACTCTTAGTTTACAATAACGGTCCATTCACAATTATCTTTGTCTTTCAAACCTTCAAGTCAAGTCAACCAACATTTGATGAGGACTTACTTAGTGCCAGGAACTGTATTGAGCTAAGGATACAAATAAAGCAAACAGAAAGATAGTCTCTGCCCTTAAGGAACTTCCATAAGACCTATAAGGGAGTTATAGACTGATTGGGATTCATGGAGAATGAGTATGACTAGTCCTCTCTTCAAAATGGAGATTCTGGGAAGAACTATTTACTCAATAAACATATATTAAGTGTGTGCTATGTGCATGCACAGTTCAAAGTAATAGAGAAACAGAGTCCTTCCTTCAAGGAGTTTGTAATCTAATCTGGGAGACAATGTGCAAATAAATATAAGCAAAACGAGCTATAAACAAGATAAACAGGAAACAATTAACAGAAGGAAGGCACTAGAATTAAGAGGGAAGGCTTCCTATAGAAAAGATGGGATTTTAACTGGACTTAAAAGGAAATCAGGGATGTCAGTAGCTGAAGCAGAGGAAGGAGAAAGTTCCAGGCATGGGAGACAGACAGAAAAAGTACCTGGAACCTAGAAAACTCACCAATGGGAAATAAAGGATGCCAGGATAAGGGTGAAGGCGGACAAAAGAAATCCATCAGAGAACTCTCCTTTCTAAAAGATACAATAGTGTTGAAAAGCCAATCATTTCAATGGCAATGAGACCTTCCTTCAAAAACAGAAATGACTGGATCCCCTTACATAACAATATTCAAGCTAAGCAATCATCTCGGTCCAATGAAACCATATGGTGACCAATGTCTCTTTAACTCAGAATTGGTACAAGGTTGGGGATTATTTGGGTTGATTTTCTTGCTTGTTTGATGTAGTTTTTTTTGTTTTTTGTTTTTTGTTTTTTTTTTTTTTTTTTCCACATAGCAGATATATAACCCTAGGGGCATAAGAGGAGGGCCATGTGTTTGCCTTTTGTTTTATCTTCAGCATTTAGCACAGGACCTGGCACACAGCAGGGACAGCTAATTGACACAATGGAGAGAGTGCAGGGACTGAAGTCAGAAGACCTCATCTTCCTGAGTTCAAATCTTACCTCAGACACTTTATTGTCTATGTGTCCTGGGCAAGTCACTTAACCCTGTTTGCCTCAGTTTCCTCACCTGTAAAATAAAATGGAGAAGAAAATGCACAAACCAATCCAGTATCTCTGCCAAGAAAACTCCAACTAAGGCTCGGAAGAATTGGACACAAATGAACAACTAGTACACAGTATGTAATTAATTAATGCATATTGATGATGATGGTGAGCTTACACTTTATTCCTCCTATGGAAATGTTACCTTATACTGAGAAACAATTTACAAAGCAGCATAATTGTCTTTGCCTTTAATAGTTATGTAGAGTCTAGAAACTGTGAGCAGATCTCACATACCTTAGTGATTTTCTTTAGAAGACACTTAGATTTCCCAAATGGGAAGTACCCTTTACCCTGCTGCCCTTTCTCTGATTGGTTGGTTTCTTCCAGAACTTTTATTTCATGGAGCATACATGGACTTTCTGGGTCATCCTCATTCCTCTCCAGGCTGCACTCCTAACTCTCCTAAGACTTTGTTTACAATACCCCTGGGCCAAGTTCCTTCATTTCCCACCCCCAATCCTCTCTTCCCTCTTCCTTTTAAGTGTTAAGAACCTAAACTCTTAGACCACAGCCTTCCCTTCTACTTGAATTTGCATTTCCAGACATCAGCTGATGCATTTGCTGTCCTTGTTGTTGTATCAAGTCTAATTCTCCATGATCCCATTTGGGGTTTTCTTGATAGAGATACTGGAGTTCTTTTGCCATTTCTTCTCCATCTCATTTTACAAGTGAGGAAACTGAGGCAAACAGAGTTAAGTGACTTGTCATACAGCTAGGACAGATTTGAACTCATGAAGAGGAATGCTTCTGATTCCAAATTTAACATTTTGCCACCCAACTGTCCCTTACGTAGTAAGCACTTAATAAGTGCTTGTCTATTTGAGTTCTATGTGGGTTAGCTGACCCTCTCTCTGCCATGTCTAATAACAAGGGTTTAAATGACTTTAACTTTGTCCTTCTCTCCCCTAGGCTTGAAATACAACATCTCCCTATGAGTCTGACCACTAACTAGCAGATAAGTTTTGACCTGCTCCATTTCTAGCTTGAGACAGTTAATCAATCTCTCCTTGGTGGCCCTTCATTTCCAGAGGCTCCCAATAGTTACGTTGAACTTAGTAGTCACACCAATCGACTTTATTCCTACACCAGTTTCACCTAGCCTCCGGTTTCCCTGAGAGATCAACAATTCCTAAGAATACGATGTTACAATCTTCACTTTCCTATCTTTCTAAATTCACTAATGAAATATAGAAAATATTTTCAGTTAGTTTGCCAAGGGCACAATTTTTATTTTACTTATTTATTTATTTGGCTGAAGATGGGGGAAAAGAGTTCTATTTCTCAAAGTCAGGTTTATTGATTGGCCTTTAAGTGCATTATCAAGCTAAGAGGTATATTCACCCACCAACTGTTCCATATTAGCTGACTCTGCAGGTTATTTGAGACAGTCAAGATTGGATTTTCACCTTAGAAGGTCCAGTTTCAAAGTCAAGAAATTTCATCTAGTTTGTAATATTGTATCTCCTAGTAAACTAAATCTTCAGTGTGATTGTATTCACTTGACATAAGAATGATCTTGTTTCATCTTGACTAAATTCTCTTTTCTGGGACATAAGATCTTGGCTTCAGGCCTTTGAATTTTACTGTTCCCAGGTTAGGATGCTGCCAAATTGATTCTGGATATATGGATTTCTGCAATTAAATGTAACCTGTTTTATATGTATCAATTTTACCTTTTAAGTCCAAAATATTTGTTGACAACCTTGAACCCAAAATTCAAAGACAGTGTCAAGGGGCTAAGATTTCTTTGTCTTGATTAGTTGCCTGGTTTAATGAGATGCTAGCAACTCTTAAGTGGGCTTGTTCCCAAAGGTCAAAGATTGTAAATAAGTGCTCTTATCAGCTGGTCCCCACTGAGTTTGCCTTTCAGCTCAGAGCTGATTGGTTAGTCAACATGTGACGGAGATGTGTGTCATCTCATCTTGTTCTTTCTTAAATGATTTGGCACCTCAGTAACTCTTTTTCTTGGCAAAGGACCTCTCCCACTTGACAAACAGGGAAAGCTGAATGATGTTTCCAGTAAAACTGATTTAAAATGTGCATTTGCTCCACTGTGATAAAGATTGGTAGAAGAATAGGCAGTTTTTAAAGTGCCAAGTGTAAACCAATGGAATAAATGATGGTTTTTTCATGTCCCTACTCAGGCCATAGAAACAAGGTAAGAAATTAGGACAACTCAATTCTTCCCAGCTGGTGGCTAAAATTACCTAATTATTGAGTGGTCTGGATGGCTCTGGATAAAATACACATTTTTTTTTTTCCTACCAGTCATTTTCTTAAATAAGACCTTGATTATTACTGAGAAGCTCCTTGATCTGTGAAACAATTAGGATATAGAAAGCAAGGAAAGGCATATAAATTGGAATAACCCCTAAGGGGAAACAGCATTCTTTTGTCATTCTAATATACAGGAATTCCAATCTTGAGGAGGAGTTTAGAAGAATTACTCTGCACACAAGTTCCAACAAATTAGAAAGTGAAGTTAACAAACTAATGGTTAGCCATAATTCTACTGCCTGTTTTATCTTTGCTTAATTCTTTAGGAATTTACATGTAACTAGGAAAGAAAATCACTGATTTAACAAGATCATCTTCCTTTATTCCTTATATTTGTCCTTTTACTAATGAAGTCCAATCAACAAACATTTATTAAGTGCCCATTATGTTCCAGTCATTGAGTTGAGAACTGGACCTAGGTACAAAGAAAGCAAAAACCGGTCCTCTCTTTCTTGGTGTTTAATAGTCTAAAGGAGTAGAGAGAGGAGTGGAGACATGTCAATAACTATTTCAAATAAGACACACAGGAGGCAATCCTACAAGAAGACACTAAGATTAAAGCAGGGCGGGAACGGTTTTGTTTTGCAGAAGTAGAATTTTACCTGAGCCTTAAAGGGAGCAGAGCGGGAGATGGAATTGAGGATCAAGAGAATTCCAAGAATGGGGGACAGAGAATGAAAATATTGGAAGCTAAAATGGAGTGTTCCATTTGAGAAAAAGCAGGGAAGTCAAAATCACTGAGAGAAGGGTAAGAAATAAGGTATAAGAAGACCGGAAAGGGCTTTAAAAACTGAGCAACATATTAACTGAGAGCCTCTATATTTTATTAAATAGTTCTTATTTAAAGGAGTGAAATATTAAAACCTGCACTTAAAAAACACTAGCTTGGCAGAAGAGTAGGAATGGACTGGAGTATGGAGAGTTGTTGTTCATCCTTCATTTTAGAAGAGGACCAATAATATCATGGGGTAATGGCTTGTTCACGAATTGGTTTAATACGTGAACTAAGGAGATCAGTAGCAGGCTATTGCAGTAGTCGAAATGAGATGATGAGAATCTGCATCAAAGTAGCCGCAGAGAAATAGGGCTGTATCTTAGAGATGTTGTGAAGAAAAACAACAGTACTCTTTGGATCTGGGGTGAGGGGACATAAAAGAGAGTAAGAAGTCATGAAAGTCATGAATAGCAGGGAAGTTGTGATCCTTTTGATGGGGAGTCACAGAAGTTAGGAAGAGATAGGCCAGCAAAGGATCTCATTGTTTATGAGGTTTAATAAAACATGTTGAAAAGTGCTTGATCCAAAAAAATCATTTGTTGTTATCCAATTAGACATCTCCTGAAAAGGCTGCACTTCTCAGACAAGGGAAGTTACTTAGATCCAATTAGGAGAATTCTAGCAACATTGGTGGTGACTATAACTGTCATTCCCACAGCAATCCAGCTGAGTTACCAGTAATGCCCCTCAGATTCTACAGGATGTTAAAGCAATACAATAAACCAATAGGAAACACGACCTGCTTAACTGCTCTCAAAATAATTCTTTAAGTTACAATCAGAAAGGGGATGAGGGTCAGACACATGGCTCCCATCATACAGTCCAGGAGCTTTCAAGGCAATGAATGAGTCTCTTTACACTCTTGATTTATACTTAGCTGAATGGTGACCTTCCCAGGAGACCTTCAGTGTCTCCAGAGATGTTCCAAAAGTTTGTCTTTTTATTCACCGTGTTTCAACCCTTCTCCTAGTGGTCCCATGAGATGCTTTAGGGAGGAAAGAAGAGAGGAAAATAAATGGCAAAGGATCCAGGCTGAATACCTTGAAGAAAGCTGAAAAGGGATTCTGTTATGTTAGTGTGCATCCTAATAGACACCGTGTGTCCAAACACCAAAAAGGAAGTCAAAATTGAGAAAAGTTCAGGATAACTCCAATTACAACAATGAAACTAAACTTTGGCTTGACTCTTTTTTTTTTTTTTTTTTTTTTACCATACTTGAACATCCTAAGAGTTCACTCAATTTTCTATTTCTCCTTGAACAAAATAAACACTGCTAGCGGCTTCCATTTGTAAAATATGTAAATATGTAAATTCTGTGTAAAGAGTCCTAGATTTGGGGTCACATGAGCTGAATCCTGGCTTTGCACTGACTCTGACATTGAACAAATACCTTAACACTTCAGCTCAATTTCCTTATCTGTAAAATAGTGGGGGAGAGGGGCGGGGAAGGAGGGAGATTGGATTACAGAGTGTCTCAGTTCCTCTGACTTGAAGTTGGAACCCCGTCATAAACTGCAAGGGACAAATGCCCTAGCTCCTTGGGGAGAGAATTGTGCGGTTCAGTCCAGAAGGGAAGAGAGCTTGAGGAAGAAAGAGTTTCAGAGACATCAAGAGCAACCATGTACTAGAAGCAGATAGGGGAAACAGCAACCCAAGATGATGGTACCTTCTCCTTCTCCTCTTATCTACAAAGGAAGAATTTTTGCCCACCCTGGAGCTTTTTACATGGATTTCCCCCCCCCCCCCCAAGCATTAATGCTTTTCCATTAATGCTGATTTGTAAGAATAAAATAATAAATAAATAAATGAATAATAAAAAATAATTTGTTTTTCATTATTTGCCTGAGTTTGACCATAAATGCCATCTGGGCATGCTGAGAGGAAGAAGAGGAGGCTAAAGAAAAGGCTGGGAAGAAGATGCAGCTCTCTGAATGTTTTCTAATGTATATATAAGTGAGGACTTCTTTTCTGATTGGATAGTCAAAGACAACACCTACATACATATTTAAGCAGACTTTTTAGCTTGTGTGTTTCATACTCAAAATCGGAAGGGTAGAAGCAGAGGCAAACCTGAGGCCTGCTTCCCCCCATACGGTGAATCTGACTTTATCTCCTGCATGTGGGCTAGCTGGCTCTTCTTCCTCAGTCTCGAGAGAAAGGAAAAAGAGAAGACTAACGAGGACAGAACCACCTGAAGAAGGTAGAGACAAGACAAATATGGAGTTTGGGAAGAGTAGGAAAGAGGATACCATCTGCTGTATAGAGATAATTAATGATTATTCCAGGAAGATGTATCAGACTAAACAGATGAGTGAAAAAGTGTTAGAAAACTCCCTCTTCTTCTCTTTCTCTTTCTCCTTCCCTCTTCTCCTCTCCTCCCTCTCTCTCTCTCTTTCTCTCTCTCACACACACACACACACACACACACACACAAACACACACACACCCCTCAAGCACTCTCGAAGCTTGGAGTTGACTGGTAGCTCCCTCCTTAGCCAAGCAGTATAATGAATAGAGTACAGGGCTGGGAGTCAGGGAGACTCATCTTCACAAGTTCAAATCTGGCTTCAGAGACTTATTATTGCATAACCTTGGACTTAACCATGTTTGCCTCAGTTTCCTCATCTGTAAAAATAGCTAAAGAAGGGAATGACAAACCTCTACATTGTGTCTGCCAAGAAATTCCCAAATGGGGTTTAGAGAGACAGACATGTCTGAAATAAACAATTATTATTCTGTTACCTCCAGAAACTACAGGATACAGAATTTAACATATCAAATAAAATATCTATACAGCTCTAAACATAACTATCACCAGTAACACACACACACACACACACACACACACACACACATAACACACACACACCAAATGCTGGGATAAAAATGCTAGAATCCTTCTTTATCCAAAGACTTGTTATGTTAAGACTTCCTTACAATTCTCCCTGGTTTTGTTCCCTTATTTCTAATCAACAGTGGTTATTTTTACTATTACGAGCACCCAGTGCACTAACAACTGGTTTGATTATTTAGGCCAAAAGAAAGCATTAGCATGTTTCGTATCCCCTTTTCCCAACCACTCACTCTGAAATGTCCAACATGGGATAATGGAAAATCTTTTTGACCCCTGAAAATAGAGGGTGAACTCTGCAGTCAGAGAACTTGAATGATAATCTGTATAGTTGCAACACTTAGGCTCATTTTGACAAATGGGCTCTCCCCATCTTAATTTTGTAAGATTAGGCAACTGAAACAGAGGGAGTTAAGTGACTTCTGCCAGATTGCCTAGCAAGGACGTGGTAATGGACCTTGGAATGGAATGCTTCTTTTTGTTTTCATCTTGTTTGTACCTGTCAGTTCTTCTGGGATAGAAACATACTAATTCTCTGAATGTCATTTGTCAGTGTCCAAGTCAAGTTTGGAAGTATTTGCTGGGATTTTTTTTTCCAAATGTCATTAAAATAAATGATGACATACCCATAATTGAATTTAACCAGCAGTGCTCTATTTGATGGAGACATGCAAGCCGTTAAAGTCGACAGTAAAGACATTGCAACCTATTCTCTCATGAGCGTTTTGTTAAATGTGGAAACGGAGAGAAACAGAGACAGATGGCTTGAGGGAGAGGGAGGAATGTGACTTGCAAACATGTGTTTGCTGTTAGTGATAAGCCACCCATGGCTGTGAGTGGCAAGGTAGGAACAATGAGCTGGCCCCTGGGTGGCTATGGCAGAGTTGTTAGTTGTCGTTGAGAGGTCTGAATGATGTGTGAGAGCTGTCATCCTGGAGCTACAAAGTGGTAGCTATGTAAGTGTGGAGATGGAACCATTAACATCGGGACAGGGAAACAGAACAAGTAAACATAAATTATGAAGTAGTATTGGCTTGGGAGAGGTCATAATATTAGAAAAGGCCCCCTGAATTTTTATCTATGGATCCATGAAGGGTTTGAGAGCCCTTGAAGGGGAAAGGAAGTAAGAGGAGAAAGAGTAGATGGATGAAAAGATGGAGGAAAGAGACTGAAAAAAAGGGAAATCATTCATTAGAACTGGAAGCAGCAACATAAAGATCATCTAGTACATCCTCCTGGTTTTACAGATGAAGAAACTGAGGTCCCAAGATGCTACAAGATTGTGCCAAGATCATATAAGGAATAAGTGGCAGATGAGATTTGAAGCTGGGTCTCCCAAATCAAAGACTATTGTTCTTTGGGAGAAAGAAAGAAAGAAGGAGGAGAAAGGGAGGGAAAGTTGAACATTATAGATAGTCATACTTTACTGAGTTTTCAGTTCAGAATAGGTTTAGTTGGGGCAGCTAAGTGGCACAGTGGATAGAGCACCAGCCCTGAAGTCAGGAGGACCTGAATTCAGATTTGACTTTAGACACTTAACACTTCCTGGCTGTGTGACCCTGGGCAAGTAACTTAACCCCATTTGTCTCAGCAAAAAAAAAAAAAGAAGAAGAAGGGGTGGGGAGGGGTGACAGGGAGAATAAAAAACAGAACAGATTTAGTGATGATCTCAGATTACAGAGAATACAATTTATGTGATAATTTTATTTTATATGTTAAAAGAATAGCACAAGTTGTAATAATAAATTTGCAGTTTTGTGTGCATTTTTAATTAATGATGTTTTAGAAATGCTTGTTTCATTCCATAAATTAAAAATAAAATAAATATTTAAAAAAAGAATAAGCCAAAAAGATCAAAGTAAATAATGGTGACTAAAATACATCATTTGGTTCTTAATTTTATAGAGAACCTTGAGGATAATCAAAAACTAAAAATATAGAAAAGGGGGAATTTGAATTCCAGGGAGTAATATGGTTATGCTTGAAATGAAGGATATTTTACACAATGAACTGCAAAATTAGCAGCTAAAGTGAAGTGATAGGACAAGAGGGAGCCATCATGGGATGTGCAGAAAATCTTGGAAAACTAGTGTCTTTCATTAAGCTGAGTAATTTTAGAATACAGTTTAAAATAGGAGTGAAAATTAAAAAAAGTAAACCATGTTTTTAAAGGAAATACAGAGGCTTGATATGAGAGAAAAATCTTAATAACTATAGATATCCAAAAGTGGAGTTAGACTCCCTTGAGAAGTAATAAGAAACTCATCTGAGTGGATGACCAATTTTCAGATGTATTGTAGAGGATGCTTTAATTCAGTAATGACTTGGACTGAATTACATTGAAAGTCTCTTCTAACTTTCTAAGTAGTATTTACAATGGGCCTCCAAATCCATAGCTCATTAGGATGAAGAAAAAATAGGAAAAGGTTGGAGAGAAAGAATTGGGGGCTTCAGTCTGCATCGACTGATACTTTTGCTATTCTGGGAAGAAAGGCAACTAGGTCACCTGATCAATGATTGAATCCCTGGGTGACCAGGAAATCTAACCAGAGGATTGTCTATCCAACAAGCCAGAAAAATTTTCATAAAGAGCTCAAAAATGAAAATACTGCACAGACCTATCCAATTCCCTCCCAAGAATCTCACATCCTGGGATGATCTTCACATGCAAACACTAATAATGATAACCCATTACAATAATTTTATGATGGTCTATGAACTAAGTAAGGTTATAATAAAAGAGAAAGAAATATTTGCAGAGTTTAACCTGAAAGAATCCTGTTTCTATTGGAAAACTGGATGGAGCCAAATAAGATTTTGCAGAAATGTTCAGAAAAATAGACTCTTGAGCACTAAATAGCTTGTTTTCTTCTACTTTGTCATGTTATCCTTGTGGGTAACAGGCTTCCCAAGGTGCAGAATTAAACTCTCTATCTCCATGTTATTCTGCAGCTCTGATTCTCTATGGGATGTGAGCCACAGATAAAAACAGGTGCTTTTTAAAGGAACTCCATAGTATTTTCAACCTAATTTTCTACTCTTACTTCATACAATCCTCCAGGCACTCATCTTTGTCCCAGTCACTTGAGATAACTTTAATTTAAGTTTGCTTAAAAGTAAAGATTCTATAGCACTATATTCCTAGTTGTAAGATAACCCAATATTTCATTTTCTTCTTTACAGGTAGTACAATCTAAGGGAAAAAATAATAGATGTTCAGTTAGGAGACTGAGCATAACCACAAATTAGCCATACTACTTTAGACTAATAAAGACAATAAGGAGTTATTGAGGACTTACTGCGTACCAGCCATTGTGTTATGCACTGAGAATAAGAGCAAAAGCAAAAAAGAGTCCTTGACTTCAAAGATTTCCCAATCTAATGGGAAGAGAACATGCAAATAACTGTGTATAAACAAAATATATACAAGATAAATTGAAGGTAATCTCAGCGGCATTAAATCACTAGGTAAGCGATTCAAGCTAGCAAATTTATCTTCTTCCTCAAGGCTACCCAGAATGTGAAAGATTATAGAATAGGAAACAGCATTCTTCAAATGGAGAAGGTAAGAACACCGGAGCGGAGCCCTCATAGAATGAAAGATAAGATCATCTAGAAAATAATGGTTCTATAGGCACGGTGTTGCCAAGAGCACATTGGGAAATGGACTAGAAAATTTCCTGCTCTGGTGTTCCATTTTCTCACTTGTAAAATTAGGTTAGATCAAATAATGTTGGAGGCCTTTTGCATCTCCAAGATTGTATGCTTCAATGTTGGCAGCTTTAGTCCCACTATAACAAAGAGCTATATGGATATTGCTGTTATGGTTGTTTTCATTTAAAATACAAGACCTGATCTGTGAATACAGAAAGTACCTGATGAATGATTTCCTTTACCAAAAATGCAAAATTTTCCCATAAAGTTCCATTTGCAGGCTTTGAATTTGTAAGTCAACATTCTCATCTTCCATATGCATTAAAAGAGACATCATAAATTCTAAGGAAGAAACACTGTAAATCCTAAACACGAGCTTGGCTTATTTCCTTTCTCTGTGTGTTTATCATAATTGTCATTGACAGTTTTAGGACCTGAGACCTGGCGATGTTCCCCCAATAGATTAGTAAGGTGTTATCCTGACGCCTACTGCTCTTTCTCAACCAGGCAAGGTCAAACTCAACACCTTCTCAGGCTTCCTTCTGTCCCCCTCTTTTCACAGTCTGGTGGCTGAAAATAATTCTTTGCATTTAGGTGTTTGTAACAAGCAGGGGGAGGGAAGTTGTTTGTAGAAATCTCTATAATGCAAGATGAAATAGAAACCAGTTCCCTAAAGTCAAACTCTGAAATCCCCAAGTCCTCAAGTCACTAACACAAACTAAGGATAGATGACAATGACAGAATGGCTAAGGGCTTGGCAAATGGCCCAGACCAACTTAGGAAAGTCACCTGCTGGTCAATTAAAAATAACTACCTGGCAATTAATGTAGTAATCTCTACTCCTTGGAGAGGCTAGCAATCATTATCACTGGGAATCATGAAGGAATTGCAACAGTCCTAAACCCTGTCTGTTTGTTTTGTTGTTATTCAGTTGTTTCAGTCATGTTCATGACCCTGTTTGGGTTTTTCTTGGCTAAGAGACCAATCTGCCATTTCCTTCTCCAGCTCATTTTACAGATGAGCACTAAGGGGAGCAAAGATAAGGATTACAAACTAGCAAATGTCTGAGGCTGGATTTGAACTCATGAAGATGAGTTTTCTTAATTCCAAGTCTAGTACTCTATCCACTAGGCCACCTAGATGTCCATAGGTGCTCTCTATGGAGAATGCAAATTACCCAAGAGGACCACAAATTTCCAAGAAGAAAACGGAATTCAGTACAGCTCCACATTGTAGAGCAAGTGGCAACCGTAGCTCACCCAGATAGGGCTGTAAGTGTCATATAGTAACTTTGATTATCTTTGTACTTTTGACTAATTCAATTCCAATTCATTCTCAACCATTCAACAAGGCATTTATTAAGTGCTTATGTGTGTCTGGTATTGTATTAGACTCTGGGGATCCAAAGACCAAAATAAAACCAAATCCCTGTCTTCAAAGTGGCTTACAGTCAAGGGAGAGAAGCAACATGTCCAACCTTGCACGTGTGCTGTAAACTTTTTTTTTTCCTTAAAAAATACTGATTTTAGTTTGTAATATAATTTACAGTGTGTTAAGTCTTTGCAAACACAAGTGATAAAAGGAGAGGTGCATTCATTCAATTCACTTATTCAATTTGTAAGACATAATATTTATTGTTTATTTAATAATTAAAGTATGGTCATGGTGCTTTGGTCTATGGAACAATGATCTTGAAAGCCTCCCTACTTTACCATGAAAGTGTGGATTAAACTAGTGATGAGATTTGTGTGCTAATATTCCAAGATAAAAATGGCCACACATTATTAAGCACGCGTTCTCTCATTGGTATGGAATGGCCATAGTGGCTATTGGGGAGAGATAGGAGAAAGAAACTCTCTAGCATCTTACTGGAAATGCAAAGTATAGTTGTCATGGTCAGAGTGACTTCTTCAAAAAAGAGAGTCCTGGAACGATGTGCTAGTTGTTCTTATGGCTATACCCTTCTTGGAAAAGACTGTCACTGGAAAGAAGGGCCATGCCTTGGGCCAGAAGATTTGGACCTTAACTCTTAACTGATAGGTCTGACAGAGAGGAAAATGAAAGTTGTTAAGCAATTCCAAAGTTCTCCCTGGAATCATTAATATCCCTTAGGATAATATCAAGGTGATGAGTTGTAGTCTTTATATATAACATATAACATAACATATAACATAACACTTATATGTTAGTTATAAATGTTTCTTTTGTAATGGAAAAAATAAATAGCTGTCCCATAACTGATATCTACTACTTTATACATAAAATAACTTTTCTACCCAAATCATGAACATGAGCCAAGAATCACAGCTGGAGGAATAATGAGGTAGAGAGTGGAAGAAAAAGCCTGACCCCTTCCACTTTTAGAAGTTAGTGTCCTCCAGGACTGAATTTGAGTTTTCTTGAATTTGGAGATTGGAAGAAAGTTAACCTCTAGTCTAATATAAAAATTTGAAATGAGATACTCTCACCATTTTACTTCTTCCTCCCCACTTTCTCATCTAATCCAAACATCTCATTTTAACATATAAAGAAACTAAGTCCATGATAGTAAAAAAGACTTGACCAATGTCATATAGCTAGTTGGAGAAATCACGACTAGAACTCAAATCTCCTGACTTCTAGGCCAGAAGTTTTGCTGCTTTAGGATTCTGTCCTGTAAAATGAATGAGTTGATCTGGATTTGTCCCACATTGCCTTCCAGCCCGAAAAAAATCTATAATTCCATATAATTAGGATGAATCTAATTGATGTATGCTTCATATGTGTTATATACAAAATGTAACAATTTTGAGTCACTGATAGCTCTTTTTTAACAGAAGCAAATGTTCAGGAAGCATTTTTCCTCAATTAAAAGCAATTCATATGTTTCCGCTCAAGAGGATGTTACAACTTCTAAAGTAGGGTCCAACCTTGCACGTGTGCTGTAAACTTTTTTTTTTCCTTAAAAAATACTGATTTTAGTTTGTAATATAATTTACAGTATGTTAAGTCTTTGCAAACACAAGTGATAAAAGGAGAGGTGCATTCATTCAATTCACTTATTCAATTTGTAAGAGATAATATTTATTGTTTATTTAATAATTAAAGTATGGTCATGGTGCTTTGGTCTATGGAACAATGATCTTGAAGGCCTCCCTACTTTACCATGAAAGTGTGGATTAAACTAGTGATGAGATTTGTGTGCTAATATCCCAAGATAAAAATGGCCACACATTATTATCATCAGCCAAACTCATTATAGAGGAAATATGTTTCCTGTGTGCTAAAAGGCATCAAAAATTCACATTACCCATTCAGTAGCCATTAGTGTTTTTAATAGCAAAAAGACCTTTCCTATTTTCATTATGCCATCAAACTTACTTTGTACTGCAATTAATCAGAGATCAGTGATTTTCTCACCATAGGTAGGTTCCTTCACCTATGCAGATCACCCATATAACCTCAGGCAGGTCGATTCTATTTCCTAATCCTTGGTTTAGCCTTTGTAAAATAAGGCATTGAGTTGGATGACTTTGGAGATCATCTAGATCCCTCTTAGTAAATGGCCTTGGAACACTGCTATGGCCAAGAATTCATCACACTATAGCCAACCCAGTGATGACCTTCCCCAAACTTAGCCTCCTCCTTAGGCAACTTGATGAATGTGCAGCTTGCAAAAATATAACTGGAGTATGGCCCTCAGAGCTTTATACCTGGGTGGGAAATTTAAAGGGTGCCAAAAGAACTTTCCAGGGCTGTTTCTATGACTAGACTCTCTCTTACTCTTGGACACATTTCTGGTCCCTTTGGCAACATGGAAACTTTGTGATATCTTGGAGTATGCCATTTTCTCTCCTCCCCTTTGGCCACCCCTCTGATCTCCATACATTGTGTCCCTCTCCCAGAATCATCACAACCTCTGGCCATAAGAAAAGGAGTTTCCTTCCCATGAGCTATTTCTCAGCCTGATTTTCCTTTACCTCCCACTGCAAAGACCCTTCAGAATGTCAGAAAGCTTTCCTCTTTTTCCCTCCCACCATGCTTCTGACCTAGATAATTGCCCCAGCTATGGATATCACTTAGTAGGATCATAGATCTCAAGCTAGTTAGACTTTTTTTTGTCAGTTTACATTAAACAATTTGTTCATTTTTTTTAAATTTTATTTATAATTTTTTGACAGTATATATGCATGAGTAATTTTTTTATAACATTATCCCTTGTATTCATTTTTCCAAATTATCCCCTCCCTCCCTCTACTCCCTCCCCTTGATGACAGGTAATCCCATACATTTTACACGTGTTACAATATAACCTAAGCTAGTTAGACTTTAGAGAGTCCAAATCCTTTCCTTTATAAGTGAGAATATTGAGACCAGAGAAGTTAAGTGATTGTCCAAGATCAGAGACCTAATAAGTGTCTGAGGCAAGATTTGAATCTATGTCTTACTTTCTACAAGGCTGATTCTCTGCCTTCTATGCATTATTGCATATGACAGTAAAATAAAACACAACCACAGATTTATACAAGGAAGAACTTAATACAGTCTTACGAGCTTCTCTCTTTCAATCTCAATCTCTCAGTCTCTGTGTGTCTCTGACATAGTCTCTGTCTCTGTCACTCTGACTCTGTCTGTCTCTCTGTATGTGTATATGTGTCTGTCTCAGTCTCTCAATCTCTCTGTGTCTCTGATTCTGTCTTTGTGTCTCTCTGACAGTTTCTATCTATATCTCTCTGTCTCTGTGTGTCTCTGTGTGTGTCGTCTCTCTCTTAGTCTATCTCTCACTCAGTCTTAGTCTTTCTGTCTCTGTCTCTATGTATGTGTATGTATATATGTGTATATATATATGTATACATACTTATATACATATATGTAAATGTTTAATGAAAACCCCCATATTTAGTCAAAATAAAGGAAAATGTTTTACATGGATAAAATATGGTAGGATGAATCTGCAGAAAGTCCTTCCCAATTAAGGCTCCCTAATTATGGGTCCCCTGGCAGCTCTGGCAGTGTTGGGTGGACTCGGGTACTGGTCCCATTGGTTCTGAAGCAAGAGAGTGGATTCTCCAACACAGCCAAGGACATGAAGGAGCCTGGCTTGGTACGCAGTCCCATCCCAAGAGTCAGCTATGGGCAATCCCAGAGTTTCTATACCAGTTCATACAGATCACAAATTGCACATCATTGATGTACTTTTTCCATATCAATAACTATTCATCTTTCTGAGTTTAATTCTAAATAGTTAATGAAACATTTTTTCAGATAAATATAGCTGATAGTTTTAAAAAAATATTCTTACTTTCGTTTCAGAAGATACAACCTGACCACCTCATTTTACAGCTAATTTATTGAAGCACAACATTCAGGGACCTACAGAGGGCCAGCCAGCTGCTACGTGTCAGAGGCAGGATTTCAACCAGGAATCTGCCTCCAAATTCAGCACACTCTCCGCAGTGAAATATCATTTATTGCTTTTTTTTTTTTTTTCAGAGACCAAACAAGTATAGGCAACTAATGTTCCAGTGATTGGAGTTCTAGTGTCAGGAAAACCAGAATTTGAATATTGGCTCAGGTATTTACTATGTGACTTTGAACAAGTCATTAAATTCTGCATGCCTCAGTTTCCCCATCTTTAAAATTTGGATAATTATACCACCTACACTTCCAGGTTGTTGAGAGGATCTTATGGAATATTCATGAACCACTTTGTAAACCTAACTAGTAAATACTAGCTATTGTTAGTGATTTTTTGGGGGTAATGTTAGTCCAAAGAGGGACATGTTGTTTTATTCCTTTGCAAAATATATTTTTTCTTTCTCTTTCTTTCTCTCTCTCTCTCTCTCTCTCTCTCTCTCTCTCTCTCTCTCTCTCTCTCTCTCTCTCTCTCTCACACACACACACACATTCTCTCTCTCACACACACACACACACACACACACACGACATTGAACTTTCTTGGCATAGGAGGAGCACTGGCTGGCTTTTTTTCTGGAGAGTTTTCTCAGGTATTAGACAAGAAGGATGTATGAGTTCTTTCCAAGACAACTAAATCCTGCTTAATCTGTAAATGAGCTACTCCAGCAGGTAATACTGCAGAGAGGAAACCTGTCTCCCTGACTCACCCCCTCTTCCACTTCTTGCTGAGATATTTGCTGCAACAAAAATGGGGAGTTTGTTCATCAACCCATACTCTATTGTAGAAGACAATGGCATTTCCTAGTTTATAGACTTAGCTTAGAAGGGGACCTTAGAGATCATAGGCCCCTCATCTTACATAAATGGAGAAACTGAGACCCAATGAGGGAAAGTAATTGGCTCAAAGTTACAAGGGCAAAAAGTAACAGAGCTAGGGTTTCTAGACCACATTGCCTTCCAAAGTAGTTCTAAATTCAGGGCTCACTCTTGAATTTTTTTTATTGGGGGGAAGTATCTTTTTTGACAAGCCAATTGGGGTTAAATGACTTTCCCCAACATAGCTAGTGTCAAATGTCTGAGGTCACATTTGAATTCAGGTCCTCCTGACTCCTGTGCAGGTGCTCTAACCACTGTTCCCACCTACCTACTCCATGAGTTTCAATTCCTTTAAGAGATATTCTAAGATGTTTAGTCCAGGTGTCCAGGCTTCCCTAAAATCAATTAAAAATTCAATGGGGCTGGAGAGAGGGGAACAGAGAAGAGAGAAGGGTAGAAGCTGGAGTGGTTGAATAAAACAGTAAGATTGAATTAGAACAGAGTCTAAGGCTAGAATATGCCTCTGATCCAGTCCCTGACCTTGTTTCAAACCCAAAAACTCATGTGTTCGGATGGTCTTGGACTTCACATATGAAAGAGGGTGCCTCATGATTTGGCTTTGGCTACTGACAGAAAGAGGACATCCGACTCTTTTCAACAATTGTCTGTATATTTTCTCTTTCATTTCTCTCCTTCTTGACCTCTGCTAGAAACACCCTCAAATCTGTTTCACTGTTTTGCTTCATTTTTCCCTCCCAGATCTTTCTCAACATCACAATCCCTACCAAGATCAGATGGATGTGCTACCAGCATCAAGTGCCCCCTAGGGCATCGGAGGGTGGTCCAGGCTCCTGCTGGAGGCTCTGACAATCTCGGGTCGAAGCTACTTGAAATGGGGCTTCTGATCCTAGGTGGAATGCTGGATCCTGTGATGGAAGAAGAGACGTATGGAGCAAAGAAATTCATCTCACATGGAGAGGTGTCTCCCCCGCTAGGAATCCTCTTCAGTAGAAAAGCCCTCCAGCAGAAAAAGACCTTAATTATTGGAAGATAGACTAAGTCTGGGAAGGAGCTACTCCAAGCACATGAACAACAAAATCAGCAGGGAGGTCACTGCAGCTGAGAAATGGAAGGGAGGAGTTGCTCCAAGAACCCATTTTGCTCTTACTAGCCTGCTGAGGACTTTTGAACACAGCTGTAAAAAGTTTTCAGATGAAAAAGGCACAAATCAGAAAAAAAAAAAAAGAAATCCTCTAATTCATTGCCTATTTTCTCCCCTGATCAGTATTTTTAAGCACCTTAGGAAAAAGGAAACTAGGGGGGGGGGGGAATCACAGAATTCTAGAGTTGCAGAATCTCAAAGACCCTCTAGTCCTCCCCACAGCCAAAAGAATTGCCTCTACACTCTTACCCAGATGGTCACCCAGTCCTCTGCTTGGCTTCAAGTAAAAATGGGGAACCCATGGCCTTCTGAGAAAGCCTTGTTCATCTCTGGCCAACTCTGCTTGCTAGGTTGTTTCTTCTTTACATCATCCCTAAATCCATCCCTTTGAAATTTTCACCCATTGCTCTTCATGATACCCTGTCCCAAATACAATGCCTAATCTTTCTTTTCTATGACAATCAAGCCCTTTAAACACTTGGAGGCAGCTATCCTGACCCATTCCCTTCCCCTCAAGAAGTCTTCTCTTCGAGCCATGTACACCCAGAGAGAGGATTGTGGGAAATGAGTGTGAATCACAACACAGTGTTTTCACTTTTTTTTGTTGTTGTTATTTGCTTGCATTTTGTTTTCTTTCTCATTTTTTTCCCTTTTTGATCTGATTTTTTCTTGTGTGGCATGATAATTTAGAAAAATATACAGAAGAATTGCCTATGTTTGACATATATTAGATTACTTGCCATCTAAGGGAGGGGATGGGGGGAATGAAGAGAAAAAAATTGGAACATAAATAAAGTTTCACAAAGGTGAATGTTGATAGCATTTCCACTCTTTCTGTTATTGTTTACTTACATTCTTGTTTTCCTTCTCAGATTTTTTTCTTTTTTTCTAGATCCAATTTTTCTTATATAGCAAGATAATTGTATAAATATGTATACATATATTAGATTTAACATATATTTTAACATATTTAACACCTATTGGTCTACCTGCCATCTAGAAGAGGGGTAAGGGGAAGGAGAGGAAAAGTTGGAATAGAAGATTTTGCAAGGGACAACGTTGAAAAATTACCCATGCATATGTTTTGTAAATAAAAAGCTATAACAATAAGAAGAAGGAGAAGGAGGAGGAGGAGGAGGAAGAGGAGAAAAGGTGAATGTTGAAAACTATCCATACATATGTGTTGAAAATAAAAAGTTTTAATAAAAAAAAGTTTTAAAGAAGTCTCTCTTCTCCAGGCTGAACATAAGAAGATCCTTCTAGAAATCCTTTATATGTGAATGTGAGAATCTTCACCATCTCTGTCATCCTCCTTTGGAAACTAACTAGCTTGTCATCCCTTCCTCAAGTGAAGCATCCAAAATAGAACATAGTCCTCTAAACGTTATCTAATCTGGGCCAGAGATGTGAGATGATCACTTCCTTATTCCTGGACGTGTCTTTTTTTTTTTCTTGCAGTTTAAGATTACTTTTAGTTTTTGTTTTTTTTGGTTTTTTTTGAAGAACGTTCATTAACAATTACTTGTGCTAGGTACTACTTGGCTATAGGATCACACGGGTGACTAATATGAAGTTTCTAGTCAACTAAAACCCCCAGATCTTTTTTCAAACAAATTTGTGTTTTTAAGAGATTTTATTTTCATTCCAAGGGGAAGAATGATCCTAATGTAATAATTACTAATATTTATATAGTAGTTTACACACACGTCATCTGACTCTCCAAACAACTCTGCAAAGTAGTTATTATTATCTCCATTTTACAGATGAAAAACTGAGGCTGAGAGTAAGTGATTTGCCCAGTGGAACAAAGTTAATAAATTATCCGAGGCATGATTAGAACTCAAAACTGTTTGACTACAAGTCCAGCATTCTGTCCTATTCAGCACCTCACCTAGTTCCCATGAAAATAAGGCCAGAATACTCTTGTGCCTGCCTGATGAGGAACGAGTTGGCTCACAAGGGCACAGTGACCTCTCAGACAACAGAAAAGTTTTTGTTGCCATAGATTAAGAATTTTATAGTATTCTGACATGAGAGAAGTCATTTTCTTCCTGATTATGTTTCTTTCCAACACATATATTATAACCAACCACTTGAAACTCAGAGGTTTTGATTTATTCATCTTTCAAGCCACCTATGCCCAAGACCAACCCAAAGAGAAATTAGAACAAGAGAAAACCATCCATCATATTTTGAATTAAAGACTTATTACTGAAATCCTGAAGATTTGTCCTTTCCACTCTTTATATCCCTGATCAATAAGGAAAGGTCACCTCCCCAATCCAAAGAGACTCAGAAAGCTTTAACAAAATGTTTTTTAACTTTTGTGAACTGAAGCTCCAAACTTCCCTCTGGATAAAAGGTTTTCGACATTCAATAAATAATCAGTCCAAATGTTACTATTAAAATTGTGACCTGCAGATTTCATAAAACCCATTCTCAATCTGAACATTTCCAAGTCTTGCTTTTATTACTGACTGATAAGTATGCAGACAATGACGCTCGGGGACTTTTAATTACCAGGCTGCTATTACAGCTGCTAGGTTAAAAACCTGCTTATTGAAAGTGTGGTACAGTCAATTTGGACTCAGATTTAATTTCCCTCTAAGTAAATAAAAGTGCCTAAATGTAATTGACTGATCTTTTGAAATGCAATATATGTGTTTTTGTTTCTAATGCCATTCGAATGACCCCATGCCCAAAATGAGTGCATCTCGAATTTCCAGAATATTTACAAATGCCATTAAATAATCGAAAGGAAAGTCATCATTTAGACAGGAAAGACAATTCAGCGACCTGACTGCAAAAGGACTGAATGGACTGACATCTTAACCTATGGTTCTGGGTCTATATTCTTGGTCTCTCCAATATGCAGCCTGCCCTCCCTTCTACATAGGTGGGACCACAAACCCCAGGACTCTTTGCATAATACAATACAACTATGATAGGCAATGGAAAACTGGACCTTTCTGCACTGCAGCTTGAAATTTGAATTCTAGACAGGATGCTAATTGTTTCAAAGTTCCCAGACTAATAGGCTTGGAACCAAAGACATCCAGGTGCATTGCAAACTCCATTTGAGAGAACATTTCATATGCTGAACATTTAAGAATTATTTATTGAGTATACACCATGTTCAAGCTACTAGCTAGGCTTAGGAAACTAGAAATATAGAAACCGGAAACATAGGAAACTACTTATGGATCTTACAGTGAAATGGAATAGATTCATAAATTAGAACATCTAGACGTGAGACTCAATTGTATTTTGTTGCTCTTCAGACATTTCAGTCACATCTAACTCTTTGTGACCCCATTTTGGAGTCTTCTTGGCAATGATTTTAGAGTGGTTTGCTAATTCCTTCTTCAGCTCATTTTTAAGATGAGTAAACTAAGGTAAACAGGGTGAAGTGATTTGTATAGGACCACACTAGCTAAGGCCAGAGCACTATATCCACTGCAGCACCACCTAGCTGCCCTAGACTCAATTTACAAATATATACTAATCACCTATGACTTATTCGGCACAATACTAAATGCTGGGAATACAAGAACTTATTGGTGAAACATTTTCTGCTCCCCCTTCCCCAGTTGCTTATAGGAAAAGACAAAAGAGAGTTCAGTTGAATTCCCTTCTCTGCCACTTACTATGTAATTTTTACAAAATTACTTCAGCTTTTCATATCTTGGTTGTATTTGTTTTGGTTTTTAATCTCTAATTCAGTTGGGCTAAATAATCTCTGAGGTCCCTTCCAGGTCTAATATTGTGTGAGTTATGAAGTATGATATAAGTATAAGTAAAGACATCATACACAATTTAATTTACAAGAACTCAACTATATTAACTCGGAAGGAAAAAAAAGAGGGGAAAATAATCATTTAAATTGCATAAGGATTAGCTCGGCAATTTCACGGGCATAGGGAACACCACAGATCAACATCTTCTCTGGAACTCAGAATTTTCTGGAGCTCTAAAAGGTTGTGATTTGCCCAGATATATATATATATATATATATATATATATATATATATATATCCCACTGATTTTCCATTTCAAACTAGGGCACCTAAATAGATTGGTTAATTGTGGTGCTACACAAGGGTGATGGATGCTTAAGCAGTTACACCATTCACTGGCATTTCTTCTCAATGCACCATCTGTCTGCCCTTTGTTCTTTCTAGCCTTTGTAGAAGTCCCCATTCCTACTTGACTCTCAGACCCATTACTTCATGGGAAATGAGGGGATTCAGCTCATTTGGTTGAAGGTATGGAGGCAAGCATTAAAGAAATCACAAAATTGCCAAAGGAGGTCAGATCAATGACATCTATTTTTATATTCTCCCACTAGTAACTACTAAGACTTTTTAAGAAACAGCAGAATTGCTTTTCATGAGATTAGCCTTAAAAGTTCAGTAATAGGAGATAAAAGATGTTAATGAGTTCTACTATGCATTAACTATAAGAATTTATGGAAACTTTTCTTGGACTCATTTATATATTCGGCCTCAAAAAGTATCTATTATTGCTAACTATATACCAAGTGCTATAATAAAGAAAAAAAAGACAAAAACAAAAATAATAACCCTACCTTCAAAGAGTTTATGTTCTATTTGGGGTGGAGGGGAAGTAGGTAGAAAAATCACCACCCACCAAAGTCAATACAATATGAAATGTCCATGTTAGAACAAGGTAATCCCTGATCCAATGGAGTTGTTTCCTTAACTCCTGATAAAATTATTCAAGTAGGTCATTGTTAGCTCCTGATCAAATTGAAGAATTTCCTCCATCAAATCCTTTGGATTAAAAAGCATTGGCCACTGAAGGGACAAAGGCAACTTCTGGTGATTAACTAACTTTAGTCATACAACCCTTGAGATCAGTAAAAAGCAAGATGGCCCCACCTCCTGGGTCTAGAAATTTGAACTTCACTTTGCTCTTTCAAAGTACAGCAAAGAGAGATAATTTCTCTCCTATACCACTACAACAAGGAGCATCATCAATGGCAGCTCATGGTAATAAAACATATGTACATTCTCATACCCCAAAAGGAGGGTTCAAGAACACTCTTCCTAATCCCCAATCTCTCATGTAAAGAGAGTGGATCTTGAATTCTTTAGGTAGCATGATCTAACAGAAAATGGGCAGCACCAACTTGGACAGTTTCCTTCTTGTTATCTCCAAGATGAAAAGTTCAAGAATTTGAAAATTTGGGTACCAAAACTTCTAGAGACCAAATATTCCCTTCTGTAAAATGTTCCTTGGAGAAGGAAAAAGATTTTCTACATGGTTCATGTAGCACATCCAAAAGTTTGCTGGGAAATATTTAACATTTAACTCTCTGAAAATAAAATTTGAATGTACCCACAACACACTTTTAAGTTTAATGAGTATCATCGACATTATCTCCATCACTTTCTTAATCCTAGACAGTAAAAAAGGAATAAATCAAGTCTTTCTTTATTTCCAAGATGGAGATACTTACATTAAAATTTAGCAATTGGCTTTCGGGAACCAGTGTGAGCTGGCTCTAGCATAAACCCAGGCCCATGTCCTACTTAGAACAAAGCCAATTAGTGATTCGGTGGAAATCCAAAGAAACTGTTTGTCCAGAAGAGTTCAAAGCACTACTACAAAATACTAGACTAGTATTTTACATCTTGGAGTAACTATACAGGATTTTAGGAGGAAGAGACCCAGCAAAATGACATAGTATTGTCCCAATAACAAGCCCAAGGTCAGTTCTCTTCTTAAAAGGGAGCTAATGATCTGAGTTCTTTTACTTCTGTGTATCATCATGGGTTTTTGATAAATACTTATCATCTTGGCCATTTTCTGGGGTAAATAAATTCTGTATATTATTCTAGATTAATCCATCTAAGGGTGAGCTAAAGAAAGACATCCCAGATCATCGGGGGTGAAGTTTCCAGAATGAAATTCATGATGGGTGAATCCAAAGTCCTATGGAGTTAGATTTACATTTACAAAATAAATGCAAAGTGATTTGAAGAAGCTGGGAGAAATCAAAGATTTAGAACTGAGAGACATCAAAATGGACCTTGGGGAGGAAGTGACGTTTGAACTGAACCTTAAAGGACTCTAGGTAGAAGTGAAGAGGACAATTCAAGAATGGGGAACAGCCTGTGCAAAGTCAAAAAGATAGGAAATGGAATGTTGTGCCTGAAGATGGACATTTTGGCAGGAAAATTGATTGTGTGATGATAAGGCTAGAAAGATAGACTGGAGCCAGTCAGTGAAAGGCTTTAAATGTCAGGGAAGAATTTGGATCTCATCCTAGAATGGAGAGCTTTGGGAGCCATGGAAGCTTCTCAAGCAGAGCAGGATGTGGTCAAATCTGTGCTCTGGAAATAGCAATTTGACAGCTGAAGGAAGGATGAATTGGAGAAAAACTGGAGACAGTAAATATTTTGTAAATGTAACTTGTGTAAATGTTACCCCCAACGATTCTGGGCAAACAAGGATTTGGGATCTTGATCCCTGTGGATCAATATCTTTTTCTTTGGTTCATTGTCACTATTTGTATTAATGCAGGAAAGCTTTCAACAGAAAACTTAAATATAGCTTATGTCTACTGTCTCTCAAATTAGAAGAAAATAGTATGAAAGATGGGGGATGAAAGCCTGAATTAGGAAGAGGGTAGTTGTAGGAAATATAGTTGAAATGGAATAGCCAAGTTTTGGCAACTGATAAGAGATGAGGAGAGGGATAAAGGGCTAGAGTCCAAGAGAGAGATTGGGGTCATGAAGACCGGAATGTCATCTACATAGCAATGATTACCTGAATCCAAAGGAGCTGAAAAGATCACAGTGTAAAAGGGAGCACCGAGATAAAAGATAAGGACAGAACCTTGGAGGATATCAGCAGTAAAGAATTCTTACTCTCTCTTTTGTTCACAGCCCATTTCCTAGAAACAAACCAATCATCCAACCTTCTACATTTAGAAACTTCACTTCACTTCCTCTCGATTATTTTTCAACCTCTAGATATATACAACTTCTGACCTTGCCCCTCAGCCAAAGCTATCCCCACTTGATCTTGACAGTGACCAACCCATTGGCTGTTTGTCAGTCCTTATCTACCACCTGTTGGAGACAGCATTTTCATGATATTTTCATAAAGTCCCAGCAGCTTGTACAGGCTCCTGGGAACAAATTGTTAAATTTTCAATGTGAGCATTTACATCTAAGAAATCAAACATTGTATACAAATCAGTTCTTGATTTATCACTTTGTTGATTATCTAGACTTAAGAAGATGATGGAAAAAATATTAATAATACAAATTAAATTTAGATGTGTGCTGTGTATATTCTTCCTCCCCTGCCCGTCCCCTTCCTCACAGATTTAGTTGTTACCAGCTTTCATGAAAGTAGCAATCCCTCTATCTGTTCTAAACCTGCCAGGCTTCAAAGGTTCCATTTGGTGATTGAGTTCACATTTTATCCTATTTATGTCCTTGTTTATTTAATCTTCAGTCATATAAAGCAGCTGGTACTGGAATGAAGGAAGCACTGATTTAGAGTGAAAGACTTTGGTGCAACTAGAGATCCTTCCATTTATTTAGCCACATATTTTCAGGCAATTTTTTTCCTATCTGAATTTCCACATTTATAAAATGGGGATAATAAGATTTACTTGGTCTTTCTCACAGAAGAACTGAGATGATCAAATGAGATAATCGTCATAAAGCACAAATTTGTATCACAAACTTCAAAGTTGTGTCATAAAATCTTAAAGCTGATACCATAAATGTCAGCTCTTATTATTACCCTCCAACATGCCTCCTTTGCCTTTTTCTTTCCAGATGGAAAGTTCTAAAATGTTTAGTATCTTTAAAACACCTTGTACTTTTGGCTCCTTCTTCAAAACCTCAGTTACCTCTATTCTTGTATGCAGAAAAACATCAACAGAGTTGGGAGGAGCTTGGGAACATCTCATCCATCTCCCTCATTTCACAGATGGGGACCAGATCCAGAGATGAAGCCACATGTCCATAGTATTCCATTGTGTAAATGGCAAGGCCTGGATTCTAACTCAAATCCTTATTACAAAATTAGGATTCTCTCTGAGTGCATCGCCCTGCCTTCTAGTGACCATAACTACACAGGGGTAGAAACCCCCTGGTTTTCTAGAAAGGAGATAGCGATAATGGCCTCTGGTCTACTCCCAATACCCTTTCTTCCTCCAGGTGCCCAGCATTGGCTGCCTTTTTGTTTGATTCTTTGGTTGATTGGTTCGTTTGTTATTTGCCATTGCCATGAGCCTCAATTCACCCTCAAGAGACAGCATCCATTGTTCATTGAGCTGCCCTCTAGAACCAAATCTCATTTCTCTTCCATATAATGTCTTCAAACTTTTGGAGGCATATATACGCTCCTAAAAGGGGGGGGCATTGTTTCATTTTTTTTCTCTGTAACCAGCTAAAGACTCACTTCACAAACATGTATTCAGTGTACTCTCCAAGGTGCTGGAGATATAAAGACAACTATGACAGTTGCCACTATCATGACAATACATTCTATCTGAGTAGACAATGTATATGTATGAAAAAGTATAAAATAAGTAACACTAAATCGTCTCTTCTCCAAGCTGCATATCCTCAGTTCCTTCAACAGTCCAGTGCTTAAGGATATGTCTCTGATCTGAGAAACAGCAAGACTAAGTATAAAAAGCTCTTCACCAGGTTATCAGAAGGGAGTTGACTTTCTCCAACCATAGCTATATTCAGTCTTTCTCCAAGTCCTAGACACATTGGCATCGGTGTCAGTAGAAGGCTAATCCTTACAGATATTTAAACTATTGATGTATAGAAAGGTACAAGGCCATGCTCATGCCATCTCTAGCCATGCTACATGTTCTCCCATGACCATTTTGGTACTTTCCATCCTCCCTACCCCTGCCCCTTCTACCCCACTGGGCCTTGCCACCTACTCTGCATCTGCCCACATACTCCCAGCTCAGAAACCATAATCAAATCAATATTGCCAGTTGCTACTGCAAATCATGTATCAATCTCCTCTCCTGTGTTTCCACTTACCAAGCCTGAGACGTCCTGAAACAAAACATCCATTTTCCCACATATTGTCTCTTCTGATTAGGAAAGAGATTTTTATGAGGATTGACTCTCTTACCTTGGTATTTGCATCCCCAGGTCTGAGGTCAGTGCTTGGCACATAGAAATTATAAATAAACATTTTTTTCCCTTAATTCAGGAGAGCCTACCAGTTCTGTTCCATCTCCCTTGAATTCTCATTGGTTTTCCTATTTCTCACACAACAAACACACAGACACACTCAAACCCACAAGGACTGAGCCTTTGTCAAATCACTCTACTGAGGAATCCAAACCTGCCCAGAAGATCCTCTGGAACATAACACAAAACCAACCTGACGCTGGCCAACTCTTCACACAGCTGGAGCAGATTGTGGCCTGCTCTGGACCATGTGGAATGGATTTTGTTTACCAGCATCTGTGATTGAGGACAGCTGTTATACGCCCTTCAGTTTTCCTCAGGAGATGCACTGTGTTTCCTTTCCACCCACAGGATGTCCAAGAGCACACAGTGTACCACAGAGCTGGCCATTCTGATTTCTTCTAGGAATTCTCACAACCACAATTGGGAGGAGAGGCCAAAAAGACAGTGTCAATCTCATGCAGAATTATATTCCTAAGCATCAGGAAATGAAGTGATCTATCTTCCAGCCTTCTGATAACAGGACCTAAAGCAAAGGAGATCACTTGTATAAAAGCAAAGTAGTGTGTATTTCAATATGCCCTTACGACAGGCCATACCCTCCAGGAAAGAGAAATAACAGGAAAACCAAAATTCATCAATCCAAGGGAAGCTTGGGGAAAAGATTAGATAATCTAGTTCAATCATCCTCTCACACCTATTTCAGAATGAGGAAGTTAAAAATGAGACTGGGTGATTCGCTCAAGGTCATCCACATAACTCCTTGCTGTTCCTCACACATTACATCTCATTTCCCATCTTCTATCACCATTCCTTTTCTTGGCTGTCTCTTTTGCCTAGAAAATTCTCCCTTCTCATTTTTCCTTCTCCTGCTATCACTAGTTTCCATTAAGACTCTTCTCTAGCACCAACTCCTACAAATTGATTTTCTTCCTAAAATTACCTTATATACATGTCCAAGCTCTCTTCCCATTAGAATATAAACTCTTTGAGGGCAAGGACTGTTTCATCATTTTCTTTGTCTCCCCAGCACCTGATATATACTATGCCTGATTTATCCCATGCATTTAATGAATGTGTATCAATTGATTGATAGTCTTCTCACTCCCAACTGGTATATTAAATCAAAAAGTATAAGAGTGGAACAATTTTCTCTAAATATCTTAAATCAATCATTAAACTAAGTTTCTATTTCCCCCCCCAAAAAAAAAGATATTTTTTAAAAAAATGTAATTTAGCAATTCTTTTTTTACATTTTACAAATTACCAAATGCTGTTCTCCATCTTGAAATGCTCTGGATGTACCTTGGAGTTATGGTTTTGCTTTGTTTTATTCAGTATTCATGAGGCATGTCATATTTTCTGAGGAGTTTTTTGTTGTTGTTGTTTGTTTGTTTTTTTAATCAGAAACCTTAACATTTACCCTCAAGAGGCTTATAATGCATTGGAGAAAAAAACCAATATGAATTAACTTATAGCATAAAGAAGTGATTATGCAAAAACAAACAACCAACATCAAAACTTATGTTGAACAAGGGTATCTATTCAGCCACAGTATAGCACATCATGAAAACTTAACAAGGACATGAGAACTGTCTTCAAGTATTTGAAGGGCTGTCACCTGGAAAAGGAATTAGATTTATTCATTTTGCGTGGCTCCAGAGGGCAGAGCAAGGAGAAATGAGTGCAAGATGCAAAGGAACAAATTTATGCTTCATGTCAGGAAAAACTCACCACTAGTTGAAACTATTTCAAAATGGAATTGGCTGCCTTAGGGGGAAAGGGAGCTGTCCCTCATTATGAGGTGGCTCCAAGCAGCAGCTGAATGATAAAGGAGATAGCTAAGAAGTATCTTAGACAAGATTAGAATTCAAGCCTTCCTGACTCCAAATCCAGCACCCCCAAATAAATCCACCATCTTCCTGCCAAAAGTAGGGTTTTGTTGTCATTATTATTCATCACATGTGACTCTTCATGACCTCATTTGAGGGTGTTCTTAGGAAAGATACTGGAATGGTTTAGCATTTTCTTCTCTAGCTCATTTTACAGATGAGGAAACTGAGGCAAACCAGATTAAGTGACTTGCCCAGGGTCACACAGTTAGTAAGTGTCTAAGGCCAGATTTGAAGTCAGGTCATCTTGATTATAGGCCAGACAGTCTATCCCTGTGCCACCTAGCTTTCCATTAAATTGAGTGCTGAATAGTTAAATGGGTATGCTGGGGACTTTTTCCAAACCTCACTTGGGCCAAGAAGCTAATCTAAATCATCAGGTTTTAGTAGAGATAAATAAAAGGCTGAGATTTTAAAATGTTTCCAAAGAGTTTGTCTTTCCAGTGATGATTGTTATATCACCTGAATTTTCAGTTGGCCATATTGTCCATAAAGGTAAGACAAGTAAGAGCAAAAGGGTCCTGCTTCTTACCTCTTCCTATTGGTAACTGAAGGTGACAAAGGAAAAGGCCAGCCCTCTCAAACTAAAGGAAAAAGAAAAGGAGACAAGATTAGGGAAGAAAATAAAATTGGGTTCCAAATTTGAAACCAAATCTCTCCATCAGCCCCTTTGGAAATGCATCATGGGTTCTGAGATTTAGAGCTGAAAGGATCTTTAAGGACGATATTATCCAACTCCCTGAGAAACTAAGTGACTTGGTCAAGTCCATATGGGTAGTGTCTGAAACAGGGTTTGAATTCAGGTCTTGTTGAACAAAGCTATCTATTTAGCTGCAATATAGCACATCCTGTTGAACAAGGCTATCTATTCAGCAGCACTATAGCATATCATAAAGACTTGACAAGGATATGAGAGCTGTCTTCAAGTATTATAGGGCTGTCACCTATTGATTTTGGCAATAGTAAGGAACACTCATCTTTCTGAGTTCAAATCCAGCCTCAGACATTTACTAGTTGTGGGACCCTGGACAACTCTGCCTCAGTTTCCTCATCTATAAAATGAGCTGGAGAAGAAAATGGCAAACATTCCAGTATCTTTGCCAAGAAAACCTCAAATATGGTCAGGAAGATTGAACAACAGCATGACCTCTTAATCACTGGATTTTTAAAATAATCATTTTTTTAAAGCCAAGCAGTTTTCTCAATCATCCCCTTCTAAAAAAGCCTACAAATAGCAGTCTTAGCTCTTCCTCTGACCCATCCTGGAAGGAACATAGACAAGACAATTCCTCTCCTCAAGGAAGTCCTGGTGGAAGTTAGGATCATTTTCCCAGTCCCCATAAAAAGATTTATTCATTTTTGTTGTTCTACGTCATAAGCCTTGGCAGTGAATGATGACCAGCACCGAGACCCAACTTGGCTCCAATTCATCACCAAGTCATGAGTCAAGAGCTAGGGTTTGAGTACAACACTGGGGATGTCTCTCATCCTCTGCTTGGGAACTTTAAATCAGTTCTTTAAATTTTGATTGTGTGATTGTAAACCTGGGAGATCATCCTGGGAATGTTGCTTTAGGAGAAATTATCAAAGAATGAGTCTACCACATCCCATTCAGACAAAGGCTTCAGGTGAATGAATGGCGGGTAACTCACTGACTTTGACATCTAGCCATTGGGGTCAAGGTGACATGAGAGCAAGGCATGGACCTTAGAGCCAGAAGACCTGGCTTTAAATTTAGGCTCTCCTGTGTCTACTTGTGTAATTCTGGACAATTTATAGCTCACTAACCTTGCTGGGCTTCAGCTCATTAATTTATATAACTAAAAACTTTCAACTAGTTGCTATGCAAAGTCCCTTATAACATATATACACTGTGTATAAATATGTGGGTACACGTGTAGGCTCATGTATAAATAAATGTATAAACTGTGTTCTTTATGTGTATATGCAAGTGCATATATATATATATATATGTGTGTGTGTATTTTATACATGTATGTATATGTGCAAGTATCTCATGCCCCGTGTAGTGATGGCCCAGTATTAAGCATAAAACTGAACTGAGACTTTTGGTCCATCTGTTGGTTATGAGGGTGGTTATCCTTTATTCTCAGAGATCATCCTGGAAGAGGGAAATCTCAGAGTTTATAGATATTTATGATCCTCCATTATTTTTTTTTTTTTTTTTGCTAAGGCAATTGGGGTTATGTGACTTGCCCAGGGTCACACAGTTAGGAAGTGTTAAATGTCTGAGATCAGATTTGAACTCGGGTCCTCCTGACTTCAGGGCTGGTGCTCTATCCACTGCGCCACCTAGCTGGCCTGATGCTCCATTATTTTCAATACCAAAATGTAAAACAGAGGAGCCTATTTTCTCCCTTTCCTATGTCATACCCTTGGACAAAAGTTTAAACTTTTCCCACTAATATAATGTAAACCCAAAGTGTCAAATGCACTGCCTATGAACCAGGACAGTAATAATCCCAAGTGGAGCCCCAACCAGATTAAATTATAATTGGAAAATATTTAATAAAAATATAATGAAATATAGATAATGTTACATTAAGACTGAGTCAGCCTGAATCTGCAGAGATCTTTCTACATGTACTAGTGGTCCTGTTTCTGAGTTTGACATCATTGATGTAAACTTCTTAAGGGCAATAGTTGTCTCATTTTTTTTTTATCATATCTCCATCATCTACCACAACAACTGGCACAGAGTAAGCACTTAAGAAATGCTTGTTAAATGAATGAAAAGATTAGCTCTCCTTTAAGGTCATTACGGATCATTTAGTGTGTTGCAACAATATTTCCATTGGACATGCAAGAGAATTATGGAATCAGATATAGCTCATTCTAAATAAACTGAACACACAGACAAATGCCATATACAATTTTTTCCCCTGAACCTGGATTCTAATTGCTTCTAAAGTACTGATGAAATAATTATATTAAATTTTTATTATATTTATATTATCATTTTATTATATTTTTAAATTATTTGCTAATTATGATGACTTGACTGACCCCATTAATTATAATTTTGATTACTTTTTATACCAGTTTCATTAGGTATAAAAGTCTAGGTTTTGATGCCTTCCCTCTCCTTCTCTCTCTCTCTCTCTCTCTCTCTCTCTCTCTCTCTCTCTCTCTCTCTCTCTCTCTCTCTCTCTCTCTCTCTTTCTCTCTTTCTTTCTCCCATCCCGTGTGTATCTCTGTCTGTCTGTCTATATCTCTCTGTTTCTTCTCTCATCATTATTTCTCATGAGTTCTATTATCATTTCTTCCCAGTTACATATATATATATATATATATATATATATATATATATATATATATATATATATATATATATATATATATATATATATCCAGCCCCAGTCTCTCTCCTGAATTTTAATAGACATTTCAAACAGGATATCCAGGAGACATCTGAAATTCAATGTAATTAAAATAGACTTCATTCTCTTTTTCCCTTGGACCTTCCCCTTTTCCAAACTTCCTCATTTCTGTTGAAGGTACCTCCATTATTCTAGTCTCCCATGTTCATAATCTTGCATTATCCTTAATTCCTCATTCACCCTTGCCCACTATAATTAATCAGTTGCCATATTTTGCTACTCCTACAATATCTTGCACTCCTTCTACACCTACACAGATACTTTAATTTCAGCCTTCATTATCTCTCTCTTAGATGCATTTGACAGTCTCTTAAATTGGCTACTATATCTCAAGTATACCATCAGTTCAGTCCCTCCAACACATTATTATCAAAGTAATTTTCTTCAAGCTCTGCTCTGACTCTAGGACTTAATCATTTCAGGGACTTATTACTTTTAGAATTAAATATAATTTCTTTTAAATCTCCAGCTCCAATCAATCTTTCCATCCTCTTTGGGCTTTATTCCTCATTTTGCCATCTGTAATTGGACTTTCTCTATTCTTCATTCAGGACATTGAATCCGCCCTCCCCTTGTCTTTGTACATAATCTCCTCCAAACCTGGAATGGATTCCCTCCTGATGGAATCCTTTCCTTTCTTCAATACACAGATTCTATCAATATCTTCTCAATGGCATCTTTCCCGATTCCCTTGACTACATGTCCTCCCTCCCAAATTGTCTTGTGTTGAACGACTTTATATTTCTTCTTATCCACATTTTTATTTTTATCATATATGTCTATCTATATCTAAATAGATATATACATAGAATTATATCTAAATATATGTGTACATATAGGCCTTATGAACATATATGCATGCACAAATAGATCCTTGATTCCAAAGCAAAGTTGAGAAAATACATCATTCTCTTCATGATAGAGGAACTATGGCTGTGGAACATTAACTATGCCATCAGACGTGGTTTAATGAATGGTTTAATTGTGCTGACCTGCTTTTCTTTTCTTCTTTATTTTTTATTATATGTGACAACTTACTGAGAACAGATGAAAGAGATATATTCTGAATAAAAAATGATGAAAGGCAAAAGATATCAACAAAATAAATTGTAATCTATTAAGAATACTGAAACTGAGGTAAAAGAGTAACCAACCCTTTAATCTATTGATTATAATTTGGGGTGTTGGATCCAAATAAAGTTTTTCTCTCAATCCATCACTTCTTCCCTTCTGTGACTATCCTTGGGGGTGATAAGGGAACTATCCTAAGCCAATAAAATATGGCTAGACTTGAAGTTTCACAACAGAGCCAAGAAGCCAACAATTAGGAAGCCAGTTCAGACATTCTAATAGTCTTGCAATGACCATAGTATAATCAATCCATACATTATATACTTCTAAACTCATTGTACATGCCTTGTATCTCCCAAGTTTTTGGGGAATAACCACCTTATGATATAACTTAGATATTGTGTCCACAGCAAATCTATGATAACTAAGGAAATTCAGATAAATGTTAGAGGATCAGAAGTCCTTAACTTTTCAAAGATGATCTATGCAGATGAACTCAGAACATGTTTCCATTTCATCTAGGAAAGGATGAATATGCAATGGAAACAAATGGACTTATTCATAGTCCGTGGTATGGAAATAATAGCTGTACAAAATTTATATACAAATTGCCCATCGCTGAGGAGATATGATTTTATCTGATGGCTCTGTCACACTTAATTTCAAATGTACTGAATTCCGGGAAAATTATTATTAAACTAGTTTGACTTACAGAATTTGGGAATTTAAAACTAAAACTTCCTTTTAACTAACCACAGTGTATATAGAATTTTTAGTGGAAGTGATATTATTCATAGCTTAAATGCCATAGGATTGGGATATTAACTTCTACTCAGAATAGCTTAAATTTGTGACAAATTTGACTTTCTTTGCCATTTTAAATTAAAACTCATACAATTTGACACTGCAATATCACCTTCCTCCCATTTTCTTCCAGCCACACTGTTTTCCATTATTTTTATTATCACATCCCCCTGCTTTTATTTTCTTTGTTCCTAAGCTGCTTATGATATGTTTTTTTTTTCTTTTAAGCTTTACTAAGCCTCTCCCTTCAGATCATTGACTTAGAGAAATTGAGAGAAAAGGAATGGACCTTGAAGCCATCTAGTCTAACTTCCTCACTTGACAAATAAGTAAATTGAGGTCTAGATGTTGTGACATCCATTATGAAATGATGATGATTTCTTCCAATAATACAGAATCTTCCTGTTATGTCTTTTTTCTGTCCCCCCCTTTCCAACCGTGTCCAGTCAAATAAGTTATATTTTCTATGTTGTTTATTTCTGCTAGACCCATCCAATCTTATGTCCAATGCTTCCCTACTGACCTCCTACCTGATATGTTTATACAACCTATGTTCTTTCAATAAAACTAATCATACACTAAGGCTGGATTTCAAAAGCCCACAGCAAGGATCTTGAGCCAGGATCTGATCAAGACATTTAGCACAGTAATACATTCAGCACATTGCACAGTGCCTACTGCACAGTAGATGCTTAATAAACATTTATGGATTAACTAAAACTCTTTCTCCCTTCACAATACTCACTGAGAACAGTAAGTTAAGCCTTTTCCGTGTACCATCCTGCAGTTCATCAGTATCTCTTGCTATGTCATGAGCTTGCTTGGTCTAGCAATAGTAGAAGGAAAAAAGAGCTGTGGATATTTCCATCCAAACTAAATTCTATTTTAAAAAATAGTATCTTCCCTACCTCTTCTCATAGGTGCTATTACCAGATTTTTATCTTTATTTGTGATCATAAAAAAAAAACTAGATGATTTCAAAAATAATAATAAAGAAATGTTCATCCCAGGATCAAAATCCAGATCACTGCAATCCAAACACTCAAATGCCTCCCTTTCTCCAGTTTCAGTTTTCTAAGTATTCTTGATTACCAATTATAAACATTTTGGGAGGTTCTTAATCTGAGACTTTGAAGAGTCATCACTTTTCATTCCATTGATGATGGGTGAGAAGCCAACATTATTTCGGAATGATCTTCAGACAAACCTGATATTACATGTTCTTCACATTTAGATCATGTAAATCACCGAAAAATAAAAATCAAGTGGAAATAATGACACATGAAAAGACAACAAGGTATCCTGGGTCATGGGTCAGACCAGAAAGAAACCAAGGATTGTTTAGAGCAATAAGCTTCTGGCCAAACTTGGAAGGATTCAAAATCTTCATACTTGGCTATCTAGACTTGGGGTCCAGTCTAAAAGAGGATGGAGTGCTAGACTTGGGTTCAAATCCTATCATCTAATGGGTGAGCCTTAGATTTCAATTTAATCTTATGTAAAATGGAGATAAGACCTCCCCTCACAAGATTAATATGAGAGTCAACAAAGATAAAGTTGGTAGAACATATTTAAGCTATAAAGTATGAAAAGCTAGGGGAAGTTGGTGATACAGTATATAAATCCTGACATCAAGAAATCCTGAGTTCAAATCTGGCTTCAGACAGCAAGTCATTTAAACACTGCCCACCTCAAGTTCCCTATTAATTGGGCATATTAATAACACCTACTTTGCAGGTTTGGTGTAAGGATCAAATGAGGTGATATTTGTAAAAAGCACCTAGTACAGTGTCTAATTATAGTAGATCCTACACAAATATTTATTTCCTTCCCCATTATCACTGTTGATTAAGAAACTATATAACAAAAAATTTTATAAATTCAACAACTCTTTTAAATGAATTTCTGATACATTACTAACATTTATATAATATGTGTGGGAAACAATGATAATATTAAAATATCAATTACTCAGTCTACATGAAATATGTTTCTATATGTGGCATCCCTCTATGGCACCCCTACTAACATGCACTTTCAGGTTGAATTCCTAGGGGAGAAACTACCACTTGTTTTCAAGGTTCTATATTTCAGAGTATGACTCTTCAATCCTATAACTAGAGGTCATGAGTCATCACCAATGTATTTATCTTTAATGTCAATCCATAGGCACAAGTGGCTAAAAGCAAAGTCCTTCACAGAGATGACATTATAAGAATAATCAAAGAATAATGAAATACTGACCCCATAAATCTGGGCAGCCACTCTTTCCACAATTACACACAGCATCAGTAGAAAAGTAAACTGATACAAAAGGGTATAATAGCAGGGAATGAAGCATGGGAAATACACATGGGGGAAATTTTTTAATTTTTAAAAAACAGAAAAAATTAAAATTAAAAAATAAAAAATAAACAACAACAAAAAAAAGGAAATACACATGGGCTGGACAACTCACAAGCTCAGGATTTAAGACCTTCCTTTCCTTTTTCTTCCTCCCATGGTGCAACATCTCTGCTGGGCATGTTACTCAGCTGGGATCCATGAGACTATTGCTCCCTGGAGCTCCACTCCACTGTCTAAAGCTGGCTCTCTCCTCCACTCAAAGCTCTCTCACTTCAACTCTTGATTAGTCTATTCTTATTGTCTTCTATTGGGTGAATAATCCTACAAAACACCAGAACTCCATGGCAGATGGAGAAAAAGAAGAGAGATATCCTTTCCACAGAAAACATATGAAATAATTTCTCTTAAAAAGCAAATTCTTCCAGAGTAGGCTCTTTTCTGTGCTGCTGGAGGTCACTTCTAAGAACCATTTCTTATCTTGTGTTTGTTCTTTATTCCTAACAATGTCTCATTCTTAAAAATTTACCAAGAACATACCCTATCTTTTGCCATCCAGTGATAATCTGTCCATAATTCCATCAGTTTTTATGACAATCTTCTTCATCAGTCCTTAAGTGTTTACTAAAGATCTACTATGTACCAATTACCTTGCTAAGCACTAGTTATACAAGCATAAAAAGTGAAACAATCTCTAGTTTCAAAAAACTTAAATTCTAATAGGTGAGGCAAAAAGTGTGTGTATATGTATATAGCATGTGGTGTGCATGTGCATGTGTACATATGTATAGATACATATCTTATAAAGTGCACAGTGAATACAAACATATAATTAAATCTAAAGTAATTTGAGAGGAAAGATACTAGCTGTTGGCAAAAGCAACAAGATTTCATACAAATGATGGTAATTAAGCTGTGTCTTAAAGAAAGAAAAGTAGTCTCTGAGGCAGAGGAAAGGAAGAAGTCCATTCTGTGCTTGTAAAATGGCCGGTTCTGAGGCACAGATATGTGATGGAATGTCAACTGTGGGAAGTAAAAGATTAGTTTTTCTGGGTGTCAGAGGCTGAAAAGATAATTTAGAATCAGATTGTAAAGGGTTTTAAAAGCTAAAGAGAACTTTCTATTTGATTCTGGAGCCAGTAATGAAGCATTGGAGTTGATTGAGTAAGGGAGACACAGTCAGATCTCCACTTAAGGACAATTACTTTGATAGTGGTATGCAGAACTGGCTTGAATAAGCAGAAACTTGAAGTGTAGAGGACCATTCGGGAGGCTGTCACAACCATCCAGGTAATCGGTGTTGAGGGCCTAAACTAGTGAGTTCAATGAATTTTAGGGAGTAGCTGTGTGGAGAGAAGAGTTAAGATTTTCTCTATCAGAAGATGCAAAGTTAGAAGTGGCAAGAACTGGTAAATCATATTTCTTGTAAAGGTATAAGGGAGTAGAAATAAATTTTTAACACTTTATGACCTCAGTGCTTCTTTATTTCTATTGTATGATTTTGTATGATTTTATCAACTGGGATTGTTTATAGGATGGAAAAATCTATTCATGAAGGGCATCCTGATCAAGTCATCCCTGTATAAAAACAATTTTGGTTAATGGATTGTTAGGCCCTTGCAATAACTCTGCAGAACCCTAGCAGACCCATTGACCCATTGACCAAGAGTATGGAACACACAGATTTGACTAGAAACTAAAATTTCACATTCCTCCTGAGCATATCTAGTTTTCTTCAGAATATGATTATTTGAGAAGCATGTGAAAGATTAACTTTCAGAAGATTATTGAGACCCAAACAGAATTTTTGGACAGTTAAAAATAAGTCTCACTCAAACTCAAAAAAGTTTATGAGTCCCTAAAATTAAGCATCAGTTACATGTAGCTGTGGCTCATTTGTTTTTAACATATATATTAAATGGACATTTAGTTTGCTGAAAGAGAGTAAAAAAGGGGACCAGTGCCTATGGAACATCAATAAAATGAGCTTTAGGAGACAGAGACCCTCAGATGAAGGTAATGGGAGCAGCTGCTTAGAGAAAACAGAATGTGGAAGCTGGCAGAACTTGAGTTGACTGATTGACTAACTTTGTGACTTTTTACTGGGAGACATACTGATTGGAAGAGAGGCATTGCTTTGATGAAAGCTGATTGGTTGGAGAAAAGCACTAGTATCCTCTCATGGATAGTTTATTAACATAAGAGTTTGCTACCTTTTTGCCTTTGTTGCCCGTTATTACCCTCTGTTACTTGGGAGGAAGAAAAACTGGGCAAAGCTTAACTTTACATATACTTTGCTGTGAGCCTTGGCAACTGGATAAGAGCCATGCAAGGATTTATTGAGATCTGACTAGATCAACTTGAATAATCTAATATTTGAAGAGACAGCTGGGAAAATACTGAATGGCCCTATCTCTATTTAAAGCAGGATATGCTTTCTATTTGGCAGTGCTATGAATGGTCATGGTTTTGCCTTTGTATTTAGTAAATGTTCTCTGTGAGTTAAAGGCGTCACTATAATTGGTTTAATATAAGTGAGAAGCCCATTTATGGGGACTCAAGGCTTACAACAGAGTAGCAGGAACACATTGTTCCTAAGATGATGAGAAAGTTTGACTCATGGATGAATGGGAATATCACTCCACGCTGGAGTGGATCTAATGGGAGGAGGCAGCTTCAATGCAGAAAATAGAAAGTTTTCTGAGGAGAGTTGGTGTTTAGTGCCATGCTCGGACTCTCCATCTATATTTATAAATTGGAGAGAATAAAGATAGGGAGACAGGGAGAGAGAGAAAAAAAGAGAGAGAGACAGAGGAAAGGAGAGAACAGAAAGGAGAGGAAAGGGGAGGGGATGGAAGGAGAGAAGATGGGAAGAGAGGAGAGGAGAGGAGATGGTCTTATTCTTAACTGATGCAACTCATCTGTAACAGAGTTTGCAGAATTCACTGAGTAGCCTGTGGTCACACAGTCAATCTGTGTCAGCTGCGGGAGCTGCCTCCAGCTCTTCCCCACTCCGAGGCTGTTCTTCTCAGTGCTTCTCCACATGAGAATATGGAAAGAAACAAAGAGAACTATTGGCATAAGAGAAATGCTGCTGCGCCATCATCTTTTAAAATTGCCAATTTGTTTCTTATAAAAAACAAACTTCTCTTCAAACTCCTTTCCATTATCCTTCTGTTTCTTGGCCCGTAGCGAAACACATACTTAATTTCGCTCTGCTTACAAACTGATCTTTTACAAATAACATGTCTTATTAGATTAGAGTTGTGACCTTAAACATTTATTCTCTCTCAATTCCCAACCCTAAATCTGAGTGCACAAATAGAAAGAGGAAGGAGGAAGGGAGAAAGCCAAGCGATGGGACAGAAGGGCAGGAAGCAATGACACAAACTAGGGACAAAAAGAATAAGAAAAAACCTGGACTCAATAGGTAGGATAATGACTCAGGGCTCTCAAAGAAAGCTACATCTTGAATAGGAAAAATGAAGTAATGTCCCAGGGTTACATAATACACTAATGTCTTTTTAAGTAAATTCCTTTGTCACATTGAATCCCAGTTTCTAGACTCAGGAGAAGTTAAAAGAAATGAATCATTTCTCTCTAGGCTGTTAAATGGGACCTTATGGCAAATGACAATTAATTTCAGAGCAGGGTACAACTCACTCAGGGAGTTCTCCTGCCTGAGGTGAGACCAGCATCACGACTCAGAGCCCAGCATCATGGGTGGCCCCATGTGTGAGCGTACTTTCCTGGGCAAGGTTCCATTTTATCTTTCCTGTTAGAGAATTAATCCTCTGGTATTATTGTGCATTTTAAACACAATAAACAAAGTTAATAAAGAAAAAAACCAGATCCAGATCCCATCTCTGATACTTGAGTACCTGTGTGACAACTCACCCTCTCTAAGACTCAATTTCCTTATCTCTAAAAATAGAATTATAGCTGGAGTACTGACTTACCTCATAGAGTTGTTATGAGTCTCATATGAGATAATTTACATAAAGTGCTTTGTTAACTCTCAAGTGCTTTTTAAAAATCAGTGATTAATATAATGAGGAAGGCAGAATGGGACCATAAAAAGATATTTGGATTTGGATTCAGAGAACTTGGATTCAAATATTAGCTTTGTCACTCATTATTTATGGGACTTTGAACATCCCATTAAGATCCCAGGATCTCAATTTTTTAAAATATAAAATAAAACAATCTCTAAAGGCCTTCCAGATCTATGCTCCTGTGATCATCATTATCACTTCTTCTAGGGAATATATTTGTATTTATATGTCTTGAAAAATCACTATGAAGTTCAGCAAATGTGAACCATTTGGATTGCTCATGTTTATCAGTGAATTAGATCTTCCCAAAGTATTTTTAATATCTTGGGCTAAAATTTTTATACTTAATAGATTCTGATGCTTGAGCACAGGTAGACGATGACTGACAAAGTAATAAAAAGTGACAGTTTTATGATATTTATGGTTATGTTCCCTTTTTCACAAGTACTAGGCTTAAAACCCTACCTAGTTCAGATTACAAAATATTCCTCTCATCCTTGAGAATTCATTTAAGTCACTTGGCCAGAGCAGTGACTGATCTAGGGCAGTTCAAGAAGACATCATTCACTCTGACACATAGCTTCTCACCTGGCATACTGAAGAAACCAGATCTGTTTAAGTTTTCCAAATCCAGTTGTCCAAAAGCAAATGGTGAAACAGGTAATAAATGTCTTAGGCAGCTCCTTTTATCCCCGTTCTCCCTATTCCTGACCATTTTGTCATCATAAAACTCTTATTCTATGTTACATTTCTGTGAGGCTCTACTCTCAGCAGCCATAATCCCTCAAAGGGTTTATCTTCCTAAGGTGCTTTACTCTGGAGAATTTGAAAGTTTTTAAAGCCAATAGAAAGAATATTTAATGGCAGAATTTCAGAAAATATGAGCCTGTCATAGTTGGGATATTCTAGGACAAGAAACTTTACACAGTTTACCTCAAATCATACAAAAATGTACCCCTTCTCCAACTGTAGAAAGCACTAGTATTTTAGAGTGAGAAAGTATATATCATCCAGTCATATAATCGAATTTGTAAATTTAGAACAAGAAGGACATTTAGCTCAATCTCTATTTTACAAATGAGGACATTGAGAATAAAAAAGATGAAGGGTTGTATTCAATTTTACAGATCTAGATGGCTTCAAAGCTCACTCCAGAGTTCAGGTCTCCTGATTCTCAATCAAGAATTTTACATAATGTAAAATGTATGGGATTTCCTGTCATCAAGGGGAGGGAGTAGAGGGAGGGAGAGGATAATTTGGAAAAATGAATACAAGGGATAATGTTATAAAAAAAATTGCTCATGCATATGTACTGTCAAAAAAAGTATAAATAAAATTTAAAAAAAAAAGAATTTTACATACAGTCTATTCCTAAGGCGGGACTGGATATTTATTTGGTGGTGGGATAAAAGATGCAGGAGCTTTAGTGGTCTGTAAGCACCATATATGTTAACAATATAATATGGTTACCTGAAAGTAATTCAGTCTTAGGATCCATTTTGTGTTTTTTGTTTTGTTTTGTTTGTTTTGTTTTGTTTTTGTTTTTGTTTTTATTATAGCTTTTTATTTACAAAATATATACATAGGTAATTTTACAGCACTGACAACTGCTAAACTTTTTGGTCCAATTTTTCCCCTCCTTCCCCCCACCCCCTCCCTGAGATGGCAGGTTGACCAATACATGTTAAATATGTTAAAGTATAAATCAAATACAATATATGTATACATGTTAGGATCCATTTTGAAGGCATAGTGTCCACAATTCAAGAAGTGATGGTCCCACTCTACTCTGTCCTGACTGGAGCACATTTCAATTATTGTGCCATATCCTGGACAGCAGATTTTTAAGAAAAAGGGAACAAGGAAATGAGCATTTATTAATTGCCTATGATATTCTAATCACTGTGCTAAGTACTTTACAAATATCAACTCATTTGAAAAACATTAGCAAAATGGGTAGTATCCAAAGGAGAGCAACCAAGAAAGTGGTTGTACAAAGATTGGTTGAAGAAGATGGGAATGGTTAGTTAGCAGAGGATGGTTGAGTGGGGACAGGATAACTGTGCTCAAGAATTTGAAATCAGTCATATGGAAAAAAAAAAGGAATCAAGGTATTCTGTGTGACCCCGGAGGACTGAACTGGTAGCAATGTATAGAAGTTACAAAGAACCAAATACAGCCTTGATGTAAGAAGATCTACTGAACCCTCTGTCTGAAAGTGGAATGGATTTCTTTGAGGGTTGTTAGGTTCCCTCTCTGTGGAGGTCTTCAAATAAACCTATTTGAGTCTTTGCTGGGTATGCTCAGAGTTTTTGTTCACGTACGGGTTGGACCAGGAAGTTTCTTTGAAAATCCCTTCTAATGTGGAGATTCTGTGACTAAATAGTCTCTCAGAGATCACCTAGTTCTAAATCCTATGACCCCTATGTTGTCTCATTTCTGTGGTCACAAATAGGGTCGAACTATCTTCCAAGGGGAACCCGATTGGTACAACACAAACTGTTGCCTCTAATCATGGAACCAATGGCTATAATAAACTGAAACAATGATCCCATGCAATGCCAGAAATTGTCAGGTGTCCCTGGCTCACTTTCCCAAAAACTAAACCAATTCAACAAACCAACAGAGCATCTGAAGAACAGACCTTGGCAACAGAGATGCAAATCACACAAACAAGTCTGGAAATATTACCCCATTACAATGGTTTTACAACTGTGAGAAGTAGGAGCAAAATGGTAAATAGCATACTGTACAGACATATGTACACACATATGCAGATACATACACACACATGTGCACACACTATCCAGCACACCGCCTGTCCCAAAGTAGGCGTTTAATAAGTTCTTACTGATTGCTATTCAAAGGTACAGAGAGTCCTGCTGAGGGAGGAAGGGGGAAAGAAAAAAAGTTTAGGAGAGAGAAAGGAGTTCCACTCTGGGAAAGAATATCAGTTAGTTCATCAGCTCAGTGACCCCAAACTAAAACATAAATAAAATTCTCTCCAAATAATTAACCCAAATACCATTTCATGCAATAAAACATGGTCTCCTGTGATGACTGGCTTCAAAAGTGGTTTTTAAAGCTCTTGTCAGGATTCATTTCTGGAAAAATAGAAAAAGCCTCTGGGCACATCTGATACGATTTTCCACTAATAAAAGTTGATTGATTTCATAAAAGAAATGTGTTCGCCTAAAGTTGAATGTAATGCACAGAAGGAAACAATATGGAAAGTTCAACAAATGAGGGACCGAATCTTTATTTGTACAGCAAGAATCTATGGCATTCTCTCTGCATAAAATTATAGACCTTAGGGAAAAAGTAAAATTTATTTTCTTTCAAAATATGTATACTAGCTTGTAAGCACATTGCATTTTCATAAGTATTTAGGGGCAACTGAAAGTCTCAGTCTCCTAGCTAATGTAAACACAAATCTAACTGGATAATTTAAGCACAAGAATGCAAATGACTCCCTCGTTAGAAGAAGTTCACCCTGTCACTGGGGCCCAGAATATCGCATCCAGTCCAATAGAGTAGTAAATAGGGAGATTTTCACATGGGATAAAAACAGCTGAGTGTACGTGGGTGAAAGGTTGGCAGCCAAAGGTAGTTTTTTAAAAGGACAATTCAACCATGGGGTAGCTGTTATGGTGAAGGAAATAATTCAACCCTCTCCTCTCCTCCAGAGTGTTCAGATTGTGGTAAGGCTACTTAGTTACAGGATTCTGGGAAATGGGTGGTGGGTGGCCAGTAGGTAGTTTTAAAGGAAGATGATGGTCACAAGGTCACGCTTTCCCACATCCTCACCAAAAACAAAACTAAACCAAATCAAACACTAGCACCACTCCCAAGTCTCTGTCCTGTGACAAAGCCCTACTGAAGTAACATGACCTTGTGGATAGAGTACTGGACTTGGAGTCAGTCCTCATCGTTATTATACCATAGTCTCTGGATCAAGTTTGTGGTCTGTTACCCAACTCCTCCTTCTGTTCAGGTGGTCTGTGACTTATTCTGACAAAATCACTTTTGTTTCTAGCTCCATTCATCTTCAGTCCAAGGGCTTTCCACCATTGTTTCCACCACCTAAGAACCAAAAAGTGACAGGAATGAAAACAAGCTAGAAAGACCACAGGAACATTGGCTGAGCAAAGACTACACAAAACAAGGTCACAAGACAATTTCTGAAAGTTTTTTTTAATCCCTTACCTTACCTAAAAGAATATAAAAGATTTGGTTAGCCCACGGGTTCCTAGACAATGCACATTTTCCCTCAAAGATGCAATTCGACAAGCAACATTCATTAATCAGCTACTACTGACAAAGGAAATAGCACTCTGGTATCTTTGCCAAGAAAACCTTAAATGAGGTTACAAAGAGTAGGAGACACAACTGAAATGATTGAATAACAATGACATGAGTAACACTAAGTACTAAATAATCTATCTCCCTTACTTTCCCAGGACTATTTATTGCTTTTAGACTCATAAATGGGATAACTCCTTAACCTTTTCCTAAACCATTTTAATACACAAAGCAGGGGTGTACTGGAACCAGCTCCTACTAATTCAGGATAGTCGATTGTTAAATTTCCAGTACACACTGTTACACTCTACAAATTGGCAAATGCTACAAATCAGGGTTTGATTTAGTGTTTTGTTAATTTTTTACAGTTCCAATGATCTTGTGATGAAGAGAGCCATCTATATATCCAGAGACAGGACTGTGGGAACTGAGTGTGGATCACAACATAGTATTTTCACTCTTTTTGTTGTTGTTTGCTTGCATTTTGTTTTCTTTCTCATTTTTTTTTCCTTTTTGATCTGATTTTTCTTGTACCGCAAGCTAACTGTATTAATATATACATATATTGGATTTAACATAATATATATATATATATTTAATATACATATATTGGATTTAACATATATTTTAACATGTTTAATGTATTTTGGATTACTTGTCATCTAGGGGAGGGAGTAGGAGGAAGTAGGGAAAAAATTGGAATTCGAGGTTTGGAGAGGGTCAATGTTGAAAAATTATCTATGCCTATGTCTTAAAAATAAAAAGCTTTAATTAAAAAAAAAGAAAATAATAATAATTTTCTACAGTTAAAAAAGTGATAGGGAAAATGTCAAGAACTCAGATTGGACCTAATAGTATGTCATTTTTTTTCCAGAAAGCCAGTTGTTAAACATTTGCCAGCACACCCTTACTTAAAAAGAACCCTATTTGTAGTTCTACTTTATGACTAAACCCTATCCCTGATGTGGTATGTATTAAGTTCACTTTTTATTGTTTGTCCTTGGAGAAGATAGAGAATGGCTAATCACAATCTCTGTTATAATATCTCTCTCTTAATCTTCAAAGACAGAAGTTAACAGATGGGCAGCCATCCAGGGAGGGTGTGCTCAGGCAGCAAGTCTGCACAACTATTAGGTAAACTTGACCCTTGACAGCCAATCATTTGCTTCATCTGCAGACTCCATTATCAGATGGCTGCCAGGGGATCTAAATCTCCTTCCAGTTTACTCAAGAGTGGTATATTATTGAGTTGGCTGACTCAGCAAAGTTACCTAAGGCAGGAAAACACTTCATCCTTGTCACTATGTACGTTGCCCTTGTTCTCCTTTCCTTCTAGACCTAGGTCAGGTGAAATTGATTGTTGTAATTTTATTTTAACATAAAGACATGTCATTGGAAAGCCACATTTGTCTTCTGTCTGACATCATAGATTACAGAGATATCTCAGGAAAAAGCACAGAGTTTGGAGTCAGACGATCATCCAGTCACCAAATCTGGGAGTTAAAGGTACCCTCCTCTGTGTCCTTCTAGTCCCACACAAAACAATTCCCACAATAACATATTCAAATAGAGATTATTCGCCTTTGGCTTGAATATATTAGGTAGAATTCCAGCTCTAACACTTAAAACCACAGATCTTTAGATAAGTATTGAATAACTAGCTCTCCAGAAGTGAGGAAAAGGTACAGATGATACTCTTTTAAGTTTAATCTGAATTTTTCATATTTCCTTCTTGCTTAATTTTATTTAGCACTAATTGATTTTTTTATTGATTTATTAATCAACAAAACAAATAAATCAAGTGCTGCTTTGCAGAGTTGCTGGTTTCTGAGGTATAAATGCTCACGATGTAAACTTAACATCTGGCTCTCAAACTGATTCCAGCACATCCCTGTTTAAAACCTAGGAATGGTGAGCAAATTGTTTCTCTGCCATGACTCTCTGAAATGAAGTAGTTGGATTGTATCAATCATGTCTCCTTGAATCCACGTAGACAGAGAATTATGCACAATATACGCTACACACACACGAGTTGGAGCCTCCTGAGTTTCCCATGCTATATCAGGATTCCTTATGGCAAAGAATAGTATTGTATTACATATAAAAAAAAAATCTCAGCCATTGGGCTATATGATCTCAAAGGTCCTTTTCAGCTCTAAATCATATGACTTTATGAGTCAGTTCCAATAATTCCAAGTCTCTATCCTTGAATGTGAGTGACAAGGATTTAGGACTTAGCGGGTCCTTCAGTCAAACATGTGCCTTCTCAGTTAGTTCATTAAAAAGTCAAACTCTGCAGGCCTTTAGGGCAAACATGAGGATATTTTCATGTCTTGACTTGAGTTTCTGCCTGAGGAAGGGTGACAGGGTTAGTACTGGATTTGACTCTTGTCAATCTGTTGTTTTTATAAGTAGCACTTTGTACATGTGCCCAGAGGTGTCTGAAATGGGCACATTGTGATAAAGCTCTACATAAAACATGTGGCACATATCCTAAATCATAACCGTGGCAGCTGTAACAGCAGGTGAGATTTTATGGCGTTAATTTGTCTTCCATCAACACACAGCAGTGCCGCAAGCATCCCTGGGAGTGACGTACTCAGATCAAAGGTAAATATGTGCCCAGATAATTAAACCAAATTCTGGAGCAAGATTAATATTGATAACTGAATGTCACCCATGCTTCTTGATGAAAGGGGAAAAGTAACTTTAAAAAGTATGATGGGGGTAAATATTCATAATATATTTATGAATTTTTGCATGCACATAGAAAGTGACTGTGATAATGATTCAAATAAGTCCCTGGAACAGGAAAAGGATCTTGTCAAGAAGATGTGAAGTCTCCAGTGCACTAGAGTTGGGTTGGTTTGTTTGTTTTTCCTTTTCTGTGATGTAGTGACATCATTGCCTCGGGTTCTGGTGTATCACAGTGAAAGATAATTTAAAGGAGGATGCTTATAGAGTCTCCAATTGCTTTCCTAAAAATAAGGTGGCCAGCCAGAGAGGGAAAAAGAAAGAAGACAGGGAATAAGGAGAGACCAGATTGATAAGGAAATGACTGAGGCAAGAAATAAAACTGAATGATCCAGCAGTGAGACAAGACTTAATGGAGGGGACTAAATATTGTGCAAGATAATAGGGAAAGATAAAAGGAAAAAAAAATCATTATTTTGTAGAGTGGGTGATGGAAGGGACCTTTTAAAATATCTACTCTAACCCTCTCATTTCATAGAGGAGAGGAGCAGTAGCCCAACAATGTTCATAGAAGCATACATATACTCTTGTAAAGAGACTTTAGAGAATATCTAGTCTAACTCTACCTTTTAAGAATGAGGAAACTCTTCCTAGCTGTATGACTCAAGGCTAGTCACTTAATCCACATTGCCTCAGGAAAAAAAAAGAATGAGGAAACTGAGGCACAAAGAAACTAAGTGTTTTGCCCAAGGTTACAAAGGTCATAAGGACATAAGGAACAGAGTTGATATTTGACATCAAATCCTGCTTGACTGCAAGAGCAGTTCTCTGTCTACTCTACCATATTACCAACCAAAATCATTTTAAAGAAAAATGAGTCAAAAAATGAGAGAAGTAATCACTGATCATTAGTATTCAGGCCAAAATCAGGGGTAAAATGTGTTTATTCAATGACACACATTAAGTGACTACTGTGTATAAGATCCTGTGATAGAGCCATGGATGCAAATAGGGTACTTAGGTTCTGGGCTTGCTCTTTCATTCCTGACTTCCATCAATAGAATGGGTCCCCAGCTGGTTGTATCTCTGCTCAGGATTCTAGAGGTGACCCCAATGTGGCATTTGTACATTCATCTAAAATCAGAAAAGAATAAACATAACAGAGATAGAAATAAAGGTCCCCTGGGTTCGTGGTCTCATAGTAACTAGGTAGGTTCTGCAAGGTTCTGCTGCTGACAAAGGATGCTGCTTCTGCAACTGCTACCCTTCCCCCCATCCAAAGTTTGATACCAGGTATTTCTTCCTTGATCACAAAGGAGAGATTTCATGTTTTCATGAATACACAGTTCTATCTCAGTAGCCAGCTAAAATATTTCTTGTCACTGAGCCTACAGAAAACTGTAAAGGGCTGAAACTCTGAGTAGGTGCACTGGAATCAGACAACCAAGTACTTAAGGCTAATTACTTATTGGACAATACTCTATTAGCATATGCTTGGAAAATGGCCCTTCCCACTATTCTGTGCTGGCTAGATCTTTTGGTGTATGTAGAGAATTGTAGGAGGGATTAGGGAGTGGAATAAGACAAGCCAGAGTCACTTTTGCGGTGGATGAAGAGAAGGGAGGTTGTGCAGAGCTCATGTCCATTCCCTAAAGACCAAAAATAAAGACCAAGGATTTTTGGTTATCCTGACTCTGGCTGATTCTAAGGCATCAAAGGTGCAAGCCTGGACATCACAGAAAACAAGGACATCTTTGCATGATCTAAAAACAAGGAGGAATATTTCTGGCAACAAGCTCATCAAGACTCCAAGTGCTTAGATTTGAGGCATAGGAAGAGAGGCTCTTCCAAGTGGGGTAAGATGAGCTGGGGGAGATCCAAGAAAGCTGTAGAAGAGGATATCACCTCAAGTGAGCTGAAAGGAACTTAAGGAGAATGTAAGGATTTACAAAAGACTTGATGGCTTATTTCCAATGGTCAATGAACAGAAGAAATGGCTTGCTTGCCCAAAAGGTTTGTTTCCTTCTCATGATCAATAGTCAGCTAGATGATGAAATAGAGCATTAAATTTGAAGTCAGGAAGACCTGAATGTAAATTCAGGCTCAGACAATCATAGCTTTGTGAGCTGGATAATGTATTTATTCAGTTTATTCTTTTGTAAAATTGGGATAAAAATATCTATCTTAGAGTTGTGAGTGTCAAAGGAGATATTTGTAAAACACTTTGCAAACCTTAAATACTATATAAACATTAATTATTATCAGCGAATACAATATATACATAGAGAGAAGGGGGACACAGACCTAGTAAGTCATAAATGTAAGATTTAAATCCAGGTCTAACTTCACTCTCTCCATGATATCATTCTGCTTCCTGTTTTGATACTGTATTTGATACTATACTGATCTATCAAAAACATCAGGAGGATGAGATCTTGACTTACAAGTTAATTGGCTTTAAGAGAGGCAGAGCTTTGCAAAGAGACCAGTCTCATTTCCTCCTCCAAGATCATTGTAGTCCAGCAGCAAGGCATATGTCAAGGTGACTGGCAATGGCCCCAGTGTAGTGGGAGACTTGGATCTTTTTAGGGTAAGGTCTTTCCTTGGGCTCACTTTGTCTGAGGCAGTCCCTGATTGGTTGTTTTTCTTTGTTCTCAAAGAGGACCAAAATGACATTATCATGTTAGAGTTGAGTTACAGTGGGTCCAATTATGGCTGATCAAACCAATATAAGCTCAGAATGCTCAGCCACTGGTCAGACACAAATAGTCCCTATGAATATTTGGGGGCTTCTCTAACTTTACACATCTTGCATTTCTTCTGAGCTAATTCCATCCTGCTTTGCTCACAGAGCGCAGCACCTTCTCTGATGAGGGAACGCCATGCTGGGTGGTCCCATGCCAGTGTCTCCCATATTATACAATTGATTCTAACGTGGTGAAGAAAGAACCTGAGTGTCTGTATTGCTTTTTCTGACCATCTTGTGAGCACTTGCCCTGTATGAGTTTTCCATAATATTTTCAAAGGCAATACCCATTCAGTGACTAAAGAATTGAGGCAAAAGATGGCCTAATTTGATTTCACAAAACAATCAGTAGGGGAGGAGAAAACACACCAAGTTTCTAGCCAGAAAAGAAGCAATTGTTATTTACACTCACTCTGAGCCATCAAAACCCAAATAATGAACAACAAAGGTTTAAAGAGGAACCTTTAATTGAGAGTGATTTGGGTTTAAAAGCATAGTCAAGTAGCTCCATTTGTGTCCCAAACAGCTTTATCAAGCCTGGTTTACCAGAGCTTCATTTCAAGAAATCATGAGATAAAAGAGTTGTGCCTCAGTTTTTGTTTTTTTGTTTTTTGTTTTGTGTTTTTGTGGGGAGATTGTAGAATAAATAATTAGGAAAGAAAAAAATTTATTCCCCAAATTTCAACATATGTTGGTAGATAGTAGTAGTAGTTGTAGATTTCTAATAAATACTGCTGGATAGATGCCTATTGGAAAAGGAAAATCACACAACCAGCTACACATTCTCAATGATCGTCACAGCATTTTGGTTACCCAGACAACTGAACTCTGTAGGACACATAACCAAGTTATTTCTGCCAATACATAAATCCACTCTGACAATAATAAAGGGGGAAAATGGACTTCCGTCTCATGAGAGATCCAAGAATCCATAGCTCAGTCAGACAAGCAAATTAACAAATTAGAGAAGGAAAAGTGTTTCTACATCTCCCCTTTCATATGTTAAATTGAACTTTATTATTGACAATATTGATGGACTAATTAAGAAATCTTTGTTAATGGAGGTTAATAATGAAACTGACACATTTTCAATTCAAGCTGACACAATTCTTTATCCCTCAGTTCTCCCTACTCTCCATCTATATATTTCTTCCCTGCTTACTACTTGAATTCTTTGCAATAAGATTACATTAATAGGACCATAGAAATGCTTTGGGAAGGCAAAAAAAATGGAACCTTGAAGAAGCTAGAGACAAGGGAAGGGAATAAACATTTCTAGTTAGCCACCATGCATGGAGGCAATGCTCCCCAGATGCCCCAATCAGGCTACAGCTCTGCTTGGAGGAAATCTCCAATTGGAAATACCACCATAAAGGAAAGACTCCTTCTTTAGCACTGTTATTTATACAATAGATGTTCATTTTAGTTTGTTGAAAATATAAATGAGATGAGTTTCTACGCTAATTCTATTCGATTCTAATCAAGGCACCTCGTTGATAATAATAGCTCACATTTAAATTGTGTTTTCAATTTTGCAAAGTGAAAAAATCCATTGTTTACATATATAAAATCATTTGATCTTCACATCAATTCTATTAGGCCAATTCTAGGTTACAAATGAGGAAAGTCCAAACCACAAAAAGGTTAAGTACTTTTCTCCAGAGTCACAGATAGACAGCAGGCAACTGGGAGGATTCAAATCCAAATCTCCTGGGATCATATTGTGGCAGAAGTAGGGCGTATTATAGGCAATGTGACATCTGCAAATCCCCCTTATTTCTTTCTAGGATGAGTCACCACAACATGCACACACATGCAGAATATGGGTAAGTGGATAGGTTTTCTGAAGTGGAGAAGAAGCGAGAATTATAATTACCACTTAACCACAATTCACTCTTAAGGTCACAGAAGGAACTCTAGTAGAAATGGGAATTACATGTTTACTTCTCACAACCATAACCCCTAAGATTTCACCACTGTGCTTCCCATTTATATAAATCACTCACAAAGACACCATTATTGTTGTTTTCAGTTATTTTGGTCACTTCTGACTCTTCCTAATCCTACTTGGGGTTTTCTTGCAAAGATACTAGAATGGTTTGTCATTTCTTTCTCCAGTGCATTCACAGATAAGGAAACTGAGGCAAACAAGGTTAGATGACTTGCCCAGGGTCATACAGCTAGTGAGTGTCTGAGTCTGAATTTGCACTCAGGTCTTCCTGATTCCAGTCTAGGTGTCCAAAGATACAATTAACTCTTAAAAATGCAACATTTGCTAATAAAATGCAAAAGTCAGAGGGAGGGGGGATGATAGTAAAGGGATAAATATGTAACAATTCCTAAGTAGAAGGCAAAAGCAAGATAATCAAAACATAACAGTCACCCTCTAATTCTGGGTTACATTGTTCCCCTAGTGCACACAGCATCCATTGGGAAGACTGGGTACAAACTTAGAAAAACATAGAAATTAGGTCCATAAGTAAGGGAACCTATATGTCTGTGGAAACTCGTAACTCTTCATTCCAACTTAGGTGCCTGTGGTCTTATTAAGAGAACAGTCTCCTCTTCTACAGCTTTCCTCCTGTCACTGGACAAAGAACAGTGTTAGACTCTTAGCTAAAAGCTGCCTTAAGCATAGGTTTCCCAGATCTGCTCCCTTGTCTAGAAATTAGGGCAGCAAGGCACTCTTTCTGAGAAACAGAGAAGATCAAAGGAGCCCCCTTTAGTACTAGAATGTGCAAATCTATTTAGCTTTTGTTTTTCTAAAGTTTTGAAGGATTTTTCTCTCATTGAGATAGAGATCACAGTAAAAGCCATTGCAGGCAAGTCCTTAAGGAGTTTTTCCTTTCTCAACCTACTGATGGCACTACAGAGCAAAAGAATCTTCCTCCAGTCCGCTCTTCATCCACAGATCTCCTTGTCTCCGATCAACTCAGTTCCTATCAGTCTTTCAGCTCTGGAAGAACCTGAGCTCCACAGCTTTTTGTATCCTTCTTTCTGATGTCCAGAATCTTAGAAACAACTGCTCTCATTCACTTTTTTTAATCTCTGTCCCCTGCTCTCAGCTTCTTCAATCACTAACTCTAGATCTGGACTTCTAACCTTGCTTCTGAAGCCTCCAATCAGGGCTTGTTCCTGAATAGTGACTCTTCTTTAACTTAGGCTGAGAAATCCCAAATCCATGCTTCTTTTAGATATAACACTAATATTATAAACACAATAGTCTCATTTTCCCAAAACAGTTCCTTGATGTAATTTCCTAGTAATAAACTCCAAAGACTTAAAAGCAGTCATATTCAGATGAGTTCCTGGGGAGAAATCATTACAGCCATCTCTATCATCAGTCCATACCTCTCCTCTGAGGAGATGTTCTGTCTCAGAACTTTTATCTGAGAACTGTTTCTCTCTCAGGCTCTCCCGGCACAGCCTGTACTTTTCCTTGACCTGCTTTTCCCTGTGTTTCCTGCAAAATGTCCTTTTTTGCCTCTTTCATCAAATAAAATGTCCATTTAAGAAAGGAACATATACTAGATAATAAGATCATAGATTTCACAACTGGAAGAGACCTTGAGCTCAGCTTGTCTCTGTCATCTCCTTTGATAGATAAGAAAGTCGAGGCAGATAGAGCTCTAAATTTACATTATATTCACTATACCGCTTGGCTTTTAAGGAATATTCTGAGCATCTTTGTTACAACCGTTTTCTGGCTGATGCTTCCTCCTTTACTCAATACATCAAATTCCTTCTTATCAGACTATTTCAAGGATACATGATTCCACAAGTATACAGTGTTCTATCCAGCAGCCCTTTACAATTTAGTAGATGTTCTTCAAGAGTTTCTATTTTCAAAAAAGACATCACGCTGTGAGTGGCCTAGTGATGAACATCTCTGTCCATAGTGAGACTAGTCACCAAATAACAGCCGCACAATTCAGTTCCTGGGGTCACTTCTTGAAACCTTGACAGCTTAGGAGAAGCTGCCAAAGATTTCACTCTGCTTGACATAATCCTTGAGACTCCATGGTCACTTGAATGCCTTTAAAAGGCAGTAAAGTAAGGATTTAGTGGAAAGCTAGATGAATCTACCTAAAATTCTCTTTAGCTGACCCTGTGTCCTGTTTTAAAATTTGACAGTCCCATCAATTCTAAGCTAGTCACTGGTTTTTAGGTCCTTCAAAACTCAGGTTAGACTCATCTTTTTATATGACGCTTTTCCTGATTCCCTCAGCTATTTAGGCTCTCCTCTCAAAACTGCTTCCTATTGATTCTGTATATGTCTGTATTTGCACTATTATTATCTCTGTTAGAATATAACCTACTTGAAGGCAGATACTTTCACTTTTTTCTGTGTATTCTCAGTGCCTGACACACAATGGGTACTTAATAAATGCTTCTCAATTAATTATTTGAAATGATCTACCCCTAGAACCTGAGTTAATCAATCTTAGGGTTGTATATGGACTTAGTAAAACCTCAGTTCAAATCTTGCCCTATGACCCTTACCTATTTGAGCCTCTTTTTCCTCATCTGTAAAATAAAGGTGAGAATACTCATAGCCCTTAATTCATTGGCAGAATTTTTGTGAGGATGAGTTAGGATTGTTAATTGTAGTTGATATTTACACAAAGCATTAAATCTTGCAAAATACAGTCATCGTGTCATTGAGACTCAGAGTATGCCTTGAAAAAGGTGTTGCATTGGGCTATTTTACAGGTCATGCTAGTGTCTTACTTCTGTGGATTATCACCAATTTATCATATGTGTGTATGTGTGTGGGTACACACGGACACATACACACACAGATTTATGGATATACAACACATAGATAGAGATAAAGACAGAGACAGAAAGATAGAAATAGATACTGATATAGACAGACAAATACAGATACAAGTATAGCTGTAGACATAGAGATAGAGACAGATGCAAACAGAGACAGAAAGAAATAGATACAGATACAGATAGATACAGACAGATACAGATACAGGTATAGCTGTAGACATAGAGATAGAGACAGAGATAGAAACAAAGATAGAGACAGAGGCAGCTATGTAGCACTATAGTATCAAAAAAACTCATTATGAATTCAAATCTAGCCTCAGACAATTATTGGCTGTGTGACTCTGGGCAAGTCACAATGCTATTTGCCTAAATTCCTTATGTATAAAAATGTTCTGGAGAAGGAAATGGCAAAGCACTCTAGCATCTTTATCAAGAAAACTCCAAATGTTGTCACACAGAAACAGAGAACTGTAAAATGACTGACTGGAGATAAATATAGGTACAGATATGGTCCTCGACATAGATATGGATATGGACACAGACATGTATAGATCTAGGTACAAATAAAGGTACATATACATATAAAGATATAGATATAGAGACATCTAAATATATAGACAGATAGACATATAGACATAGTGATAGAGTATAGATGTAGATGTAAATATATATAAACACAGATACATGCATCAACATAGATGTAGGTAGATACTGATACAGATATAGATGGATGTAAATATAGACATATAGACATAAAAAGATACAGATACAGGCATAGATATAGACAAAGATATAGACCAAGATATAATCAGGTAGAGATTTGGTGTAGATACAAATGCAGATGCTGAGAAATATATAGATCTAGAAAAAAACCTATGTATATATACATATAATATATACAGACCAGGGATACATGCATAGACAGAGATATCTACAAATATAGATATAAAATAAGGATAGATACAGACACAGACACAGCCCTAGGTGTAGATAGAGACAACCGCAGGCATAGATATAGGCTCATCATCTCGTTTGCACATTGTTCTCTGCATGTTTATACCGTGAAGTCCTCAAGGTCACAATTCTTTTGCCTTCCTTTGTATCTCCAGGGCTCAGCACAATATCTGGTACATCAGAGGCACTTAAATGTTGGTTGACTTGAAGATCCAAATATTTAAGTAACTTACCTATGGACACAAAGCTAATAAATGTTTGGAGACAGGATTCCAACCCGATTCTCTGCCAGAGCCATGTTGCCTCTATGTAGAGACTTGGAGCCTACCGGGAGCCTTGGTTTTTTCCTATTGTCTAAGATGACAGCTGAAAAGCACACATAAGCCCTAAGGGTGATGTGAATGCCAGTTACTGGTGTTATTTTCTGAGTGTTAGTCTTGCACTTTCACCTTTCTAAGCCTCAATTTTCTCCTCTGAGAAATGAAAACTGTGCTCTGGTGTTATCTACCTCACACGATTTATGGTAAGAATTGAAAAAGATAATATATATAAAATTATAAAGTTTAAAGCACTATATGCTGTCTGGCGTTCATAATAATAGTTTATAATTCCTATCCACGCTAATTTGTACTTGTTTTGGCTGGATAATCATATAAAGTATATTAATATTTATATCAATAATATTTTGAAGATATTTAATTCTAATTAAATACAATCTATTTAAGGCCAGGAATTGTAGCATATTTCCCTTGTAGCCCCTTTGGGTCCCAGCCTACTCACAAGAAATAAGAGTAGAGTGTTGATAGACTGGTTTTAAAAACATATCCATAACTCATATTTCTCCTATGCCAAAAAATCCATGAGAAAATATCTAATAGCTATTGTAAGCTTAAATTGTCCTGCTTGGGGAAATGGTTCCCAAAGCTTTACAGATGTTCTCCATTAATCATGTTTCTATGAGGGAGAAAAGTAGTTCGTTCCAATGAGGAGCTGGCCATTCACTAAAAGAGGGTTTAGCTCCATCTGGGAGAAGTAGGGTTGCACATGGTGTTCTCCTACTTAGGGAAAAAAAAAAAAAAAAAAAAAAAATATATATATATATATATATATATACATATCAACCAAAATTACATTTGACCACAATGTCATTCACACTTTAAATTGTATAATGATCTATGTCATGGGTATTTGCATTTTCACATTGCCTTGCTTTGTTTTCAAGAAAGTAATCCAATATTAAATGGCTGACTAATTGCCCAAGAGAGAAATAAAGAGGGCAGGATTACATAGAGACTTGTTACACAGGCAAGACTCACAATTTCCCCAAACTGGGATTGGACAAGCAATATCCAGCCAGTGGATGTTCCAGATGAGGATTCAAGAGAGATATTCATTAGAGTGCTGAGTAACTCAGTTAGAGCAGGAAACAAAGTGAGTCAAGAACAAACAAGCTAATATAAGGAAGAATTTGCAGGCATCCCATGCCCAGAGAAGAAAGACAATGGGAACGAATTTGGGAGACTGCTGGTTGAATTTTATTAGTGGACCTAAATAGATGTCCCATAAGTCTTAGTGGACTGTTAAGTTTTTGAAGCTATTAAAGCTGAATATCCTATAAAATATTTTAAATCTGGAAAGCATTTTACATGCTTTTTTGAGTCTCAGAATAAACTTAGATGCTACGTGCTGAAGATTTTATTATATCCACTTTAGTGAGAAGATAACTGAGGCTCAGAGAGAATAAGGGATTTGCTCTTACTCGCAGAGGTAGCAAGCATCACTTTTTGCACCCAGGTCCTCTTGATTTCTGTGTTAAGAATCATTGTTCTGCCATGTAAATGACCCTGCTTATGACTTACTATGATTGGTAGTTTATGGGATGAAGCCAGTCTGGACTGAGGTGGAAAGGGGATGAAGAATACACAGAGAAGAACTCAAGAAGCCAGATCAGGAACAGAAAGAGGAAGGCAGGAATAGGATAAGTCAAGGACAATACTCAAGATTTCTTCTAGAGGGACAAATTGTGTAGACATAAGCTGCTTATCAAGTGGCACCTTTTACCTGGCCAAGACATGAATGCAGTTTATGAAAACCCATCCAGTCTTAAACATTGTTGCTGTTCGATCAAGTCTGACTTTTTTGTGATCTCATGGACCATATGGGATTTTCTTGGGAAAGATATTGGACTGGTTTAATCCAGTGGATTAAGGCAAAGATTAAGTATCTTGCCCAGAGTCACATAGCTAATGTTTCTAAAGTTGGATTTGAACTCAGTTCTTCATGAGTCCAGGCTAAGTACTCTATCCACTGAGACACCTAATTGCCTCTTATCTAGAGGTTTAAAGAATTTAGCCTAAATTGCTCATCAGTAAAATGAGGGATTTGGATTAAATAATCTCTAAAGTCCTTTTTAAACCTAAATCTTAAAATCTATGATTTTATGATTTTAAAAAAGGGAGAAACACTTTTATACACTCCAAATCTGTTAGGAGCCAGCACTCTTCAAGTCTAGTTATTGAACACTAAAGCACATGGAAAAAGAATTCCCAAATTACTCAAATGCTATTTCATGGATAACAACAAGGCAAGACTCCTAGCTTAGTACAACTATGCATATCTATTGAAAATGACTCCTATGTAGCAAAATTAAAATCCTTTAAAATAATGCCCAAAACATGACATACAATCACTCCTGAGAATCCACATGAAGAGAGAACTGAGGAGACTGAAAGTAAATCAACACATGCTAAATGCATTTTTTTTTCTTTTTCTTCCATTTTTTCCTCTTATGATTTTTCCCTTTTGTTGAGATTTTTATCTCCCAACATGATTCATAAGGAAATATGTTTTTTAAAATTACTATATATAGATATAACCAAAAAATGTTGCTTTTTCATATAACTGGAGAAAATTTTTAAAAACTTTAAAGAAAGGAATTCAGAGGGATGTTCAATATCCATGAATAAGCAGAATCTACATAGTAAAAAAGAATGATCAAATGATTGAATGAAAGAAACATTTATTATTTATAAGATATAAGGTGTTGTGATAAGCTCTGGACATTCAAACACAAGCAATGAAGACAGTGCCATTTCTGAAGAAGCTTACATTCTAATAGGGAAAGAAAACTTATAAAAGGGGAAAATCATAAAGAAAGGAGGAGAGTATATATGAACGCATGGTTTAGAAATAACCAGAAAGTTGCAGGCAACTATTTCTTGGACAGATAAATAGTATCTATGTGACAGTAGATGTAACAGTAGATTGAGTATATGATTTGGAATTAGGAAGACCTGAGTGCAAATCCAACCATATACTGGCTACCCCTAAGCCACTCACTTAAGCCCTACCTGTCTCTAATTTCTTCATCTCTATAAAGGAAAGTTCTTCAGAAAAATTAGATTAATATTGATAAAGTGCTTTTTAAATCTTAAAGCATTATATAAAACCTAATTATTTTTACTGTTTTCATTATCAAGATAAAGCAAATAGTCATCTCATCAGATTCTAGAGTCCCAGGGAAATAGAAACCAGTTTCTAATGGGAGGCGGACAAGGAGGGGAACAAGAGTCCTAGCAGTATGACTTGGAAGTGTGAAAATGAGGCAAATACTCAAATGAACATTACTGATCTAGTAATATGCCAATTAAATCACCAAATGGAACATTATAGAACTAGACAAAAGCCTCCTAAAATTCATTTGGAGGAAACCAAGGATTAAAAATACTAAATAATGAAAAAGTACTGAAGAGGCTTGAGGTTGTCAAATCTCAACTTCTATGTCAAAACAATAATTATCAAATTTATCTACTACTGGACAAAAAATGAAAAGTAAATCAATAAATTTGAATGGAACAGAAAGCCTTACAAAATCACCTGGTGTTTGAGAAAAGGGGGGAAGTGCTAGACTTGAAGTCAAGAGAAACTGGGTTCAAATGCCACTCCAACATTTACTAGCCATGTGATCATGGAAAAGTCATTTCTTCTTTGCCAAGCCTCAGTTTCTCACATGCACCTCCTGGGTTTGTTGTGACGGCCAAATGAAATGAAGCATGGAAAGGGATAAGACAAACTGCCATATAAATGACAAATTATATTATTGATGTTTATTATATCATTAACTGATGTTACCTGAAGAGCAACAGATGGGTTCAAGTCTTACTTCTGACTCAACTTGGCTGTGTGTCACTGAGCAAATCACTGAAGTTCTCAGTGTCCTCAGCAACACTCTGAGATGAAAAGTGGCAGAGCACGTGCCAACCTGCATTGATGGAAGGAGTTTCCTCACATAGGAAGTCTTTATATGAATGAAATCATGAATGCAGTCTATCCTGATCATTATTACTATTGGAAAAGGAATTCCTTTTATATTCCTTATCTTTTTAATTTATGGGATAAAACAAGCATTTCTATAACAGTATTTTTTCAAAGGCAATTGCTGATGAAATTGCAAATCTACTATATAGAATTTGCTATTCTTTTTAATTGCACAATAAATTTATCATGGACATTTCTTTTTTTTTCCTTCCCTATTCACCCTCAGAGATAGCTACCATTAAACACAAATAGGCATAGATATATACACTTATTCTAATTATACTTCTATTTATCAGTTCCTTCTCTGGATATAGATACCATCTTTCTTCTCATGTCCTTAATAGTTAATTTATATGTTTAAGATTGACAAAATGACTTATTTGCTCAAAGTTATTCTTAAAACAATATTGCTTTACTATATACAATGTTCTCTGGATTCTGCTCATTTTGCTCCTTATTATTTCTTGCACTGTTTTCCCATGTTTTTCTAAGATCACTCAGCTCATCATTTCTTATAGCATAGTAGTCATTCCATTACAATTGTATGTCATAACTTGTTCAGTTGATGGGCATCCCTTCAATTAATAGTTCTTTGCTACCTCAAAGAGAGCTGCTATAAACATTTTAGAACCAGTCTGTTCTTTTTGTTTTTTCCTCCACTAGTGGTAATATTGGGTAAGTCATATAGGCAGTTTAATAACTGTTTTGAGTATAATTCCAGATTGCTCTCCTAAATGGCTGAGAAAGAGAATGTTAGGTCAATGAAACAGAGATTCTTTACTTACCAAGTGTTGCGAGAGAGACTGGAAATTAGCATTAACTTCTGATTTAGTATAAATCAGGATTCGATCAGCAAGTTGCACTATGTACTAAAAGCTGTTACTACCTCAGGCTATTCAAGGAATAATTTCCAAAATAGTTCCATGCCAATCTGACCAGATCAGACCATATTTGGTTGAGTTAAAGGGGTTGCATTTGGTGGCAGAATATAAACAAGCAAGAGCACATCCAGAAGATGTGACTGGGATAGTGAGGGCACAGGCAAATCATTTGAAGAAACTGAGAATGGTTAGCAGGGAGAAGGAATAACTGAGAGAAGAGACATGATAGCTATCTGCAAGTAATTACAGGGTTGGCATCTAAAAGAATAATTAATTAGACTTATTCTGCTTATTTTGGGGAGGACGAAATCAAGTGAAATGAGTTGTAAGTTGAAAAGAAGCAAAGAAGGAGGACAGAGGAGGAGATGGAGATGAAGGGGGAGGAGGAGAAGGGGGAGGAGAAGGAGGAGGTGGAACAGGATGAGGAGAGGAAGGTGAAACAGGAGAAGGAGGAAGAGGAAAAGAAGGAGAAGGATGAGGAAGAAAAAAAGAAAAAGGAAGAGAAGAATGAAGGAAAAGGAGGAAAAAGAAGGGGAGGAGAAAGAAAAAAGACTAGAGGAAAGATGAAAAGGAAGAGAAGAAAAGAATAAGAAGTATATAGAAAAGGAGGAGGAAGAGACGGAGGAGGAGGAGGAAGAAGAAGAAGAAGAAGAAGAAGAAGAAGAAGAAGAAGAAGAAGAAGAAGAAGAAGAAGAAGAAGAAGAAGAAGAAGAAGAAGAAGAAGAGGAGGAGGAGGAGGAGGAGGAGGAGGAGGAGGAGGAGGAGGAGGAGGAGGAGGAGGAGGAGGAGGAGGAGGAGGAGAAGGAGGAGGAGGAGGAGGAGGAGGAGGAGGAGGAGGAGGAGGAGGAGGAGGAGGAGGAGGAGGAGGAGAAGGAGGAGGAGGAGGAGGAGGAGGAGGAGGAGGAATAAAAAGAAAGATTACTTTGAAATACTCAAACATTGTGCATAAAATTCATAAAATTCAAATGATTATGTAATTGGATGTTGGTAACCACCAAAGGTTCCTTTGATAGAGGATATAATTTCAAATAATGAAGGAGAATTAAATCAAAAAACAACTCTATTGTACCTAACATTACAGTTATATGGGAGAACAGAGTCCATCAGTAGGGAGACTATAATAGCCAGCCTAAATCATATAAGATCTTAGAGTTACCTTTAAAATCTACTAACAATTAACAATCTAGAAATTTTGAAACTTGGAGTGTCAGAACTATTAAGTCAGTGACTTATATAGTGATGCACTAGATAAAACAGGAGAGATGTTATTCATATGATTAGATTTAATTCAAAAAGATGTAAATTGTGGGTCAATACATTTAACTGTTTTATTCCATTTATTGTAGCTGTTGAAATATGTGTGGTTTTATTGGTGGTGATATCAAATAGTGATATATAGATAGATAGATAGATAGATAGATAGATAGATAGATATAGATAGATATATAGATATATAGATATTTGTGTTTATGTGTATTACATATATATTTGTGTTTATATGTATTATATATATATTTGTGTTTATGTGTATTATATATATATATATATATTCCATATTGTACTGAATTTTCACATATGGGATTACTTTATGTAAGTTATACATTTGATTGTTTATGTGTTACATTGTATACCTACATTGATCATGGATAAGAATGTTTATTTTGCCATTATAGAAAGAGAGAGATTTTTATGAATAAGAATGTTTCCTTTTCATATCTGATGTGTATATATCTGGGCTCCACTTTCTATCCTTAACTTTACATGTTTTGATCTCCATGAAAAATGATGGCCCCTTCCATTGTCCCCCTAACTTCCCTTTCCAGCTTCCTTTTATGTGTTGTCATCCTCCATTAGATTGTAAGCTCCTAGTCTTACATGAACTGATGCTAAGTGAAATGGGCAGAAGCAGGAGATCATTGTACATGGCAACCACAAGATAATACAACGATCAATTCTGATGGACGTGACTCTCTTCAACAATGAGATGATTCAAACCAGTTTCAATTGTTCAATAAAGAGCACCATCTACACCCAGAGAGAGAACTGTGGGAGCTGAATGTGAACCACAACATAGCATTCTCACTCTCTCTGTTGTTGTTTGCTTGCATTTTGTTTTCTTTCCCAGTTTTTTTTCTTCTTGATCTGATTTTTCTTGTGCAACAAGATAACTATATAAATACATATCATATATTGGATTTAATATATATTTTAACACATTTAACATGCTATCAAGTGGAAGAGGTGTGAGGAAGAAGGGAATAATTTGGAATAGAAGGCTTCGCAAGAGTCAATGTTGAAAAGTAATCCATGCATATGTTTTGTTAATAAAAAGCTTTAATAAAAAATAAATACATTAAAAAAAAAGATTGTAAGCTCCTTGAGAGTAAAAAGTGGCTTTTTTTCTTATTTATACCCCCATTGCTTACCACAGTGTCAGTAATATGTGCTTCATAAATAATTGAATTAAAATAAATATTATGTATATTAAAATAATCTAATGGAAGGGTTCTTTACCTAAAACCCATGAAATTTCAGTATAATTGGTTTCCTTTGTAATTCTTATATTTGATTTTTTTTTGCATTTAAAGATATTTATTCAGAAAAAGGCCAATAAGCTCTAGCAGGATGTCCAAAGAGTCCATGATATACACAAAAAGTTAAACACCCTGATCTGGGACACCAAATGGCCCACAAGAAGCTAAAACAACTGTAGGATTCCATGAGAACAATATGCTTTTCCAGGAGGAAAATGGAAAAGAACTCAGTAAATGTTTGATTGTATTTGTTTGTTGGTATTGTATATTGTTTATTTGCTTCAATATTCTCTAGGCCAAAAATGAAAGGCCAATATGCAGTTAAGCGCATTCAACTGATTTGGAGTAAAGTCAACACCATTTTGCCAAAGTCACATGATTAGACCTCAGGGAACATGGCAAGCTTTTTTTTATCAAGATAAAGTTTGCCTGAGGTGGATCCAAGAGCTCTAATTTCTAGTAGATTGAATGCATTAATAACTCATATTCCCTAATTGAAGGATTTTTAACCAGAAGTCCATGAACTTTTGTTCTCATTATTTTGTTAAGAGGATAACTATAATTGGTTCCTTTGTGATCCTATGTATTTGATTAAAACATGATTCTGAAATGGGATCTATTGGCTTCATCATCCTGCCAAGGGAGTCCAGGACACCCCCCACATACACACACACACACACACACACACACACACACACACACACACACACACATTTGCACGCACACACATACAAGGTGAAGATTTAATATAAAATGTATTGACTTTTAAAAATATTTGACTTCTTGTTGTCATATGCTTTACATGTGCTCTACCATCTTGATTTCAGGTATGCAAATATTCACTGGGGAGAGAATGTGGTGAAGGAGGCCTTTTACTATGTGGATATTTTGATTGCTAAAAGGAACAGAAGAATAAACTTTCTGTGGGGAACATAAAATCAGCTTGAGGAAAAACAACCCCCTCCCTTTGATAAAAATCCTCTGAGGGGAGGCATAGACTGTTTGCTTCAAGAGAACAGGAGAAAGAACAGTTTGGCTCAGAGCCGAGACTGGAGGTGGAGATGGCTGCAAGGCACTATTGTCTGTCAGCTTGTTTACATAGGACTGTTTTCATGGTTTTGAAGGCTAGAGCAGGAAAATTATAAATCACGGAGCTGCTTATCTGGGAAAATGTGCTTGTCATTTGTACCAACCAGACAGAACTCAGGATTCATTTGTTTATTTGTTTGGTTAGTTGGTTGCTGATTTTTATTCCTTTGTTTGTTTGTTTTAAATTATCCTGATTAGAGTTGTGTAACTATCCACAGGGAGGCCCTGAATGGAAGCATTAGAAGCCAGATGAAGTTAAAAGATGAGAAGCCAGAGATTGGAAGAACATGAAGACATAGCAGTCACTTGGCTGAGCTGATGGTGTCTACTGTCCCCTGCTGTTTGTATTAAACAGTAGAAATATAGGATGATGGCAGCTGCTTCGGGATGCCCTCAAGGGAGGATGTCAGGATTGGAAACCCTCTTTACCAAAAAGCTTCCATCTATTCCCTGTGAAAGGTGAAATCCCTTTTACTGCTTCCCCCTTTCTTGCTTGAGAGGGAAAAAAACTGAGGAACTGTGTAGATTTCAGGCCTAATATGAAGTATAAACCTAGTATTTACATTGTATTTTAATATTTGAAAGGTGCTTTATATAGACTATCTCATTTTGATCCTCCCAACATCCTGTGAGGTAGATACTATTAATATTCCCATTTTACTAATGGAGAAACTTGAGGATGAAAGAGGTAAGTGACTTGACCAGAATTGCATAGCTGCTTAAGGGAACCCCTTATCACGGAAATAATTTTACACTGCTTGAACACACAGCTAAATGGGCAAACTGGAAAATTCTAGGAGTAGGGATGCTGTTTTACCCAAAGAATTTAAAGAAAAGAAATTGCCCAGACAGAGAGTTGGAAGAACCAGAAATGGAGTAAACTGTTCCCTAAAGAAACCAAGAATATAAAAGTTTACAATTCAGTATTGTAGATTATCCCAAATACACGGGTTTCTTTAATTGTGAATCTTTCTTCTAGGTTTCTATGAGGCTGTGTCTGTTCTCCTTCACAATTATTCCTTACTTTGGTAAGAAATTGTGATCTACATTGTATACTTCACAACAATACTATATGATGATCAATTCTGATGGATGTGGCCATTTTCAACAATGAGATGAACCAAATCAGTTCCAATAGAGCAGTAATGAACTAAACCAGCTACACCCAGCAAAAGAACTCTGGGAGATGATTATGAACCACTACATGGAATTCCCAATCCCTGTAATTTTGTCCGCCTGCATTTGGATTTCCTTCACAGGCTAATTGTACACTGTTTCAAAGTCTGATTCTTTTTGTACAGCAAAACAGCTGTTTGGACATGTATACATATATTGTATTTAATTTATACTCTAACATATTTAACATGTATTGGTCAATCTGCCATCTGGGGAGGGGGAAGGAGGAGAAAAATTAGAACAAAAGGTTTGGCAATTGTCAATGTTGTAAAAATATCCATACATATATCTGGTAAATAAAAACTATTAAAATTTTAAAAAAAGAAAAGAAATTGTGATCTAGATATATGGATGGATTGAGAGACTTCAGTTATTCTTCCTTTTGCTTCCTATTGAGCAAATATAATTCTGTGATGATTTTTCTTTTTGCTTTCTCTTTTAATAAATATTTTATAATTTATTAATTAATTCTAGTGTAATTGTGATTGCTTTGTGTAAATGGAAAGCACACTGGTTGGGGGGCTCAAAAACAAATGGCATGGAGTAGAAGTGTATCCCTTTATACCAAAATTACTCCTCAGACTCTAAGAATTGAATTGCATCACTGTAGAATGCTTGATGCTTTATTCCCAGGGTCAGCCTGAAAAAATGACCCGCCAGTATGAGTGTAAATTGAAGGTGAATCCAAGAGAAAAAGAAGATAAAAGTATTGTGCCGGATGCCATGCCTGTGTGCAACATTTCTAGCTTTTGCAAGCCACATTCTGGCTAAATATATACATGTCACTCCCATTATAACAGAAGGTTCTTAGATGCAGGGACTTTATTGCTCTTGGAATCCCTATCACTTCGAACAGTTTATCCTATAATAGAACACATAGTAAATTTGTATTGACTGATTCCAATAAAAACCCAAAAGTGTAATGGACTGCTCGGGAGACAGTAGAGTCCCTCTTATTAAAGATTAACAAACAGAGGCTGGCTAAACACTTGCCACTGACATTGTAGCAGGTACAGTTTAAATTAGATGGCTTCTGAGCTGTCTTTCAGTGATTCCCCAAAAAGATAATGCAGTAGAGGAGAACAAAGGAAAAGACTCCTAGAAATTTAAGTCTTGCTTAGATGGTGGAGTATCACTAGTTGCAAGCTCAAGAATTTGCATTTGATCCTCTAAAGAATGGAAGAAAATACAATGTTGTTTTTGAATAGGGGAAATAAATAATGAAAGCATTTTATCAAGATTAATCTGGCAGGGGTGTTCAAAGAATACTTTCCAAAGCAAATGGCCTCACATCAGAATCCAGAGATCTTTAATAAGCCAAAAGCATATGAACCTTCAATTCATGGGCAAATTAAAATGTCAAGGTCAAAAAAATTAATGCCATTCCTCAAAGTCATCCTACCTGAAGCTTGCGTTTAACTTTTTTTTATTGAATGACTAATTAATGAAATCAAATTTTAAAACTTTCAGTCAGTCGCATATTTTTCCCATTTTTATTTTTCCTTTTTTCCCTTTTAGATGAGAAATAAACATGGTAAGATATTTCCTCTACATAATTTCCTCTCTTAATTTCTGACTTCACCATATAATTTCCTGCCTTAATTTTTTCTGTTTTGAAAAAAACAAACATCTCTATCTGCCAAGGGTTTAAAAAACATCCACCAGTTTCAGGATTATATTTAGAATCATCTAGCTAAGAGTGCTTGACTGGGAGCAGAGAAATGTGGGGAATTAACAGATTTTGCCACTAATTTCTGGGTGATTTTTGGTGAGTTATTAAGCTTTACTAAATGGAGAAAACAACTTCATGAAAGTTAAGGAAAGCTAATGGCCACAGTTAGACCCTTGCTCAGATTCTTACATATGTTTCTCCACTCCCTTTGATTAGAATAAAATGTCATGGGAAAATCCATTAAATCAGTCAATCAACCAACAAGCATTTGTCAAGCACCTATGTGCTGGGCACAATGGTAGGTACTAAGAATCTAAAAATTATACATGAAATAACCTCTGTCTTCAGTTGAAAAGAAAACTTGCATAAACAGACGTAGTAAATGATTATCATATGAGGACCTTCTTATGTCTTGGAAAATCAAAACTTCATAAAATTTTAGAGCTAGAAAGGACTTTAAAGATCATTAAGTTAAATTATCTTATGAAAGAAGCTTCTACCAATCAGATATAAGGAGGAGATGTACCTCAAATCCACAGTTAGGTCATATTTTATCCTCTACTTGGAATGACCAAAGAGCTAAATACTGAAATGTTAGTTTTTGACTTTAAAATATCTTTTTAGAGTAAAATGGAATGAAAAGTATCTGTCCCTTCAACTCATAGGAAAATTTTCAACCCCAAATCCCAGGTTTCTATCTCTCTCTGACAATGTCAGCTAAGGCCTTTGGTTCTTCCCAAATATCTACAACTTCAGAGGGGAATGATAAGGTAAGGAGAAGTGGAGGAGGGGGGGAAGTTTCCGAGGTTCTTTTATCAGTTGCCATAAAAGCACTAGGTATTCAAAGGGGATTAGCTGACAAACTCCAAGTCAATATACTGCAAGGAATTCAATTTGTCTGCTAATAAAGATTTGACAAAGGGTCAGGATATATGAACCTGCAATTCCAAATAAATTCCCAAATAAATGGTCTGACTACTAATCCACCTCTGCATTTACCTGCTGGTGCTGATGGACAGCACTTAAATGGATTGAGTAGTGATGACTTTCAAACCTCAGTCATCAGTAAATAATTTTTTTTTTTAAGAAGTCATTGACATGCAGCCATATTTACTATAATTGGATAGTAGTTAGACTTGCTCATAGATAGTAAAGTGTTAAATTATATTGGGGGGCCAAGAGGATTGCATTCTAAGTGTCTTGTGGAATGTTACATTATCATCGATTTGTTGTGTTCTAGTGTCCTCCAATGGATAGTTTTGATAATACTAGTAAAGTGGTACAATATGGAATATGAGAAATATCAAAGGATTGGCTCAAATTTTAATAATATAGGTAGAAAACTTAGGAAAAACTTAGGTCCCCAAATTTGGGTGGGAATTGAGCTCCCACAGAAGCATATATTGGTACCCTATTCTTCGAGGTTGAAAAGGATTATAATAATAATTCAGATTAATCCATTTTTATATTTGTGTGTGTTAATAGCTTCTTTGAACAATGGAATGAGCTGGAAAGTGTCTGAGCCCTTAGGCAATATTCCAAATCAGGTCTAGATAGAAGCCTATTAAGGAATTAAGAATTTACAAGGTTATAGCAAAAATGATGGACTGGCATATAAATTGCAATTAATAACAACTAAGAAAACAAGATATGCTTAGAAGTGAAAGGGAAAAAGTGAGGGTCAAACTAATACAAAAAATTATCATAGAATGAAAGAAAAGATAAGAATATCTCAATAATTCAGCTCAGGCTCATCTGAATTAGGAAAAGTTAAAATTGTAGAATGTTTGAAGGAGATGCAGTTGGTTTTGTGTCTATGCACATTCATGTATATTTGATATACACCAAAATGTCTAGGATTTGTGACTTACTTGGTGTGGGAACTTCCCCAAGTCTGAATGTTTCTGGGAAATAGTGTCTTTACCACTGATTTGGCCCCAGCATAAGGTACTTTTGTGTATGTGTGTTTTTGATATTTTTTGTTTTAACATCAGCCAAGTCTGGCATTATATGTTTTTACATTTATAGTGACCCTTTTGGTTGTTCAGTCATTTTCAATACTTTGTGGATTTGTGGAAAACCCTTTTGGGGTTTTCTTGGCAAAGATATTGGAGTGATTTGCCATTTCCTTTTCCAGCTCATTTTCCAGATGAGGAACTGAGGCAGACAGGATTAAATGATTTGCTCAGGGTCACATAGGTGTCTGAGAGTGAAATTCAACTTAGGAAGATGTCTTCCTGCTGAAAACCCAGCACTCTATCCACTGTACCACACAGCTGCTGACTAGACCCAAAGTAGACATTTAATAAATATTTGTTGGGTTGGATAGGAGAAGACTCTATAAAACACTATGTAACTGTAAACTGTGGATCTGCTTCCAGGACTTTGCACAATACCCTGCAAATTGTAGATACTCAATAAAGAGTAGAATGACTTGTAATTAGGAAAATCACTTATATGTAAATAAATGCTCCCAAAGTATTCCAGCATGTTTGTGTTCATAAGCATTTCAAACATTCCCCTTTAAGTCCTGCTACATTATTAATCAGATTTGTCAAGGGGAGGGGAGAATTTTACTGAGCAAAGGTGGTGATCTTCCACCCAATTTACTAATCAAAAGAGCATGGATTTTAAATCAGTCATTCAATTGTGTAGTATGTGCTATTGATAGTATTCACCCAGAAGAGGCAGGAGAGTATAACCTTATGTCTGGAGTGCCAAACTTGAAAACAAGAGATCAAGGCTTAGATCCCTCCCCAAATATCTGCACTTATTCAATTATAAGAAATTAATTCTCTGGCCTCAGTTTCCTCATCTGTAAATTAGGGATGAGTTAATATGCAACCACTTAGAGTGATTATGTGAAAAGTACTTTGCCAACTTTAGGCATTATAGGATAGCCTTGGAGTAATATTATGATAAAGGGGGGAAAAACCCTAATTGACAAACAAAAAGCCTGGAAATAAAATACTTTAAAAATTGTGATACATAGCATCATAGAGTGAGGGCTGAAAGGACCACAATGGTCATCTAGTTCAATTTTCTCATTTTACAGAGTGCAGAGAGGTTAAGGGGTTGGCTCAAAGTCACACAAATAGTAAGGGGCAGAAAAAGAAATTAAACAATGCTCCTCTGAGCCAAATCCAGTGTTCCTTCCTCTATGCTGCACTGAATGCAACAGAATATCATTGCACTATAAGAAATGAGGACTGGAAGGAATTCAGAAAAAGTGGGAAGATTTGTATGTATTGATGCAGAATGAACTAAAAAAAAAAAAGGAAAATTATATATATAATGACAACAATTGGAACAAAAAGCGTATGAAAGTGGAAATGATGGGAGTGTAGCTAAATCACCCACATTCTTCCACAAAGAAGAGAAAATGCATCTTTCCCCCTTCCCCCCCCTTTGCCCCATCATCCTTAGATGGAAAAATGGAGGATGATGCCATAGATTACTGTATGTCTTCTTATATGTTGTCTATATGTGAACTGGTTTAACTTAATCTTTTTTTAAAATTTATTACTACAGACATTCCCCAAGTCTGAATGTTTCTGGGAAATAATGTCTTTACCACTGATTTGGCCCCAGCATAGGGTACTTTTGTGTATGTGTGAGGGGAAATATGTTTAGAACTGACTATAATGTAAAAACAAAAGTATCAATAAAAGTTTTTTTTTTAAATTACCTGAGTAAAAAGAATCTTAGGATAATAAAACAACTAATTTCCAGTGTTAATCTGAGGAAGTGAATACATTAAGACTCTAAGTTATAGATCAGATCTATAGCCATACTGATATGTTGTTTTTTTTTTTTTCTGTGAGAGGTCTCGAGGTCAATGAAATCCTAAGTCCAATAATAAAGAAGTTTATTTTGTTTGTTTTTCTTAAATGAAGACTATGGGCCAGTGGGAACCAAAGTCGACTAAAACTCTAAAAAGGACCTAATTCAGAAATGATTGCATCTTTGAGTTCATGATTATGTCGGTAGTATTTAATTTTATAGGCTAAACTATTCATCTCTGTTGGGAATGTTAGAGTAAGAGGAGGAAACTAAGAATAAGGAAATTTTTTCTTATGTTTTATTTCATCTAATTTGACTATTAATCTTTCAATCAATAATCAAAAAAATTATTAAGCACCTATTTTATGCCATTTACACTACTAAGCACTGGACATTAAAAAAAATAAGTGAGAGTCCGTGCCCTCAAGGAGTTTATAATCTAATGTCCTGAATCTAATTAACAGTCGAATGTCAGGCATGAACGTTAACCAAGATATGAAGTTAAATCTATATTCAAGCACTGTGACACATATTTACAAGATCAAAAATTGTCCATTTCAATCTCGATTTATGTGAAGTTTTGAAATCCTAGGAACCTACGGCTCATCTTCCTTTACAAGCAGAAGACATGAAACAGAAACAGAATAGCAAAGAGACTCTTCCACAAGCCTGAGTTTGTTAAATTAGGGAAGAATAAAGAAAACCGAGTGCATCTTGAAGGCAGTTTAGACTTGATCTTAAAAAGGAATCTAAATCAAGTCAGTGGGAAGTGAGAAAACATTATCACAGCAATAAATAGAAGGCTGCCAGACACAGCTGCAAAGTCAGTGACTTCACTAAAGAAATTTGCTTGTAAAAGGACTGTGTGTAAATTCACACATCACTGAAAAGCACAGTCATTTCACAAGGACACAAAGACACTGGCAGTCCTCTCCCCAGGCATCTCCAGTGGTGAGTGATGTACGCAGGGCAACTGGGGATACCTTGCATAAATCTTTTTCTCTCTTTTATCTATTCCTTCCAGAAATAAGCATTTTGACAAGCCTTTTGAAAAACACAGAGCCAAAAACTCCAGAAGCCAGTGGGAATATTATCCTTTCTTCTTTCCATTTCTACTTTAAATATTACTCCTTTTTTTCTTTTTAATTTTTTCCACTATATTGAGTGGAGAGAGTGGTTAGGAAGCTCCAGATTCAAATTTTCTTAAAATTCCTAGCTCTGTGATCCTGGGTCAGTCAGTTAACCCCTAATTTTCTTGAGGTTATGAACTGTTTAATGTTTGAATAGCAAGCATTCAATAAAAGTTTGTTGATGATCAATCAAAAAAATCACCAGGACTTACCTACAAAAACACAGATGAGGTCTGATCTTTATCATCACCTGTATTGGTGAATAAAATTCCCACACTAAAAATTCCCAAACTGAGGATATCACAGACCCATTTGATTCTCTACATAATTTGGCTTAAGTATTGAAGTTGTTTTCTGTCAAAAAAAAAAACAACCCTCTTTGTAATGAATCTGCAGCAAATTCACACTTTAGACATGGAATTTGGAAAACAAGACAAGGTTGCCCAATGATTTACTTCCTAGTGAGACTAGTTCTATTCTGGAGGATTTGTGGTTCTTTCTTTCATAATGGGTTGAAAGGAAAAAATACAAAAACAATTTCTTCACTTTGCTTAGTCTTTTGAACAGCTAGTTTTAAATTGGTACGATGGTCTTCTAACTAGTTTTCTGGTCTCTAGTTCTTCCCTATTGCAAACTACGTTACACACCATGGCTAGGTGGAGCTTTTTCAAACAATCCTACTGATCATTCTGTTCAAAAAACATTCCATAGCTATAATTTCCTCACAGCATAAATTCCAAACATTTTAATTTGCATTCAAGACCCTCCCTCCACCTAGCTTAGATTTATATTTTTCTGAATTTTATATTGACTAAGCCACCAAACAAATTCTACCATCAGAATTGGCATTTTTCCCAGTAATGTTGCCTTTTAATCCTAAAATATTTTCCCCACCTTCGTTTCTGCTTCTGAAATTCTTCACTTCCTCCACACATTGTTTGCTCTATCAGAAATACCCTGATCACTCTAACCAAAAGTCATCCCACTCTCCTCCAAGTTCCTCTTGACCCTTCATTTGCCAGTGATGGTTTGTGTTGTAGCTCTTGTGCACAAGGTATCTTCCATTCTAGACTACAAACTCTTTAGAGGTTCATAACATTCCAGATCATTATCTAGAACATTCAATATCATTGATCCCAACCTTTCATTTTACAAATAAAGAAACTGAGGTCTGAGGAGATTAAATAACTTGCCCAGAGTCACACAGCTAATTAACTGCATAAGGCAATCTTCCTGATTCCAAGTCAAGTGCTCTCTCCCTTACATTTTCTTGCCCCTTAGTTTCTCCCGTTAAGGATTAGAACGGTACCTTAGACATCTTTGTGTCCCCTATAGCAGCATTTTTCAAAGTGTCGTCTGATTCCTAGAGGCCCTCGAGACCATTTAGGAAGGTCTTCAAAGTAAAAATGATTTTCATAATGATACTAAAATGTTTTAATTTCTAATGTGGTACATATTGATAGAACTATCCCACATAAGCCCACTAAGTTTTAAGTATAAATTTTGAGAAGTTCTAACCTATGCAGTACAGAAGAGATGCTTTGCCCATGAGAAATAGAAACTATTAAATCCTATTTGTCTTGTGCAATAAGATAACTGTATAAATATGTATAATTTATTGTATTTAACATATACTTTAACATATTGAACATGTATTGGTCTACCTGCCATCTAGGGGAGGGGATCGGGGAAAGGAGGGGAAAAGTTGGAACAGAAGGTTTTGCAAGGGTCAGTGCTGAAAAATTATCCATGCATATGTTTTGTAAATAAAAAGCTAAAAGAAAAAAATAGAAACTAATTTTTTGTTGATATATTATACTGCCCAGGGAAAGAAATTTCTCCTATCAGCACAAGTTGGCACCTTCTCTGCAATTTCTAGTCTCAGAGAGCTACTTAGTACTTGAAGAAATTAAGTGACTTGCCCAGGATCATACAGCAATCATGTGTCAGAATCAGGTCTAAAATCCTCATCTTCCTGGCTTAGGAGCCAGCACATTATCCACTATTCTATGATACTTCTCTTTGCAAAGAAAAGGATTCTAATAAACAATATTTTTTTTCAATAAGGGAAAACATTAAAGGTCAATATAGTCTCAGGATTTTGTGGCACATTATATATGTATTATATACATTATATATGACCTACTATGTGCAATGCAAAGTTCAAGAATTTTGGTTTGCAGAAAAAGGAACAGATATTTTCTGATTTTTCCCCTCTTTTCCCTTCCTACATCCATCCAAACTGTTATGCAGAGAGAAACAGTCCAAGCCACAATTGTCAGGGTCTGTGATCCAAAACCACATGAAAGTCTAAATTGACTCAATTTTCATCTAAAATGATGTACCAGAGAGAACCAGTTCCCTGGAAGTTTGGCAAATCCAGCCAGTAGCAGCATCAAATTGCAGATCAGAGCTGGAAGGAGCCTTTCATTCTAGAATTGTAGACATTGAGATGAAGAAAAGTTAAGGGACTTCCCTGACTTCACCTAGCTAAGAAATAGCAGAGACAGAATTTGAATCCAACTCCTCAGCTGTCATTCCTCCCACAACACCATGCTGCTTTTCCTTGTACCGGGAAACCTGTGGTTGCCTTAGATGTTGCTCTTCAGTCACTTCCGTCATGTTCAATTCTTCATGTTCCTATTTGGAATTTTCTTGGCAATTTAGATACTAGAGTGGTTTGCCATTTTCTTCTCCAGCTCATTTTACAGATGAAGAAACTGAAACCAACAGGGTTAAATGATGTGCCCAGGATCACACAGCTAGTGGGTGTCTGAGGTCAGATTTGAACTTGGCCTGGTACTTGTGCCACCTTGCTGTCCTATTGACAGCAATTTGCCAAATTTGCCAAAAATTTGATACAACTCAGCCTAATGGCTCTAAGATGTTCTCATTGAAGAATCATTTAATATTATCTTTTAAGAAGGAGATGGCAGATAGAGCTTTAAAAAATGATGAGTAATACATTTCTTGGGAATTTTTAATTTTGTTTTTACAGAGCACTGTACAAATTCATTTTTAAATAAATATATTCATTTATTTTACATACATTTGGAATCTGCCTTTCTTATTCTCTGATGAAGAGAAAAAGGAAAAATAAAAATGAAAATTTTTATCAAAACATGCATAGTTTAACAAAATAAATTTCTATGTTAGTCGAGACTAACAATGTGTATCAATTGTCTTTATCACCTTTTCTATCTCTATCTCTCTGTCTATTTCTCTGCCTTGATCTATGTCTCTTGTTTCTCTATTTCTGTCTCTTTCTTATCTCTGTCTCTCTGCCTCTGTGTGTGTGTGTCTCTCACTGGGTGTTTCTCTCTCTACTCTGTCTCTCAGTCTCTATCTTCTTTGTCTCTATCTCTGTCTCTCTGTACATCTCTGTCTCGCTCTGATACTGTCTCCGTCTCTCTCTGTCTCTCTCTTAATATATGTGTGTATATGTATACATGATTTCTTCATAACCAATTTTGGTTTAGGTCT